>NC_140728.1:10970000-10989352 GCF_050655825.1 Lonchura striata | reverse complement strand
CCCTAACCCTAACCCTAACCCTAACCCTAACCCTAACCCTAACCCTAACCCTAACCCTAACCCTAACCCTAACCCTAACCCTAACCCTAACCCTAACCCTAACCCTAACCCTAACCCTAACCCTAACCCTAACCCTAACCCTAACCCTAACCCTAACCCTAACCCTAACCCTAACCCTAACCCTAACCCTAACCCTAACCCTAACCCTAACCCTAACCCTAACCCTAACCCTAACCCTAACCCTAACCCTAACCCTAACCCTAACCCTAACCCTAACCCTAACCCTAACCCTAACCCTAACCCTAACCCTAACCCTAACCCTAACCCTAACCCTAACCCTAACCCTAACCCTAACCCTAACCCTAACCCTAACCCTAACCCTAACCCTAACCCTAACCCTAACCCTAACCCTAACCCTAACCCTAACCCTAACCCTAACCCTAACCCTAACCCTAACCCTAACCCTAACCCTAACCCTAACCCTAACCCTAACCCTAACCCTAACCCTAACCCTAACCCTAACCCTAACCCTAACCCTAACCCTAACCCTAACCCTAACCCTAACCCTAACCCTAACCCTAACCCTAACCCTAACCCTAACCCTAACCCTAACCCTAACCCTAACCCTAACCCTAACCCTAACCCTAACCCTAACCCTAACCCTAACCCTAACCCTAACCCTAACCCTAACCCTAACCCTAACCCTAACCCTAACCCTAACCCTAACCCTAACCCTAACCCTAACCCTAACCCTAACCCTAACCCTAACCCTAACCCTAACCCTAACCCTAACCCTAACCCTAACCCTAACCCTAACCCTAACCCTAACCCTAACCCTAACCCTAACCCTAACCCTAACCCTAACCCTAACCCTAACCCTAACCCTAACCCTAACCCTAACCCTAACCCTAACCCTAACCCTAACCCTAACCCTAACCCTAACCCTAACCCTAACCCTAACCCTAACCCTAACCCTAACCCTAACCCTAACCCTAACCCTAACCCTAACCCTAACCCTAACCCTAACCCTAACCCTAACCCTAACCCTAACCCTAACCCTAACCCTAACCCTAACCCTAACCCTAACCCTAACCCTAACCCTAACCCTAACCCTAACCCTAACCCTAACCCTAACCCTAACCCTAACCCTAACCCTAACCCTAACCCTAACCCTAACCCTAACCCTAACCCTAACCCTAACCCTAACCCTAACCCTAACCCTAACCCTAACCCTAACCCTAACCCTAACCCTAACCCTAACCCTAACCCTAACCCTAACCCTAACCCTAACCCTAACCCTAACCCTAACCCTAACCCTAACCCTAACCCTAACCCTAACCCTAACCCTAACCCTAACCCTAACCCTAACCCTAACCCTAACCCTAACCCTAACCCTAACCCTAACCCTAACCCTAACCCTAACCCTAACCCTAACCCTAACCCTAACCCTAACCCTAACCCTAACCCTAACCCTAACCCTAACCCTAACCCTAACCCTAACCCTAACCCTAACCCTAACCCTAACCCTAACCCTAACCCTAACCCTAACCCTAACCCTAACCCTAACCCTAACCCTAACCCTAACCCTAACCCTAACCCTAACCCTAACCCTAACCCTAACCCTAACCCTAACCCTAACCCTAACCCTAACCCTAACCCTAACCCTAACCCTAACCCTAACCCTAACCCTAACCCTAACCCTAACCCTAACCCTAACCCTAACCCTAACCCTAACCCTAACCCTAACCCTAACCCTAACCCTAACCCTAACCCTAACCCTAACCCTAACCCTAACCCTAACCCTAACCCTAACCCTAACCCTAACCCTAACCCTAACCCTAACCCTAACCCTAACCCTAACCCTAACCCTAACCCAAACCCTAACCCTAACCCTAACCCTAACCCTAACCCTAACCCTAACCCTAACCCTAACCCTAACCCTAACCCTAACCCTAACCCTAACCCTAACCCTAACCCTAACCCTAACCCTAACCCTAACCCTAACCCTAACCCTAACCCTAACCCTAACCCTAACCCTAACCCTAACCCTAACCCTAACCCTAACCCTAACCCTAACCCTAACCCTAACCCTAACCCTAACCCTAACCCTAACCCTAACCCTAACCCTAACCCTAACCCTAACCCTAACCCTAACCCTAACCCTAACCCTAACCCTAACCCTAACCCTAACCCTAACCCTAACCCTAACCCTAACCCTAACCCTAACCCTAACCCTAACCCTAACCCTAACCCTAACCCTAACCCTAACCCTAACCCTAACCCTAACCCTAACCCTAACCCTAACCCTAACCCTAACCCTAACCCTAACCCTAACCCTAACCCTAACCCTAACCCTAACCCTAACCCTAACCCTAACCCTAACCCTAACCCTAACCCTAACCCTAACCCTAACCCTAACCCTAACCCTAACCCTAACCCTAACCCTAACCCTAACCCTAACCCTAACCCTAACCCTAACCCTAACCCTAACCCTAACCCTAACCCTAACCCTAACCCTAACCCTAACCCTAACCCTAACCCTAACCCTAACCCTAACCCTAACCCTAACCCTAACCCTAACCCTAACCCTAACCCTAACCCTAACCCTAACCCTAACCCTAACCCTAACCCTAACCCTAACCCTAACCCTAACCCTAACCCTAACCCTAACCCTAACCCTAACCCTAACCCTAACCCTAACCCTAACCCTAACCCTAACCCTAACCCTAACCCTAACCCTAACCCTAACCCTAACCCTAACCCTAACCCTAACCCTAACCCTAACCCTAACCCTAACCCTAACCCTAACCCTAACCCTAACCCTAACCCTAACCCTAACCCTAACCCTAACCCTAACCCTAACCCTAACCCTAACCCTAACCCTAACCCTAACCCTAACCCTAACCCTAACCCTAACCCTAACCCTAACCCTAACCCTAACCCTAACCCTAACCCTAACCCTAACCCTAACCCTAACCCTAACCCTAACCCTAACCCTAACCCTAACCCTAACCCTAACCCTAACCCTAACCCTAACCCTAACCCTAACCCTAACCCTAACCCTAACCCTAACCCTAACCCTAACCCTAACCCTAACCCTAACCCTAACCCTAACCCTAACCCTAACCCTAACCCTAACCCTAACCCTAACCCTAACCCTAACCCTAACCCTAACCCTAACCCTAACCCTAACCCTAACCCTAACCCTAACCCTAACCCTAACCCTAACCCTAACCCTAACCCTAACCCTAACCCTAACCCTAACCCTAACCCTAACCCTAACCCTAACCCTAACCCTAACCCTAACCCTAACCCTAACCCTAACCCTAACCCTAACCCTAACCCTAACCCTAACCCTAACCCTAACCCTAACCCTAACCCTAACCCTAACCCTAACCCTAACCCTAACCCTAACCCTAACCCTAACCCTAACCCTAACCCTAACCCTAACCCTAACCCTAACCCTAACCCTAACCCTAACCCTAACCCTAACCCTAACCCTAACCCTAACCCTAACCCTAACCCTAACCCTAACCCTAACCCTAACCCTAACCCTAACCCTAACCCTAACCCTAACCCTAACCCTAACCCTAACCCTAACCCTAACCCTAACCCTAACCCTAACCCTAACCCTAACCCTAACCCTAACCCTAACCCTAACCCTAACCCTAACCCTAACCCTAACCCTAACCCTAACCCTAACCCTAACCCTAACCCTAACCCTAACCCTAACCCTAACCCTAACCCTAACCCTAACCCTAACCCTAACCCTAACCCTAACCCTAACCCTAACCCTAACCCTAACCCTAACCCTAACCCTAACCCTAACCCTAACCCTAACCCTAACCCTAACCCTAACCCTAACCCTAACCCTAACCCTAACCCTAACCCTAACCCTAACCCTAACCCTAACCCTAACCCTAACCCTAACCCTAACCCTAACCCTAACCCTAACCCTAACCCTAACCCTAACCCTAACCCTAACCCTAACCCTAACCCTAACCCTAACCCTAACCCTAACCCTAACCCTAACCCTAACCCTAACCCTAACCCTAACCCTAACCCTAACCCTAACCCTAACCCTAACCCTAACCCTAACCCTAACCCTAACCCTAACCCTAACCCTAACCCTAACCCTAACCCTAACCCTAACCCTAACCCTAACCCTAACCCTAACCCTAACCCTAACCCTAACCCTAACCCTAACCCTAACCCTAACCCTAACCCTAACCCTAACCCTAACCCTAACCCTAACCCTAACCCTAACCCTAACCCTAACCCTAACCCTAACCCTAACCCTAACCCTAACCCTAACCCTAACCCTAACCCTAACCCTAACCCTAACCCTAACCCTAACCCTAACCCTAACCCTAACCCTAACCCTAACCCTAACCCTAACCCTAACCCTAACCCTAACCCTAACCCTAACCCTAACCCTAACCCTAACCCTAACCCTAACCCTAACCCTAACCCTAACCCTAACCCTAACCCTAACCCTAACCCTAACCCTAACCCTAACCCTAACCCTAACCCTAACCCTAACCCTAACCCTAACCCTAACCCTAACCCTAACCCTAACCCTAACCCTAACCCTAACCCTAACCCTAACCCTAACCCTAACCCTAACCCTAACCCTAACCCTAACCCTAACCCTAACCCTAACCCTAACCCTAACCCTAACCCTAACCCTAACCCTAACCCTAACCCTAACCCTAACCCTAACCCTAACCCTAACCCTAACCCTAACCCTAACCCTAACCCTAACCCTAACCCTAACCCTAACCCTAACCCTAACCCTAACCCTAACCCTAACCCTAACCCTAACCCTAACCCTAACCCTAACCCTAACCCTAACCCTAACCCTAACCCTAACCCTAACCCTAACCCTAACCCTAACCCTAACCCTAACCCTAACCCTAACCCTAACCCTAACCCTAACCCTAACCCTAACCCTAACCCTAACCCTAACCCTAACCCTAACCCTAACCCTAACCCTAACCCTAACCCTAACCCTAACCCTAACCCTAACCCTAACCCTAACCCTAACCCTAACCCTAACCCTAACCCTAACCCTAACCCTAACCCTAACCCTAACCCTAACCCTAACCCTAACCCTAACCCTAACCCTAACCCTAACCCTAACCCTAACCCTAACCCTAACCCTAACCCTAACCCTAACCCTAACCCTAACCCTAACCCTAACCCTAACCCTAACCCTAACCCTAACCCTAACCCTAACCCTAACCCTAACCCTAACCCTAACCCTAACCCTAACCCTAACCCTAACCCTAACCCTAACCCTAACCCTAACCCTAACCCTAACCCTAACCCTAACCCTAACCCTAACCCTAACCCTAACCCTAACCCTAACCCTAACCCTAACCCTAACCCTAACCCTAACCCTAACCCTAACCCTAACCCTAACCCTAACCCTAACCCTAACCCTAACCCTAACCCTAACCCTAACCCTAACCCTAACCCTAACCCTAACCCTAACCCTAACCCTAACCCTAACCCTAACCCTAACCCTAACCCTAACCCTAACCCTAACCCTAACCCTAACCCTAACCCTAACCCTAACCCTAACCCTAACCCTAACCCTAACCCTAACCCTAACCCTAACCCTAACCCTAACCCTAACCCTAACCCTAACCCTAACCCTAACCCTAACCCTAACCCTAACCCTAACCCTAACCCTAACCCTAACCCTAACCCTAACCCTAACCCTAACCCTAACCCTAACCCTAACCCTAACCCTAACCCTAACCCTAACCCTAACCCTAACCCTAACCCTAACCCTAACCCTAACCCTAACCCTAACCCTAACCCTAACCCTAACCCTAACCCTAACCCTAACCCTAACCCTAACCCTAACCCTAACCCTAACCCTAACCCTAACCCTAACCCTAACCCTAACCCTAACCCTAACCCTAACCCTAACCCTAACCCTAACCCTAACCCTAACCCTAACCCTAACCCTAACCCTAACCCTAACCCTAACCCTAACCCTAACCCTAACCCTAACCCTAACCCTAACCCTAACCCTAACCCTAACCCTAACCCTAACCCTAACCCTAACCCTAACCCTAACCCTAACCCTAACCCTAACCCTAACCCTAACCCTAACCCTAACCCTAACCCTAACCCTAACCCTAACCCTAACCCTAACCCTAACCCTAACCCTAACCCTAACCCTAACCCTAACCCTAACCCTAACCCTAACCCTAACCCTAACCCTAACCCTAACCCTAACCCTAACCCTAACCCTAACCCTAACCCTAACCCTAACCCTAACCCTAACCCTAACCCTAACCCTAACCCTAACCCTAACCCTAACCCTAACCCTAACCCTAACCCTAACCCTAACCCTAACCCTAACCCTAACCCTAACCCTAACCCTAACCCTAACCCTAACCCTAACCCTAACCCTAACCCTAACCCTAACCCTAACCCTAACCCTAACCCTAACCCTAACCCTAACCCTAACCCTAACCCTAACCCTAACCCTAACCCTAACCCTAACCCTAACCCTAACCCTAACCCTAACCCTAACCCTAACCCTAACCCTAACCCTAACCCTAACCCTAACCCTAACCCTAACCCTAACCCTAACCCTAACCCTAACCCTAACCCTAACCCTAACCCTAACCCTAACCCTAACCCTAACCCTAACCCTAACCCTAACCCTAACCCTAACCCTAACCCTAACCCTAACCCTAACCCTAACCCTAACCCTAACCCTAACCCTAACCCTAACCCTAACCCTAACCCTAACCCTAACCCTAACCCTAACCCTAACCCTAACCCTAACCCTAACCCTAACCCTAACCCTAACCCTAACCCTAACCCTAACCCTAACCCTAACCCTAACCCTAACCCTAACCCTAACCCTAACCCTAACCCTAACCCTAACCCTAACCCTAACCCTAACCCTAACCCTAACCCTAACCCTAACCCTAACCCTAACCCTAACCCTAACCCTAACCCTAACCCTAACCCTAACCCTAACCCTAACCCTAACCCTAACCCTAACCCTAACCCTAACCCTAACCCTAACCCCTAACCCTAACCCTAACCCTAACCCTAACCCTAACCCTAACCCTAACCCTAACCCTAACCCTAACCCTAACCCTAACCCTAACCCTAACCCTAACCCTAACCCTAACCCTAACCCTAACCCTAACCCTAACCCTAACCCTAACCCTAACCCTAACCCTAACCCTAACCCTAACCCTAACCCTAACCCTAACCCTAACCCTAACCCTAACCCTAACCCTAACCCTAACCCTAACCCTAACCCTAACCCTAACCCTAACCCTAACCCTAACCCTAACCCTAACCCTAACCCTAACCCTAACCCTAACCCTAACCCTAACCCTAACCCTAACCCTAACCCTAACCCTAACCCTAACCCTAACCCTAACCCTAACCCTAACCCTAACCCTAACCCTAACCCTAACCCTAACCCTAACCCTAACCCTAACCCTAACCCTAACCCTAACCCTAACCCTAACCCTAACCCTAAGCCCTAACCCTAACCCTAACCCTAACCCTAACCCTAACCCTAACCCTAACCCTAACCCTAACCCTAACCCTAACCCTAACCCTAACCCTAACCCTAACCCTAACCCTAACCCTAACCCTAACCCTAACCCTAACCCTAACCCTAACCCTAACCCTAACCCTAACCCTAACCCTAACCCTAACCCTAACCCTAACCCTAACCCTAACCCTAACCCTAACCCTAACCCTAACCCTAACCCTAACCCTAACCCTAACCCTAACCCTAACCCTAACCCTAACCCTAACCCTAACCCTAACCCTAACCCTAACCCTAACCCTAACCCTAACCCTAACCCTAACCCTAACCCTAACCCTAACCCTAACCCTAACCCTAACCCTAACCCTAACCCTAACCCTAACCCTAACCCTAACCCTAACCCTAACCCTAACCCTAACCCTAACCCTAACCCTAACCCTAACCCTAACCCTAACCCTAACCCTAACCCTAACCCTAACCCTAACCCTAACCCTAACCCTAACCCTAACCCTAACCCTAACCCTAACCCTAACCCTAACCCTAACCCTAACCCTAACCCTAACCCTAACCCTAACCCTAACCCTAACCCTAACCCTAACCCTAACCCTAACCCTAACCCTAACCCTAACCCTAACCCTAACCCTAACCCTAACCCTAACCCTAACCCTAACCCTAACCCTAACCCTAACCCTAACCCTAACCCTAACCCTAACCCTAACCCTAACCCTAACCCTAACCCTAACCCTAACCCTAACCCTAACCCTAACCCTAACCCTAACCCTAACCCTAACCCTAACCCTAACCCTAACCCTAACCCTAACCCTAACCCTAACCCTAACCCTAACCCTAACCCTAACCCTAACCCTAACCCTAACCCTAACCCTAACCCTAACCCTAACCCTAACCCTAACCCTAACCCTAACCCTAACCCTAACCCTAACCCTAACCCTAACCCTAACCCTAACCCTAACCCTAACCCTAACCCTAACCCTAACCCTAACCCTAACCCTAACCCTAACCCTAACCCTAACCCTAACCCTAACCCTAACCCTAACCCTAACCCTAACCCTAACCCTAACCCTAACCCTAACCCTAACCCTAACCCTAACCCTAACCCTAACCCTAACCCTAACCCTAACCCTAACCCTAACCCTAACCCTAACCCTAACCCTAACCCTAACCCTAACCCTAACCCTAACCCTAACCCTAACCCTAACCCTAACCCTAACCCTAACCCTAACCCTAACCCTAACCCTAACCCTAACCCTAACCCTAACCCTAACCCTAACCCTAACCCTAACCCTAACCCTAACCCTAACCCTAACCCTAACCCTAACCCTAACCCTAACCCTAACCCTAACCCTAACCCTAACCCTAACCCTAACCCTAACCCTAACCCTAACCCTAACCCTAACCCTAACCCTAACCCTAACCCTAACCCTAACCCTAACCCTAACCCTAACCCTAACCCTAACCCTAACCCTAACCCTAACCCTAACCCTAACCCTAACCCTAACCCTAACCCTAACCCTAACCCTAACCCTAACCCTAACCCTAACCCTAACCCTAACCCTAACCCTAACCCTAACCCTAACCCTAACCCTAACCCTAACCCTAACCCTAACCCTAACCCTAACCCTAACCCTAACCCTAACCCTAACCCTAACCCTAACCCTAACCCTAACCCTAACCCTAACCCTAACCCTAACCCTAACCCTAACCCTAACCCTAACCCTAACCCTAACCCTAACCCTAACCCTAACCCTAACCCTAACCCTAACCCTAACCCTAACCCTAACCCTAACCCTAACCCTAACCCTAACCCTAACCCTAACCCTAACCCTAACCCTAACCCTAACCCTAACCCTAACCCTAACCCTAACCCTAACCCTAACCCTAACCCTAACCCTAACCCTAACCCTAACCCTAACCCTAACCCTAACCCTAACCCTAACCCTAACCCTAACCCTAACCCTAACCCTAACCCTAACCCTAACCCTAACCCTAACCCTAACCCTAACCCTAACCCTAACCCTAACCCTAACCCTAACCCTAACCCTAACCCTAACCCTAACCCTAACCCTAACCCTAACCCTAACCCTAACCCTAACCCTAACCCTAACCCTAACCCTAACCCTAACCCTAACCCTAACCCTAACCCTAACCCTAACCCTAACCCTAACCCTAACCCTAACCCTAACCCTAACCCTAACCCTAACCCTAACCCTAACCCTAACCCTAACCCTAACCCTAACCCTAACCCTAACCCTAACCCTAACCCTAACCCTAACCCTAACCCTAACCCTAACCCTAACCCTAACCCTAACCCTAACCCTAACCCTAACCCTAACCCTAACCCTAACCCTAACCCTAACCCTAACCCTAACCCTAACCCTAACCCTAACCCTAACCCTAACCCTAACCCTAACCCTAACCCTAACCCTAACCCTAACCCTAACCCTAACCCTAACCCTAACCCTAACCCTAACCCTAACCCTAACCCTAACCCTAACCCTAACCCTAACCCTAACCCTAACCCTAACCCTAACCCTAACCCTAACCCTAACCCTAACCCTAACCCTAACCCTAACCCTAACCCTAACCCTAACCCTAACCCTAACCCTAACCCTAACCCTAACCCTAACCCTAACCCTAACCCTAACCCTAACCCTAACCCTAACCCTAACCCTAACCCTAACCCTAACCCTAACCCTAACCCTAACCCTAACCCTAACCCTAACCCTAACCCTAACCCTAACCCTAACCCTAACCCTAACCCTAACCCTAACCCTAACCCTAACCCTAACCCTAACCCTAACCCTAACCCTAACCCTAACCCTAACCCTAACCCTAACCCTAACCCTAACCCTAACCCTAACCCTAACCCTAACCCTAACCCTAACCCTAACCCTAACCCTAACCCTAACCCTAACCCTAACCCTAACCCTAACCCTAACCCTAACCCTAACCCTAACCCTAACCCTAACCCTAACCCTAACCCTAACCCTAACCCTAACCCTAACCCTAACCCTAACCCTAACCCTAACCCTAACCCTAACCCTAACCCTAACCCTAACCCTAACCCTAACCCTAACCCTAACCCTAACCCTAACCCTAACCCTAACCCTAACCCTAACCCTAACCCTAACCCTAACCCTAACCCTAACCCTAACCCTAACCCTAACCCTAACCCTAACCCTAACCCTAACCCTAACCCTAACCCTAACCCTAACCCTAACCCTAACCCTAACCCTAACCCTAACCCTAACCCTAACCCTAACCCTAACCCTAACCCTAACCCTAACCCTAACCCTAACCCTAACCCTAACCCTAACCCTAACCCTAACCCTAACCCTAACCCTAACCCTAACCCTAACCCTAACCCTAACCCTAACCCTAACCCTAACCCTAACCCTAACCCTAACCCTAACCCTAACCCTAACCCTAACCCTAACCCTAACCCTAACCCTAACCCTAACCCTAACCCTAACCCTAACCCTAACCCTAACCCTAACCCTAACCCTAACCCTAACCCTAACCCTAACCCTAACCCTAACCCTAACCCTAACCCTAACCCTAACCCTAACCCTAACCCTAACCCTAACCCTAACCCTAACCCTAACCCTAACCCTAACCCTAACCCTAACCCTAACCCTAACCCTAACCCTAACCCTAACCCTAACCCTAACCCTAACCCTAACCCTAACCCTAACCCTAACCCTAACCCTAACCCTAACCCTAACCCTAACCCTAACCCTAACCCTAACCCTAACCCTAACCCTAACCCTAACCCTAACCCTAACCCTAACCCTAACCCTAACCCTAACCCTAACCCTAACCCTAACCCTAACCCTAACCCTAACCCTAACCCTAACCCTAACCCTAACCCTAACCCTAACCCTAACCCTAACCCTAACCCTAACCCTAACCCTAACCCTAACCCTAACCCTAACCCTAACCCTAACCCTAACCCTAACCCTAACCCTAACCCTAACCCTAACCCTAACCCTAACCCTAACCCTAACCCTAACCCTAACCCTAACCCTAACCCTAACCCTAACCCTAACCCTAACCCTAACCCTAACCCTAACCCTAACCCTAACCCTAACCCTAACCCTAACCCTAACCCTAACCCTAACCCTAACCCTAACCCTAACCCTAACCCTAACCCTAACCCTAACCCTAACCCTAACCCTAACCCTAACCCTAACCCTAACCCTAACCCTAACCCTAACCCTAACCCTAACCCTAACCCTAACCCTAACCCTAACCCTAACCCTAACCCTAACCCTAACCCTAACCCTAACCCTAACCCTAACCCTAACCCTAACCCTAACCCTAACCCTAACCCTAACCCTAACCCTAACCCTAACCCTAACCCTAACCCTAACCCTAACCCTAACCCTAACCCTAACCCTAACCCTAACCCTAACCCTAACCCTAACCCTAACCCTAACCCTAACCCTAACCCTAACCCTAACCCTAACCCTAACCCTAACCCTAACCCTAACCCTAACCCTAACCCTAACCCTAACCCTAACCCTAACCCTAACCCTAACCCTAACCCTAACCCTAACCCTAACCCTAACCCTAACCCTAACCCTAACCCTAACCCTAACCCTAACCCTAACCCTAACCCTAACCCTAACCCTAACCCTAACCCTAACCCTAACCCTAACCCTAACCCTAACCCTAACCCTAACCCTAACCCTAACCCTAACCCTAACCCTAACCCTAACCCTAACCCTAACCCTAACCCTAACCCTAACCCTAACCCTAACCCTAACCCTAACCCTAACCCTAACCCTAACCCTAACCCTAACCCTAACCCTAACCCTAACCCTAACCCTAACCCTAACCCTAACCCTAACCCTAACCCTAACCCTAACCCTAACCCTAACCCTAACCCTAACCCTAACCCTAACCCTAACCCTAACCCTAACCCTAACCCTAACCCTAACCCTAACCCTAACCCTAACCCTAACCCTAACCCTAACCCTAACCCTAACCCTAACCCTAACCCTAACCCTAACCCTAACCCTAACCCTAACCCTAACCCTAACCCTAACCCTAACCCTAACCCTAACCCTAACCCTAACCCTAACCCTAACCCTAACCCTAACCCTAACCCTAACCCTAACCCTAACCCTAACCCTAACCCTAACCCTAACCCTAACCCTAACCCTAACCCTAACCCTAACCCTAACCCTAACCCTAACCCTAACCCTAACCCTAACCCTAACCCTAACCCTAACCCTAACCCTAACCCTAACCCTAACCCTAACCCTAACCCTAACCCTAACCCTAACCCTAACCCTAACCCTAACCCTAACCCTAACCCTAACCCTAACCCTAACCCTAACCCTAACCCTAACCCTAACCCTAACCCTAACCCTAACCCTAACCCTAACCCTAACCCTAACCCTAACCCTAACCCTAACCCTAACCCTAACCCTAACCCTAACCCTAACCCTAACCCTAACCCTAACCCTAACCCTAACCCTAACCCTAACCCTAACCCTAACCCTAACCCTAACCCTAACCCTAACCCTAACCCTAACCCTAACCCTAACCCTAACCCTAACCCTAACCCTAACCCTAACCCTAACCCTAACCCTAACCCTAACCCTAACCCTAACCCTAACCCTAACCCTAACCCTAACCCTAACCCTAACCCTAACCCTAACCCTAACCCTAACCCTAACCCTAACCCTAACCCTAACCCTAACCCTAACCCTAACCCTAACCCTAACCCTAACCCTAACCCTAACCCTAACCCTAACCCTAACCCTAACCCTAACCCTAACCCTAACCCTAACCCTAACCCTAACCCTAACCCTAACCCTAACCCTAACCCTAACCCTAACCCTAACCCTAACCCTAACCCTAACCCTAACCCTAACCCTAACCCTAACCCTAACCCTAACCCTAACCCTAACCCTAACCCTAACCCTAACCCTAACCCTAACCTAACCCTAACCCTAACCCTAACCCTAACCCTAACCCTAACCCTAACCCTAACCCTAACCCTAACCCTAACCCTAACCCTAACCCTAACCCTAACCCTAACCCTAACCCTAACCCTAACCCTAACCCTAACCCTAACCCTAACCCTAACCCTAACCCTAACCCTAACCCTAACCCTAACCCTAACCCTAACCCTAACCCTAACCCTAACCCTAACCCTAACCCTAACCCTAACCCTAACCCTAACCCTAACCCTAACCCTAACCCTAACCCTAACCCTAACCCTAACCCTAACCCTAACCCTAACCCTAACCCTAACCCTAACCCTAACCCTAACCCTAACCCTAACCCTAACCCTAACCCTAACCCTAACCTAACCCTAACCCTAACCCTAACCCTAACCCTAACCCTAACCCTAACCCTAACCCTAACCCTAACCCTAACCCTAACCCTAACCCTAACCCTAACCCTAACCCTAACCCTAACCCTAACCCTAACCCTAACCCTAACCCTAACCCTAACCCTAACCCTAACCCTAACCCTAACCCTAACCCTAACCCTAACCCTAACCCTAACCCTAACCCTAACCCTAACCCTAACCCTAACCCTAACCCTAACCCTAACCCTAACCCTAACCCTAACCCTAACCCTAACCCTAACCCTAACCCTAACCCTAACCCTAACCCTAACCCTAACCCTAACCCTAACCCTAACCCTAACCCTAACCCTAACCCTAACCCTAACCCTAACCCTAACCCTAACCCTAACCCTAACCCTAACCCTAACCCTAACCCTAACCCTAACCCTAACCCTAACCCTAACCCTAACCCTAACCCTAACCCTAACCCTAACCCTAACCCTAACCCTAACCCTAACCCTAACCCTAACCCTAACCCTAACCCTAACCCTAACCCTAACCCTAACCCTAACCCTAACCCTAACCCTAACCCTAACCCTAACCCTAACCCTAACCCTAACCCTAACCCTAACCCTAACCCTAACCCTAACCCTAACCCTAACCCTAACCCTAACCCTAACCCTAACCCTAACCCTAACCCTAACCCTAACCCTAACCCTAACCCTAACCCTAACCCTAACCCTAACCCTAACCCTAACCCTAACCCTAACCCTAACCCTAACCCTAACCCTAACCCTAACCCTAACCCTAACCCTAACCCTAACCCTAACCCTAACCCTAACCCTAACCCTAACCCTAACCCTAACCCTAACCCTAACCCTAACCCTAACCCTAACCCTAACCCTAACCCTAACCCTAACCCTAACCCTAACCCTAACCCTAACCCTAACCCTAACCCTAACCCTAACCCTAACCCTAACCCTAACCCTAACCCTAACCCTAACCCTAACCCTAACCCTAACCCTAACCCTAACCCTAACCCTAACCCTAACCCTAACCCTAACCCTAACCCTAACCCTAACCCTAACCCTAACCCTAACCCTAACCCTAACCCTAACCCTAACCCTAACCCTAACCCTAACCCTAACCCTAACCCTAACCCTAACCCTAACCCTAACCCTAACCCTAACCCTAACCCTAACCCTAACCCTAACCCTAACCCTAACCCTAACCCTAACCCTAACCCTAACCCTAACCCTAACCCTAACCCTAACCCTAACCCTAACTAACCCTAACCCTAACCCTAACCCTAACCCTAACCCTAACCCTAACCCTAACCCTAACCCTAACCCTAACCCTAACCCTAACCCTAACCCTAACCCTAACCCTAACCCTAACCCTAACCCTAACCCTAACCCTAACCCTAACCCTAACCCTAACCCTAACCCTAACCCTAACCCTAACCCTAACCCTAACCCTAACCCTAACCCTAACCCTAACCCTAACCCTAACCCTAACCCTAACCCTAACCCTAACCCTAACCCTAACCCTAACCCTAACCCTAACCCTAACCCTAACCCTAACCCTAACCCTAACCCTAACCCTAACCCTAACCCTAACCCTAACCCTAACCCTAACCCTAACCCTAACCCTAACCCTAACCCTAACCCTAACCCTAACCCTAACCCTAACCCTAACCCTAACCCTAACCCTAACCCTAACCCTAACCCTAACCCTAACTAACTAACCCTAACTAACCCTAACCCTAACCCTAACCCTAACCCTAACCCTAACCCTAACCCTAACCCTAACCCTAACCCTAACCCTAACCCTAACCCTAACCCTAACCCTAACCCTAACCCTAACCCTAACCCTAACCCTAACCCTAACCCTAACCCTAACCCTAACCCTAACCCTAACCCTAACCCTAACCCTAACCCTAACCCTAACCCTAACCCTAACCCTAACCCTAACCCTAACCCTAACCCTAACCCTAACCCTAACCCTAACCCTAACCCTAACCCTAACCCTAACCCTAACCCTAACCCTAACCCTAACCCTAACCCTAACCCTAACCCTAACCCTAACCCTAACCCTAACCCTAACCCTAACCCTAACCCTAACCCTAACCCTAACCCTAACCCTAACCCTAACCCTAACCCTAACCCTAACCCTAACCCTAACCCTAACCCTAACCCTAACCCTAACCCTAACCCTAACCCTAACCCTAACCCTAACCCTAACCCTAACCCTAACCCTAACCCTAACCCTAACCCTAACCCTAACCCTAACCCTAACCCTAACCCTAACCCTAACCCTAACCCTAACCCTAACCCTAACCCTAACCCTAACCCTAACCCTAACCCTAACCCTAACCCTAACCCTAACCCTAACCCTAACCCTAACCCTAACCCTAACCCTAACCCTAACCCTAACCCTAACCCTAACCCTAACCCTAACCCTAACCCTAACCCTAACCCTAACCCTAACCCTAACCCTAACCCTAACCCTAACCCTAACCCTAACCCTAACCCTAACCCTAACCCTAACCCTAACCCTAACCCTAACCCTAACCCTAACCCTAACCCTAACCCTAACCCTAACCCTAACCCTAACCCTAACCCTAACCCTAACCCTAACCCTAACCCTAACCCTAACCCTAACCCTAACCCTAACCCTAACCCTAACCCTAACCCTAACCCTAACCCTAACCCTAACCCTAACCCTAACCCTAACCCTAACCCTAACCCTAACCCTAACCCTAACCCTAACCCTAACCCTAACCCTAACCCTAACCCTAACCCTAACCCTAACCCTAACCCTAACCCTAACCCTAACCCTAACCCTAACCCTAACCCTAACCCTAACCCTAACCCTAACCCTAACCCTAACCCTAACCCTAACCCTAACCCTAACCCTAACCCTAACCCTAACCCTAACCCTAACCCTAACCCTAACCCTAACCCTAACCCTAACCCTAACCCTAACCCTAACCCTAACCCTAACCCTAACCCTAACCCTAACCCTAACCCTAACCCTAACCCTAACCCTAACCCTAACCCTAACCCTAACCCTAACCCTAACCCTAACCCTAACCCTAACCCTAACCCTAACCCTAACCCTAACCCTAACCCTAACCCTAACCCTAACCCTAACCCTAACCCTAACCCTAACCCTAACCCTAACCCTAACCCTAACCCTAACCCTAACCCTAACCCTAACCCTAACCCTAACCCTAACCCTAACCCTAACCCTAACCCTAACCCTAACCCTAACCCTAACCCTAACCCTAACCCTAACCCTAACCCTAACCCTAACCCTAACCCTAACCCTAACCCTAACCCTAACCCTAACCCTAACCCTAACCCTAACCCTAACCCTAACCCTAACCCTAACCCTAACCCTAACCCTAACCCTAACCCTAACCCTAACCCTAACCCTAACCCTAACCCTAACCCTAACCCTAACCCTAACCCTAACCCTAACCCTAACCCTAACCCTAACCCTAACCCTAACCCTAACCCTAACCCTAACCCTAACCCTAACCCTAACCCTAACCCTAACCCTAACCCTAACCCTAACCCTAACCCTAACCCTAACCCTAACCCTAACCCTAACCCTAACCCTAACCCTAACCCTAACCCTAACCCTAACCCTAACCCTAACCCTAACCCTAACCCTAACCCTAACCCTAACCCTAACCCTAACCCTAACCCTAACCCTAACCCTAACCCTAACCCTAACCCTAACCCTAACCCTAACCCTAACCCTAACCCTAACCCTAACCCTAACCCTAACCCTAACCCTAACCCTAACCCTAACCCTAACCCTAACCCTAACCCTAACCCTAACCCTAACCCTAACCCTAACCCTAACCCTAACCCTAACCCTAACCCTAACCCTAACCCTAACCCTAACCCTAACCCTAACCCTAACCCTAACCCTAACCCTAACCCTAACCCTAACCCTAACCCTAACCCTAACCCTAACCCTAACCCTAACCCTAACCCTAACCCTAACCCTAACCCTAACCCTAACCCTAACCCTAACCCTAACCCTAACCCTAACCCTAACCTAACCCTAACCCTAACCCTAACCCTAACCCTAACCCTAACCCTAACCCTAACCCTAACCCTAACCCTAACCCTAACCCTAACCCTAACCCTAACCCTAACCCTAACCCTAACCCTAACCCTAACCCTAACCCTAACCCTAACCCTAACCCTAACCCTAACCCTAACCCTAACCCTAACCCTAACCCTAACCCTAACCCTAACCCTAACCCTAACCCTAACCCTAACCCTAACCCTAACCCTAACCCTAACCCTAACCCTAACCCTAACCCTAACCCTAACCCTAACCCTAACCCTAACCCTAACCCTAACCCTAACCCTAACCCTAACCCTAACCCTAACCCTAACCCTAACCCTAACCCTAACCCTAACCCTAACCCTAACCCTAACCCTAACCCTAACCCTAACCCTAACCCTAACCCTAACCCTAACCCTAACCCTAACCCTAACCCTAACCCTAACCTAACCCTAACCCTAACCCTAACCCTAACCCTAACCCTAACCCTAACCCTAACCCTAACCCTAACCCTAACCCTAACCCTAACCCTAACCCTAACCCTAACCCTAACCCTAACCCTAACCCTAACCCTAACCCTAACCCTAACCCTAACCCTAACCCTAACCCTAACCCTAACCCTAACCCTAACCCTAACCCTAACCCTAACCCTAACCCTAACCCTAACCCTAACCCTAACCCTAACCCTAACCCTAACCCTAACCCTAACCCTAACCCTAACCCTAACCCTAACCCTAACCCTAACCCTAACCCTAACCCTAACCCTAACCCTAACCCTAACCCTAACCCTAACCCTAACCCTAACCCTAACCCTAACCCTAACCCTAACCCTAACCCTAACCCTAACCCTAACCCTAACCCTAACCCTAACCCTAACCCTAACCCTAACCCTAACCCTAACCCTAACCCTAACCCTAACCCGCGCCCTAACCCTAACCCGCGCCCTAACCCTAACCCTAACCCTAACCCTAACCCTAACCCTAACCCTAACCCTAACCCGCGCCCTAACCCTAACCCTAACCCTAACCCTAACCCTAACCCTAACCCTAACCCTAACCCTAACCCTAACCCTAACCCTAACCCTAACCCTAACCCTAACCCGCGCCCCTAACCCTAACCCTAACCCTAACCCTAACCCTAACCCTAACCCTAACCCTAACCCTAACCCGCGCCCCTAACCCTAACCCTAACCCTAACCCTAACCCCTAACCCTAACCCTAACCCTAACCCTAACCCTAACCCTAACCCTAACCCTAACCCTAACCCTAACCCGCGCCCTAACCCTAACCCTAACCCTAACCCTAACCCTAACCCTAACCCTAACCCTAACCCTAACCCTAACCCGCGCCCTAACCCTAACCCTAACCCTAACCCTAACCCTAACCCGCGCCCCTAACC
>NC_140728.1:10585000-10967500 GCF_050655825.1 Lonchura striata | reverse complement strand
TATTACAGTTTAAGCAAACTGAGAATCTCCCACTCGTGTTGCTTGAAGTTTGTGTTACAGAGTGTCTGAAGGAAAAAATTCCCAGTCTTCCTTTGTAGTCTGGCACGTATGTTTCACTCTTCACTTGGAACTGTTCCTTTCTTATTTACCTACTTCCTTCATTCTCAGAGCTCAATTTAGTTTATCCAGATGTTTCTTTTCTGAGACTACTAGCCTATCTCTACTTAATCTGTCACTCATTGCTTATGGAGTTGGCAAGGAACATCTAGAAAGTGAGGTACTGCTGAAGAGGATAAGAAAGATAAAGCTAGACAATAAAAATAGCAGAAACCTGTCCTGCACTGGAACAAAATGAGTATCAGTTTAAGTTCTATATTAAATATATGTTTCTGTGAATGTTTAAAAACAAAAATGCAATTGATAGTACATTAATTCTTTTATTTTATAGAATTTTAGGACATTTTGAGAAAACGTACCCAAAAAATACTGTTGACACTCACCTTATATGTTTCTCTGTGTGGACTCAGCTGTTGGTAATCTTTGTTTGGTTTACATGTTTGTTCTTATTTTTTCAGCACTTACATAATTTTAGACTAAGCTTTATAAATTACATGAGTGCTGAAAAGGTAGAGGAAACAAAGTTGTCTTGGTATGGGGGGAAGAACCATTTCAAAAGTTCTAGTCCAGCTGGCTTCAGCCCTGCAGTGCCTTTTGCATTAATCAGCTTCTCTGTGGTAAGGGGAGAGAGAAAAGCAAAGGAGAGAACAAACATATTTCAGCTGAATTAGTCACAACAGCTGAATATGCACCCGGTTCAGTGAAACTTAAATTGCGTGATTCCATTCCATGTACGACTGGAATCCTCAAAAATGCTCAACCTCCCAAGGCTTGCATAAACTTCTACTGTTCAGGTGCTAATAAACAGAATTGCACCTTGTTGACATACACTTTCACGGGAAAAATTTTAGCAAAATGGGTTTCATTGATCAGTTTTAATGCCCCTTGGTGAGGTTGGATTTTTGTCCCATGCCTGGAGCATAAAGCAATATGTAGCAGCAATGCTGTAGTGGCACAGCAATTACTTTCTGGGGTTCCTCTTGCTCTTTATAAGTAATAATCACAAGTTGCCCCACTGATTCAGTAAGCACTGTCATATTAAAAAGAAACAAAAGGAAAAAAACTGGCCAATGAAATTGTCTGACTTTCTAAGTTTCACAAGTAAAGAGTATTTTCAGTTGCCAGGAGGGCATTAGTCTTCCTGAGCTCTAGCAGCAAGAAGTCTCTAAGTTCTCCATATGGAGCCACACAGCCAGGCAGGCTGGAATGGTTCCTGTGGCAGGGCAAGTAACATCTTCTATAGTAGACAAATGGATCTTAGAGAAGACCCTTTTGTATCATTCCTAGCAATTATTGCTTTCTGAGTCTCTGCAAAATGCACACTTACATGACTTTGGAAAATATACTTTAAAGTTATTATTTCTTCACATATTCCTGATGCCAAGTCTTTGGTCCAATGACTTGTCACATGTCTGTCTGCTTAGACTTTCATTACTCATGACTGTTCATTTTAGCATTTGTGTAATTCTAATTGCTGGTACTATGTAAGCAGTGAGGCACACTGACAAATCAGCCCAATGGAGCGTGTAAAAGAAACTTAAACCATGATGGAGTATCAGCAGGATTTATTATCCAAAATCACAATAAATTTACATGCTGATAATCGGAGACATAACTTCTCTACTGTAACTAGAATTCCACTATTCTCTCAACATTAAGCCTGTAATACATACCACTCCTGTGGATGTAAGCTGAATGAGGATTTTCTTCCAAGGAATGCTACTAGTCTAAAGAGATTTTTTTGGATATGAGACCCACTACCATTAGACTTCTATATAGCACATCATTAACCTTAACATGCTGTCCCAATTTTAGTGGATTAGCTGTTCAGCAACTCAGAGAAGCTGTTGCAGGTCTTTTCATGAAGAAGAAGAAGAAGAATGAGGAGTCCTATAGTATTACAAATTATAGGACATAATTGGCAAAATATTCAAGTGTCCTCCTGAAAAAAATCTGTGTTCAGCTAAGAACTTACAATAAAGAAAAATGTTTGTTTCCCATTTGGATTTGTTTCCTGTTCGTATTTGTTGTTTTCAATCATTTTTAGATAATGACTTAAACATTGAGCATACAGCATTTGATCCTGGTGTCTTTTGGAAGCATGGCTAATAGGTAGATGTGGCAAAAGGGAAAATACTTCTGAGTTAGGTGACACCAGAGCATACATGCTATTCTCTACTCTGGCCAACTAGCAGGAATAGGCACTGTTGCTTCTCTTTCGACCGCCACTTTGCTCTCGGGGGTTTCTCGCCGCTGTCCCCGGCCCCTCCCCGGCCCCCCGGGACCCTCCGGATAGCTGTCCCCTCTCGGGGCCGGGGTTTTCCGCGGTCCCGCTGCCCTGGGCTTACCAGGCAGCGTGTGGGTTAGCACGGTCCGAGCTGCGGCGCTGCCTCAGTCGCCGCTAGGATTCGAGATAAAGAGACCAAGAGAGACCAATGGTATGCTTGTCCAGATAGATTGTATTGCCTGAAGCGTTGCAGGGACCAAAGGCCCTTGGCTATTGCCCAGATACAGTTTTATACAGCAAAATTAAGAGATAAGGTCTTAAACAATAGAGACAGTGTTCAGCTAAGGCACATCAGAACCACCCCAGGGGCCAGGTCCAATGGGAACTGCTCAGGGGTGGGGAGAAGGGGGTCTACAGAGGAATGCTGAAGCGGGACTTTCCCGAAACAGTGGAGCATACATAAATGTATCTTTTACCTCAGTTTACCATTCCCAAGGCCTTTCTAATACAATGGGGCATACATGAATGTATCCTTTTCCTCAGTTTACCATTCCCAAGGCCTTTCTAAAACCTTCCTCCACGCTACCATGCCAGCATGACAGCAACAGGCACTTTGCAAAGTAACTCACAAAATTATATGAACTGTAGAATGAACTGCAGAATGAATTAAACAGAAAGCAATATTGCATCCAAGGAAATGAATGTACCTGTAATGTATTTGCACTAGACAGAGGTTCAGTGACTCCTTATATTCTCTTTTTCCTGACAGAACTTAAACACAGTATCATTTCTGCTTCAGATAGTCTTGGAATTGCAGATAGATGATGACATGTATTAATCGGAAGTTGCCCTCTTCTGATGTTCTTATCCAGACATCTCTTTCTAGTAACTTTTTGGTTGTAAGATCCTGGATCAGCTAGAGTTCAACTCAATTTGATATGATACTGCCATTTACTTTTCCATAGATAATTAGTCCCAAAATGCAAAATATCAAGATAGAGGTAAATTAAAAATTACCTCCTTCAAGACAGAAAAGAAGGCTGCAGCTGTTCAAATTACAGTGAATAAAAATGACACAGTTTGTTATAGTAACAATTATTTTGCCTTGAATGCCTCACTTATCCCTATCTTTAAAGGATGCATTGGGGTCAACTTCTTTTTAGAAGTGAAAAAAGGATGTTTTGTGCACCGTCAGTAAGAGTTGTTTAAGGCCTTCACAGGTCTTTCTCTCTTCAGCATTTTGAAACCTCCTGTTGATACTTCACTGAGCCTCCAGGCTTTCCATATTAGTGAAGATTCTGTCTACTTTGCAGCCAGGAGAAAAAACCCAAGGCACTCTGAAATTAACCATCTGCCTTCTTGGAAGCAGGTTAACAACTAAAGAGACAAGTCTTGACTGACTATTTACACAAGAAGATTATGGCTCTGTAAGTAAGCCATAATGCTGGTATAACAGGTTTGGTATATTATCTCTAAGTGTGGAGAGCCTAACAGCCTGCAGAACACCTACTTCATCACAAACTGGAGTCTACAAGATGTTTTCAGCTGCAGAGATGTAACCGTGTGGGACTTGCTCATGGCGAGTAACACAGGTTCCCTAATAATAGATGCTGCTACAAAGATGATGTACTAAGGTCAGCGTTTCTTTAAAAATTCATAATGTAGAACTTTGCTCCCTCTGACTACAGTAGCAGAACTGTGGCTGACTGGAGGGAGACCAGAGTGCTTCCCCAGAATGCACCCCAAAGAAATTGCCCAGGTTGTTTGGCACTCTCAGACAATGGTGTCAGCGCCCTTGCAGGGCCAGCCTGGCTTTCTGCTCTGTGCAAAGGCTTGAGCCCACAAAGTCTCAAATCCTGGTCCCAGCTCTGCTGATAGAATTTGAGGCAATCCTTTGCTGGCAGTTTACAATCAGTATCTCAGTTATTCCATCTGCAAAATGGAGATGAAGACTTCATCTGTGGAACACTCTGAGACCAACTGAAAAAATTGCCAAATAAGAACTAGATTTTATTACTGTAAATAATAGTATCTCCAGGTCTACAGGGATGCCATATTACAGAGCCTCTTTCTTTCCAGAATTATATAACTTTATTAGTTCTTTCACTGTTTTCTTTAAGGATACTTTTGGCAAACCTCTCAGGAATTAAAAAGTTCCAGGTCCCATGCCATATTGATAACACAATGCAAAAGCCTGAACAAATACTTTTCTTTCTATTCCCTCTCCACCCTCCTGTTGCTGAAACAATAGGAGGTTGTGTGATAAAAGAAGATCATATTTGCTGTTCCAGAAAGACAGAGTTTTGTCCCTGCGCTACAGCTAGACTGTACATAAAAGGTCATTTCCAGGCAAAAGACACAATTTTAAACTAATTGAGTTCACAATGGAAAAGTCTTCAACATGGAGAAGTTAGATAATGCAATTTGAGAAAGACCAAGCTCATTTCTAAGGACAGAAAAGAGGCTGACTGAGACAGCACAGTTTGGTTTCTGTTTTATTTTAGGGCCTGACCTCTGTTTAAGTATTTGAGGCAATTGTAATGGTCCACATTCGACACAGCAAAGAGCCAGGTGCTGCAGCAAGCACTAAATTGTTAAAGTCATGAATGATCAATATAGTTTTAAGTTCAATATCTGTCTGTGAAATTCCCATTCCATGGTTATATGCATTGATGGGTGCACTAAGGAATTATGAAGAGCAAGGTAGGACTTCTTAGCTTCAAAAAGTCCAGATGAATGTCATTTTAAAACCCTTTACACTGCTTACATTTATGTCCCTTATATTACTTATGTATGTCTGTAGGGAGCGCTGTGCTCCTGGACGGTTTAGATGAATGGAGACGAGTGATCTCTGAAGGCTGCTCTTAGGATATAAGATTTATTAGGGATGGAGAAAGGTCTTGCTTGGAGCTGCCAGACGCAGCACGTGGCAAGGCTTAAGGGGATGGGGGAGGGGAAAGACAAGAGGATGCTCTAGGAGACGGTGGAGGTCCTAAGAAGGGGGAAGATCCAAGAGGGGGGGAAGTTCCAAGAGAGGGGAAGTTCCAAGAGGGGGGAAGTTCCAAGAGAGGAGAGGAGAAGTTCCAAGATGGGGGAAGTTCCAAGAGAGGGGAAGATCCAAGAGGGCATCTGGCCCCTCGGAGACCCCTTATCAGGGGGCTTCAAGGTGGGCTGGAGCAAGACTTGGGCCAATGGGGTCACAGACACTTGATGTTTCAGGGGAGGGTTACAGGTGTAGGATGAACCATGCATTTTGGGGATTGAGATGGAACAGTCCATTTGACTTTTGGACTTATCTGTAGGTAAGGGTATTGTCCAGCCAGTATGGAGGATTGTTTTCATCCTGGCTGTATTATTATGAATAATTATATTTATCCATCCTTCCCAACATATGTCCTTATGTCAATAATAGAAAATTGAATCTCTAATACTGATCATACTGGTTTTTATCCAGAAAAAGCTCTAATTGGGATTTCAGTTCAGAGACAGAGGAGAAAAGGGGCCGCTGTAAAGAATTATGCTGAGATTGTTAAAGTTCAGTGAATTAGCATCTTAATAGCTTCTGTATGGTCAGTTTTGAACAATCTCTATGCTTTAGGCCTGACCACATTCCTCAGCCTCTTTCCTCCTCTCCCTCTGATCCCTCAGACACCTTTTCTTTAAAAGAGTTATGGCCTATGCAGCATTAGCTGTTCTTAGGACTGCAGAATAGTCCCTGCATATCTCTTGGTACTGCTTGGAGAAGCACTGTAGGCAACTGGAAGAGTCCTTCACTTGAATTTTGTCATGCCTTGAAAAAACATGAAGGTGGCTACCAAGTCTTAGATATTACCAAACAGTCTCACTAGAAACAGACATTGTTGTGGTTACTGAAAGCACTACTTTCAAATATTTCTTTTAAAAAAACCCAACCATGTAAATACAAAGGACAAAATGAATAAAAAATAAACCAGCACACATCCTACAGGAAAATCCTGACATAATAATATTTTTGACTCCAGATAACTTGCATTTTGAAAAAAAAAAAAAATCTCAAGGAAACAAAAATAACTACTCAATAAGAATTGAATGAGTATTTTCATATTATAATTTCACAAATAAAATAGATGTAAATTACTACAGGATGCTTATGCCTGCCTCACAGAGATATTAGATGGAAAGGAGGGAAGTGTCTTTTTAGGATCTTTTTAAAACAGCAGCAACTTTTCACTTGATGTTTAGCTCTTAGAAATTACAGAAATTACACAGCTAAGAAAAGTTGTTAGAACAAAATGGCAAAATCAAACAGGTATAGAGAAAAGAAAGAGATAAAAAAAAAAGGCTGTCCAAAAAACAGGTTTGAATGGAATTGTCTACTTTGATGTTCTTTTAAAGGGAACCCCTTTTCAGAAGTTGTATTTCCTGAAAATCGGGTTAATTTATGGTATCTAATGATATTATCCTTCCTCTCAAACTGAGAGATTCAGCATCAGCAGAGGTTTAGATTTCTGATACATCCCTATGACATATGGTCATCCCTATGGTCTAGCCTTTATTTTTGTGGGTTTTTATTTTGTGAACACATGCCAGACAGAACAAATAACCCCATAAACCTTTTGTCCACTGAGAGGAAGCCATTTTGCTATCAGTCAGCACAAAGAACAAGCAGAGAAGCCAGTGCAAATAAGGCAGGACAGAGCCTACAGGCAGGCTAAACCGAAAATTTGTGTTGTTCCTAACATATGTATAAATAAAAAAAATAAAATCATTATTTCTTCAACTTTGGAGATGAAAACGGTAATATATTTGAAACACTGACCAAGTCATGAGCATTGCTTTTCTAATAACTGTGAGATGAAAAAAACCAACCAACTCTATAAAATTATTAAGATCATTCCTTGCTGGAATAGCAAAGGCCAAAGAAAAACAGTCGGAAAGGTTGACTTCCAGAAAGACTAGCAAAAAGATATCATTTAGAATCTGGTCTCTGTTAAAAAGCTGGAAATAAAAATGCTGTTTTGAACTGAGTACAACTTTTCCCAAGCTTTTAACAGACACGACTGGTTTGTTACTGTAGCATAGCTATTATTTAGAGGCTTGTCAAAGGCTGTTTTATCTAGTAGGTTCTACAGACGAGTTTTGTGATAAACAGGAGGAGGTATAGAAGCGGCTCTGACTGATGGACACTGAGTTCAGTGTCTCGCAGGTGTGACTGTGTGGTGACATCCCCTGGGAAATGCTCATCTGTTTGCAAATCTGCCTGCATGCCTGCCTGCCTGCAGACAACAGAGATGTGGATGGAAATTACTGCCAGAGACTGATGAATTCCCAGTTGACACAGGGCCCTTGATTTTTCTTGACATAGTGAAGGGACGGCTCTGCTGGCATGCTGACCTCCCTCTCTGGTGATTCAGACTCATATATTCATAATGATGGGCAAACCTCCCATGCTTCTATTTTGAGCTTAGAGACACATCAGACTACTTTGAATTGGTGAACTTTTTCTTCCTGATTTAAACATGTTTGTTTGCTTTTCCCTGAAGGGAGGTTCAATGTGAAATAGAACATGTTCTTTTTCTAGCTAATCAGAAACATATTCCTGGTGGTGTTGAATGAAGAACATACCCAAAAGGTAAGCAGGTACAAGTGGACCTTTTGTGCACAGACACAGAGATGCACTCTCAGCAGGCTTCCTCTGGTCTGTAGTCAGATGGAGTGGAGATTAGCAGGAGGAAAGAAATGAGACTTTGGATAACTCTCAGTTTATCATGTGGACTCTGAGTAGGAGAGCTATACAGGGTAAATACCCTACATTTACATTGGGGAATTACCGTTTCCTTGTCATCTCCCTCCTCTTTCTCCTCCCCACACTGAGTTTCATTCTCTTCTCCCTTTCTCTACTTGTTTGCTTCATTCACATGCTTGAAGTATTTCTTGTTTGGTCCCATGTCCATCAGATGACCTTTACAACACACAATGTGAGTTAAGAGCTGCGTGAAAATCTCTGCATGGTCGTTGCTTTCATACAGTTGCATAGCATGTAGGTAGCATCTATTAGTATTTTAAACATGCTGAAAGGATTATGCTGGCTTCATTGCACACAGAGCATTTCACTACATTTATTCTCTGTTTTTCCAATAAGAGATATGAACCCAGTGATTTCAAAAACCTGTCTTAAAGGATCATTTCTTAGACCCCAGAGTTCACTTACTCAGTGGGGCTGTTTCCCAGAGAGGCACTAATCCTGAAAGAACCCTGATGGGAACAGTGGATGATAAATTTCTACAGCTGTACTGTAATATAAATTCAGGACAAGAAAGTTAAATGCACTTCTGTCCTGTTTTTGCAGAGGTACCTCATCACAGAGCAAGGGAAAAATAGCCCAAATTCTTCTTGGCTCCCATACATGTGGGCTTTGAAGGCAATTCTTAGTTCCACATGCCCAGTGATCAAAAAGATGGCAAGACTTCAGAGAAGCAAAAAATGGCTGGGAAGAGCAATACCCAGAGGAAAATGAAGGTGATAACATATAAACTGGTAAAAGAATGAGAAATGTTTAAACACAAAGAGTAAGATGGGTAACATTAATATAATACGATGTGGAGTTGCGTTATTTATATGTTTTATTATCCCTGTATTATGTATTGGTTTATTCCTTTGTACCCCCGTGTGCAACTTGGTTTATCCCCAGTTTTCCTGCCTTGTCCTCCCTTCCCGCCTTCCCAGTATCTATCCATCACCCTGAAAGAGGCATTTTACCCCCCCCGGGTGCCTTGTCTATCACTCGGTGCCCCTTCCTATCCATCCAGAAGCTTCTACTCAGGGCACCGGGTGATTGGGCGAGAACCTGGGGCTCCCCCCATATCCTTCCCCCATTGGACCACGCTGTATTACCCCATCCCGGAGCCACCCCCTATCCCTATCCCCATTGGTTGTTGGATACCCCTCCCTTACAGTTTATAAGCCAGTGCAAGCACCTTGTGCTTGTTCCTGTTGGCTGGCATCGTTCTAGGATATTTGGCCCCGTTGGGCTACAATAAACTCGGACTTAGCCCCCAGCAGGATCCGCTCTTCATTTACCACCGCGAGGCTTGCTAGCACTGCCCGGAACACACAAAGGCACTCTCCAAACCCCAGCTGGGAGCGGCGGAGGGTGCCTCCATCGCCCACTCTCGCCCCAGAGAAGAGCTAGCCGGGGCTGAGACAAAGGGAACCGGGGCGGAAGCGCGGCAGCACGCAAGATAGAATAGAATCACCAGGAAAAAAAAAAAAGACAAGAAAAAGGTTGGTATTAGGGAAAACTTCATTAAACAGAGCTCTGTTTGTTGTTTAATAAGTAGATGGGCAAATGCAGTAGTGGAAACCCTGGGAGATTTAAAATGAGACAAGGAGAAGTACCATCAGCATGCAGAAGGGAAGATTATTCTACTGCTGGGAGGTGGAATGAACCGTTCATTAGAACATTCATCTGTAATATCTTAATTGGCAAAGTGACAGCAAAAAAAAAGAAGTGGGAGGTAGAGGCTGATGCTTTATTTTAATTGAAAAGAAAAAGGAGTTACACCAATTAGCTAGGAAAAGACAATGGGGACCTCCCTGATACTAATTCTAATGAATTCAGTCTATGACAACTCAATGAAATATCTTCTGTCATTGTGTTATTCAGAGAGAATATTTGCTATTAAAATTTTATTGCTATCCTTTAAAATTTTAGATTTTATTCTTAGTATGCTAGAACTTCCTTCACAAAATATTGACAAAAGAGCAGAATTTTCTGAGAATCTGAGAATTATTTAAGTTGAAAAGAACCTCTGAAGGCCATCTAATACAAGTCCCTGCTAAACGCAGATCCTTCTTTGAAGCTAGAACAGGTTGCTCAGGGTAGTACACAGCCAAATCTAGAATATTTCCAAAAATTAAAATGGTAATATTTCCTTGAGCCTCCTGCTTCAGTGTTTGATCTCCTTTGCTGTGAATTTCTTTTTCTAGAATCAAATCAGATTTTCACTTGCTATGTCTCTTCTCTTGTGCCATTAAATTGTCCCTTAAAATGACACCGTAACTATAAGATATATAAAATGAAAGTTAGAAAACAATAAGGACAGATTAAGGCATATTTTAAGATTAGGAAGTCTTTACAAGAATTTGAATTCTTCAGAAATCTCTCAGCCATTCTAGAAACACTTTTCTAGAATGAAAATTTCTTTCTGTCTGCCTGTAGTTCTGTAATAATTTGTGAAAAATTTCTTTTAGTGGCTTTCTCTGACCCCAAGCTCATAGTAGTAAATTAAAACCCCAAGTAAAATACCAGTAAACAGATCCTTGAATAACACTGACCAAGTAATGCATGTCTAAACATTAACTGAAAATAAATTAAGAAAAAAAATGGTGTATTTAAGATTACTAAGAGGGTAGCACAGTGTGGCATGGTGACATACAGGTAGTAAACCTAATCAATTTGTAAGTCAAGTTGATTTACAAAAAAATATAATGAGACTGAAAGCAGGCAGTGAAGAGTGGTAATAATTATGAAATTCCCTATTGAGACAAGTCCTATTTCTTGGCACACTGGTCTTGGTTAAATTGGTCCATGGACAACCTAAACAAGAATCACCAGACAAATGTCAATATTTGAAGTGAGAGAACAACAGGCATTTTGGATAGCAAGCACATTTTCTTTGGGTCACCCACCTTTACAGCTCCATGTTGTTCAAATATCAGCAATATATATTTTAAGAGAATATGCATGTGTCAGACTAGGAGCACAGGTCTGTCAGAAGGATCATCCAGCAGTTTAGAAGAAGTTGCGAGTCTTTTCTCCAGCCTAAAAACTGAGGCATCCTAAAACCAGATTATTTCTTTTTTTGTTTCTTTCTTTATTTTTTTTTTTCAACTGTACTGAAATACTGTGTTTGTTCTTTCTAAACTACCTTATGACATTTCTATATGAGCTATAATACAATAGGTTTTGGACACATTGATGTAACCTCACTCTGATTAAGAATATATCAAATTCTACATTTGCCTCCACTATTCATGTCTGTGCCTCAGAATTTTTCAGGGGCTTCACTCATATGTTACTGATAATTTTCTCCACTTTCGTTTGCAGGGAGACAGCCCAAGGAGCTTGGCCAGATAAGTGTCTCAGGGATATTTACAGGGGTGCTCACAGGGAAGAGACACGGGGTAAATGTATGGAGGTGGTACTGAAAACATCTTTGTCATTTTAATAAGGAATAAAGGAGTGCTCATGCTCATCTCTCACTGACTTTCCCCACATTCAGTGACTGAATTCAGATTTTGTTCGTATCAGTCTGGGGATTTAATAATCTGTCACTGCCTAATGGCTCTGCATGCAATCAAACACAGATATTGTGCTATATAGAATTCACCATAAAATTTTATGCTGGTTATTGTTACCACTGTGTCTGTCATCTTGAACACCTGCTGTTTGGGGAAGCAACTGCCAGTTCTGACATCTGAATGCAATCCGCAAAATTATAACCATGCATCACTCAAAACATCCATTTCCAAGACACAGTCCAAGCATCATCATTTCCTTGGTTGGTTGCCTGTTAGTATCATTTGTACTAAGATCTTGGGGATAAGTAGAAAAAGTTTCCAGATCTACAGTCATATACCCTAACTCTCAGACCACAAGAAAAAACATTACAAGTGAGGGGGTGAGGGGGGGAAATTACATTTTTTAAGCTATGAAATGATTCTAAAGGTAGAAAAACAAAGCCTTAGTTTTAGGGAGTTTGTCCATATGTTGGGTAGAACAAAGCAGAGAACTATCTTGATTATCTTTTTGTTAAGCAGCCAGCTAAAATTTTGCATGAAAAATCATAAAGCCAATTTTGCAATATTTTCTCAGTTTTGTGTGAGGGGAAAAAAAGAAAATTCTCATTTAAAAAAACCAACAAATCTTAGATTTGTTAAAAAGTTTTCTTTCTCTTTTAAGGACACATGAACAACACACTACTTTGAATAGACCTTCAAAGCAATACCTAAATAAGAACATTTAAGTGATTTTGAGAGTAAAAGTGAGCCCCATGGATTTACTTGGGGAAGGTAACAAGAAAGGATTTAGCACCCATTTGAAATGTGGACAATCCTCCATCATGTGACATGGCAACAGAGGAAAATAACTTTCAACCCAAAAGAGACGTATTTGGCCTGTGAAGTTTCCTACCTTGTCTAAAAGCAGCCCTTGTCCTAAAGCCACCCCTGTGTATCTGCTAATACAAATAATGGAGATAGCTGTGTACAGAAAAGAGGTTTAGAGGGTTAAAGGTTTTGAGCAACAAGGAAGAGCCTTCTTATTTGTAATCATAAAAGTAAAAAGCTCATGTTCTTAATCCTGCTTTGGTTGAAGCTTTAAAATACTTTCATGCTGGTTTTAAGGCTTCATTGCTACAACTTATTGTTGCAGTTCTGCCCAACCTGTTAAATACAGGCTTAACTGCAGCTGCTAAAATATTTGTAAAGTCTTACCTCACAGCAAAATGGACTTGCACAGATGAAGACCAGGAGGAAGGCTATTAGTGATTCAAATTACAGGTCTCCAGTCCCAAATTCACTAGTGAATAAACAATTTGGTAAACATCAGAACTACATAGGCTGCTGAAAATCCTCTCTTTTTACTAGCACTAGGATGAATGAAGGTTTGTTAACTGCACCCTTGGTATGGATCTGGGTGCTCCAATTACTCTGGCATTGAGTTAAATTACCTTAAGTGAATTGAATCTGCTAAGTAGAAACTCAGCATCTTAGCTTGGGTGACTAATCTAGTCTTCTGCTTTCTGGACAAACTGAACATTGATGTCATTCTTCTGAAATTAATGGCCTCAATTATTTGGGGTGGCTGCTGGGCCAGTGATTCAGCTGGACTTCATCTGAAATGTCTGTGAAAATGAAGTTTTCAAAAAGCATTTATTTTAAGATAGACATCATTATGTCACCTAGTAAAACTAAAAAAAAGCACCCACACATCTCTGCAAGAATTAACAATGAGATCGTCCTTTCAAGCCATCACATTGTAAGAAAAACTTCCTGCCAGGAAAGTCAGGAAACATTTGGCCAGAAAGACATATCTTATGCTGAAGTCTGGGAGCTTCTTTCCAAGTGGAATTAATTCCACTACTCAAACCTTTCAGCTACTCAAGAGTGAATATGTAAGCTAAATCATCATCATCATGTTTCCCAGCTGCCCAATACATTGAAATCTCTCCAGCATTTCATGGAAGAATGTTTTCTCTTGTCCATACTGAATAAAGTTCTCATTAGTTTAAAAAAAATCCCTTTCTGAAAATATTCTGCCTGAATAATTTTAAAAGCTTTTTTACACAAGTTATGGGTTTCACCAGAAAGCCCACAGCAATAATTTTTCACTACTTCAACACAGAGAATTTCAAATGTTTTGTTCTTTCACTGAGACTAGGAGGACACAGGTTCAGAAAATTGATTTCATTATATTTTTCAGCCATTGCAACAAAAATGGTTAAAAATCCAGAACAGGTTAAATGTTCATTCTCAAATAAATGAGAAACAAGATAATAAAATACCTCAGACTAAACATTTACACATTGTCTGCTTGGGCTGGAGTGCACGGACATTTGAGTTCTTTGGATTTCTGGTGGAGTCTTATGCTACAGCAAAGCATTTGGATGAACTGCCAATGGCACCAGTTTACTCAGGAGGTTGCAGGCACCATTCCATCATTTCAAGATTCACATTGTCTGAACAAACATAAAAAATGTGGAAAAGAAGCTGAAGAATGTCAATGCAGCAGAGAATGAAACTGGACTTTGTGTTAGCTGGATGCCAATGCAGCATATTTCCCATCACACCCACACCTACTACTCAAATTGCGCAACATGCATTTTCTAGGAAGTGCATGTTCATCTGCTGAACAATTCAGCCTGAAGCATTTGGATTAGGAGGTTATAATGCCTATCAAAAAGGTTGAACTGCTTCCTCACATTTTAGCTGGACTAACAGCAAAATAATTTTAATATCAGGGAATATTCATCTGAATTGCAGGCTACAAACTAAGTCAGCTTTTTTTTCCTGAGAAGTAAACAACATCAGAGACTTAAAAAGTCATAAAGCTCAGTGCTACTGATAGTTCCAGACTTCCTAGCAACATATGAAAAAATCCAATTCTGTTGTACTAATGATGGAGGAGACAAAGAAAGGTAAAAATCTTTTTTCTGTCTGCAGGTTGGATGTAGCAAAATTAAATTCTGCATAAACAGTAGAGCTGCTCCCTTCTTCCTCTCTGTCCCCTGGCCAGGTCTTGAGCCCTTCCTCCAGCTTTCAGAGACAATGCCAGCCCAGGAGACAGGAGAAGGAGAGAAACTTGCTGTAAGAATTGGTGATATTCCCCCTATAACAGGGTGCCTACCAGGATCCCCCTCAAAAAAGAGGCAGGTGGGAACTGGACATTACTGGGAAGCAGATCTTCCTGAGGCTGTGACTTCATTTTGGCTTAGTGCCCTGAGCATCTCAGTGAAAAGTGCTTGGTATATTGATCTGTTTCTAATGCTGAACCAGACCTAGGCTGAGATGGGTGTGCAGCCCTGGGGTGTCTTATCTCAACGCAACGTCTAGACTTTGCTGTTCATGTCATCATTTAGCTGCCATTACCATCTTCCTTGACCAGCGTGGGACATTTATTGTGTTCATTGGAATTGACCAACTGGCCAAAAGGGCCTGTAAGCTGGATGTTTGTACAGGGACTGTCTCCATGGGCCACTGTACCAGGGGCTGCTGTGTGTTACCTCAAAAATGCAAAAAGTGAATAAAGAAAAATTGCCAAGAAAAGGTTAGTAACACAACTGGGTCTACATTGTCCAAAGCCCAATATTACCTTGCTGTAAGAAATTGAAACCAATGCGCTTCTATGAGGCAGTTGAGCAAATGGGAGTTTTCATAGGCTGGATAGAGACTTCTTGATGCTGCTCAAGAGGAATTGCAGGAAAATCCCAAGTGGATATAAGAAAATATAGACAAGGCAGAATTTACTGAGAGACACCTTAGCTCCAGGACCTCTTCCAATGATACCCACAAATTAAACTATGGGTGATTGGATATCTCATTTTCCTTGTAGAATCCTGAGGGATAATACACAAAGCCATCAAAATACTTTATGCCCTGGTGTCAATAAGTGACACATCCCTCTGTGGATAAGGTGTGATGGAGTAGAAGTGCCAGAACACAGAGAGATCCTTGGCTTAAACACAGTGGATCCTCCCCACATCTATTTCTCTTCCTGGGTAGCTAATTATTTTGACTAGAATAGCTCTCACTAGTAACAATAGTTATATTTCCTACTAATATTTGTAGTGTGAAATAAAAATGGTCAAACATTTCAATTGCTTTTATCACACAATCAGCATGCTTGGCAACAAGCTGCATGTAGATTCATAAGAGCATTCAGCTACTAACCCTCCTCTGAAATACTTATTTTTAGTGTTAGTTTTCAATGCAGTATGTACTGACCAAATTCTTGTTTTGTATTTTTGCATTCCCTCTGAATTTTCTCTTGCATATATTGTTACTCCTTCTGTTCTCTCCTAACCTATTTTGAAATGTTATTGTTTGTCATTTTATAGCTGCTGTATTTCACCTCAAAATTGGCTGCATTTCAGTTGTGGTCACTCATTACATCTAGTTTATCAGTCTCTGAAAGACTATGGGGGAAAAAGTGTTGAAAAGGAATAAAAATCACTATTATTATTTTGGATGAATAGATCTTTCCCTATAGCGACATGCCATAAAGAAGACTAGGATAATTAAGTTTAATGAAGACTATTCACCATTTCTACCCACACTGAAAATAATAGAAACATTTATTTTCTGAGAATGTGAGAATGTTTGCTGTCTCTGGACATTAGGCCCAAGAGATGCATGGCTGCAGCTAAGAAAAGTGCTGGTTAATAACTTGAGTCTTGAAAACATGATGTGCCTGATTAATAAGCCATGAGATTTTTGCTGTGACTGTTTGAATCTTCAGCAACTCACATATTTGCTACACACAGCCCCCAAAGAAGAGTGTTAGAGGCTAAAACATAGAAAAATCAGTCAAATTTAGTGCAGAAAAGCCAAGAAGATCTGGCAAGAGATCCCACACTTCTCACATCCCTCTGCTGCTAAAACATTCAGCCTATGTTCTACTTCCTGCAGCTTCCTTCAGGCTGCAGAAAGGACCATTTTTTAAGTGCTGAAAATGTAGGTCCCTGAAGAAAATTTAGATGCCAACGAGTTAGCAAATTTGTTGAAAAATCCCAAAATGGGATTGGACAGCTGATCACAAACAGCAGGAATAACAATGCCCTTTGCCTCAATTAATTTAAACAACTAATTTAAACTCCTGTCTGCTTTGGATCATATTTTTTGTTCAGAATGAACCCATGGTCTATGAATGTATCCTTTTCTATCCTATTCTGCCAATAATTTGTTGACTGCCCCTCCTGGGGGCAGGGGACAGTTGCATCTCATTTCCTTGGCCAGGGAATTTCCTCTTTTCCAGCAGTGCATCTGCCAGCAGCCATCACATGAGTATTTCAGTAGTCTGAAAGATTGCATGTCACAAGAGTTAGCTGGCCTGGATTTATCACCCATCAAAATCCTTATTAATTATTATGTAAGCCTGAACTAACATGAATACTGGCCTCCATTATGCATTAGATATGGATAAAACCCATTAGAAATAACCCTAACAGTTCTCAGGTAATCAAATTTTAAGGATGATCTCATTACCAACACACAGACTGTTTCATCACTTATTAGTGATTTTGTTTTAGATAGTGTTTGGGGAGAGTGTTTTGGGGATCCATTTGGGCTATGGAATTCTTTACGGGGGAGCAAACTAAGTTTTAAGATCATGTAGGTCAAAGGAATAAAAAGGCCACTTCTTCAGCCGAGTTATCTTCAAAACCAAACCAAACCAAAAGCAAAAGAAAGCAAAACAAAACTGTCCTTTTGCCTCCCATATATTAACAATGACCATTTCATCTATCCACAGGGGAAAACAGATACTGCTTATTAGTACTTTACATATGTCCTAACACCTGCTGAATACACTGGCATACATTTACAGTGAATCATAGACACTTTCTTTATCATTTTTGCAAACCAGATTATTTTCTTTGATGCTATCAGCAGCTTTGTCATAATCTAATACTTCTCTATTCTCATTTTTCAACATACTAAAAATAAACACGCAAGCCAGAACTAATAAAAAATCCAATAGAAGTATAAATAGGAATACATTTTTCAGAAACTTCTTCCATTCTTTATAGAAAATAATTCTGTATGCATCTGGTCAGAGAAAGAGCATGTTGGTGGTCTTGGACTCCCCCATTGCCTACCTCAAAGTACAAATAACAAGAGAAACTTGATAAGCACCTATTCACAAAGAAATGGCTCAAACCAAAACAGAGTTGTGACAGATGGCTTGCACATTTCAGAGGAAGCACAATGAATGATTTCAGTTTGGAAATTCTGCATGGGACTGGATGTGTGCTGATATGTACAAAGCGGTGAGAGGAAGGGATTCAGACAAAGTCCCTGTATCTCTGACTTCTCTGGTGGTTGGTAATGTGTGTGGTATTCAGTAGAACATCAGCAATCATTCCAGGCTACAATGCTTTCTGGTGCCCCCAAGCAGTGCTTTGTAAACCCTGGGAAGATTTCCTCATACATCTGTTCATGGTTGTCACACGAATTAGCTATTTTTGTCATACCTGTGGACAGTAGTTATTTTCATTCTAGTTTATTTACTGTGTAAGTGGAAAAGGAATCCTTTTGTAGTCACTATTCAGAGCAACATTCTAAATTTTTTTTACACAAGCCCTCTGCCTATCTTGCTATCTGGACATTTTAGTTCTCTTTTAGGTTAAAGGCAATTACATTGCTCATAACTTCAGCATCACTACCATACATACCATACCATACATAGATCTTCATAAGCAGAAAAAAGAACTTATTTTCAAAGGTGAAGAGCTACAATGCAGACCCCACAACACACTCACACATGCACACGCACATACACACACTTGCCTTTAAATAGAAGGCTTAAAGTATTTTTCATGAAGCATTATTGGGATTTGGAACTTCAAGCAAACGTTTCTGAAGACAGGCCAGCTTTTAGAATTCTTATTAGATATTCCTCATCAAAATCTAGGAAATCTGCTTCTATTGTCTTTGCTGCTTTTTCTTCCTCAACTTTAATCTAGTCTCTCCCACTTTTACATCTCGTGAACTGTGGAACAGACCTTCCTAAGTCATGGCATTCATGATATAGGAGAGCCAATATAACTGAAACATGCTGGGATTTCTCCTGTTTTGCAGGCTTTGTAACAGTCTGCAAATTCAGCTATAGTTTCAAGCCGACTTTATTTCCTTACTCCTCCTGCCAAGTGTCTCCTGTGAGACAGCACACTGTCTTTCATAATAATGGTATGTTTTCCCCAGTGAGCATCTTATAATATGCTGGAAGCTGTATATCACGTTCCAAAGTGCTGACAATTAGTTTGTGTGAAGGAGAACACCATGCAGAGAAAATCAGGAGGCAGTAGTCCTGTGAACAACCACTCTTTCACAGAGATTTTCTTTTCATTTTTGGAAGAAAACAAGTTCTGAAGCAGAATTCATTGGCTCCTATCACAAATCGGATTCAGAATTCCAGGGTGATGTGAGGTGAAGTATAAAAGCTTTGCCATTTTTAGGCTATAGGAAGCATTTACAAATCAGAATTAGGCAACTGGCATACGCATGTAAGCAGAAGCACACCTTGCATGCTTTCTTCCAGATTTATTTAAACATGTCACCATGCAGAAAAGCTGCAGCCTTTCTTGACCACATTAGAGTTTTACAGTGTCTGTGGTCAGAAGATAAATGGGCAGAAGACCGTGTCCTTAGTTTGATTTACAGGGACATTTTACACTATTCCCTTACCAAAGCAGGGTTTAAAAGGGGTCTATATCTGCTTTAAGACCAGACAAATGCACTGCCAACTTTAAATGCTTATGAAAATCAGGGCATTAACTATGCTTCATTACGTGGTTTGAATTACTGAATGCAGGAAAATCACCATCTTAGCTTCATGTGTGAGATGGTGTGACAGCAAGAACACAAAACTGCAAAAGACCTTTGTACAGACCCTACTTAGATTCAGTGTTTCTACTGCCCTTCCAGTCTGACTTAATAATGTATATGAACAGTTTAAGATCATAAGCAGCTCCTGAGAATATTTTTGTAAGGTGTGTTCTGAATCATGCCTGTATACCAGCCAGCAGTGCTGACTCTCTGCTGCTGCAAGTTGCCTCCCTTTCTCTGCATCTCCTCAGGACTGACAGAGTGTGGGAGGAGAGTTTGAGGCCAGAACCTCCCTGCCCTCTTGCCTCCTCCTTTAGGGGCTGGAGGTGGGAAAGCCCTTCTCTGGCTTCACTGGAGGAGCATGGGGAAGAATTGGCCTTGAATCTACACCTGTGTATCTCCTGTAAGATGTCTGATGTAGGAAGCTGTCGCTGTGGGACACGTGAAAGCACAACGCGGACCACCTGCTGCTTGCAAGGTAAAAAAGGGACGTTTATTATCTGACTCTGTCTTTTATACCTTCCCAAGGGTGACATTGGATTGGAGAGTGAATGGGCCACCTCTCCAAAGACATTGGACAAACCACCAGTACATCAAGTGTTCTCCACCCCCATAAAAGAATGTAAACAATATGTTGTTTACAGAAATTGTGTGGGAAAGTTCTCCAAAGGAATGTCAACTCAGAAGGCTTTAGGAAGTCTTAAGAATCAGGGTGACAGGAAGCAAAGCTTCCCATCTCAAAGGAGGCTGTTAAAAGGAGTCTGGATCTCAAGGACAAAGAGTAGTATCCCTTTGGGAGAAGGCACAGTGGATACTAATAAGTATTTAAGCAAAGTTCAGGGAAAAGGAGCTAGCAGGTGAAGGGAAGAGCAAAGGTGGAATATTAAGCTGCACAGTGGCAGTCTCAATCACCTTGTGAATTATTATCAGAATCAGAAATCAGTGAGTATTGTAAGTCATGTGCTATTAAAGAAAGGCAAAGTTCATTCTTCGTTATGGCCCTGTGTTGAACCAGCAGTGGTTCCATGCATAGTTCTCAAGTATACCTGGAAAATATATTGTACATTCCATAGGGGAAAAAAAAAAAAAAAGGAAAAATAAAATAAAATGGATACAATAAATTACCCACCAAACCATGTGCACAAAGAAAATAAAAAGACTGTTTGAACAGCTGGAATTTAAAACTTGTTATATCCCTGAGTTATTTATATTAATAAAGGAACAGCTACAATTAAGGTTAAAATTATCATACACACAGGAAGAGAAACAGTCCTGTTATTATGGCTACCAAGAACTCATACCCTGCGACTGTGCTGGCAAAGGGCTCTGTGTTATTGGTGGTAACTTTAGATAGACATAAAAGTGTTTTTAACCACAACCACTTGAAGCACATGAACCGCTGTCCCAGCCCGTGGGGATCAAGAGAGTGCAGGGCTGAGGCTGACGCATTTCTGCTTTCATATTCAGTCCCTTAATACTTTTCTGAAGCTTCAGTATTGAAACCAGACTAATGACATTCTCTGTAGCAGCCGCAAAAGTGGCTAGAAACAACCTAACCAAAGTGTACATAGAGGGGTTTTTTATGTTGCCTCTGCAGTTGTTTCTGGACAGAACTTTACTTAAACCTAAGGGAAAAAATGTAGCCTTAAGTCTCTTGGGTTTTTTAAATAATAATTGTCTATTAGGAGAAGTATCCAGGTTTTCACTCCCAGTCCTAAAGGAGAAAAAGCAGGTCACAAGGCAGCTTAAACCTTTTAAAATGTCATGAAATCTTTCCAATCTGCAGTTGGAAACCCTGACTGTGAGGAGCAGAGATTGTGGATGTGGATCATTGTAGCTGCACAGAGCCCTTGGAGAAGGTAGTAGAAATTCCTTAGGCAGAATCAAGCACAGAGAAAAAATCCTCAGTATCTGCAAGATCTTGATAAGAGAGATGCAGGAATTCAGCAGAACTGCTTGAAGTAAATACATTTGATCTAATGCTGTCTGAATTCTGATTCCACATTGCCAGTGGAGTCGGTATGTAGCAAGCGCAGGGAAGCTCCTCACTTTGGATGAAATGCTCTGGAGGTAGTAAACACTTTTATGTGGACCTCATCCAAGAATGACTGAAGTTAGTGAGGGCAGGATTTCAACCTCAAAGTAATTTATAAAGGTCAGTGAAGTAAAAAGAAAGACTGTTATTGATTTTTATGGGCTTTGAATGCACTTGTTTTTCACCTTTGGGAATTTCAGTCAGATCAGAACTTTGTAAGTCTGATCTGAGCAACAAGAAGTTGTCCTTTTGTTAGGTATTTTCCCACACCCAAAACCACTAAAAACTCTCCCACATTTCAGTATGATTAGCTGTTGCTGTTCAGGTCTGTGGAGAAGGTCCAACCAGAATAAATAAAACCAGGAGAGAAAGCTATACATTTTGGAATCATATTTCATCACTTATGCCACAATATGCATTTTTTTCCAAATGACATTTAATTGCTTTCTTCTGAGGAGCTCCGTTTAAAGCAAGGTTTTCCTAAATAAATCCAGAAGTTTCTACATCTCAGACAAATGACACATCCTGCATTTAATCTGATTTCAAATAATTCCACTTGAAAACATGTTTTCTAATTTTTTTAGGTGAGTAAAATTAAGATCATCAGAGTTGAGAAAAAGGATTATTGTTTCCCAGTTCTTTCAGTCAAATTGCATGTTTGCTTTTTTGATTCTCTACGGGGTCTTTTTAATGGTCTGTAAATGAAGCACAAAACTCATATATTAGGGCAAGAAATGAAGGAGATACATCTTGTGCATATGCTTAATAAGGGCTCAGGAAAGTAGTAGATATTCTGGAAAACCCTGTCTTTCCTATCCCCTTTCTGCTTTCCACACACATGGAGCAAACTCTTCAAATGAGAGAGAATGGATATGCCAAGTCTAGGAAACACCTCCTATTTCCCACAGAAGGGTAGCTGAAGAACGTTATGCAATTTGACATGCTGCACCTGAAAGTTAAGAACTGAAGAAACATTCATGGTACAGCATTCAATGACAACTGCAGATTCACTTGTTTCAGCTAGTGTAGCCAGTTGTATGGACTGTGGTCTGTCCTCCTTCAGACAGGCAGTGGTCCCAGAGAGCTTGGCCAGGCACCACAGAATTTTCCTGTGGAACAGACTTTCCCATAAGTGCTGCTGTATTTCTTATGCAAAACATTCACTATTGCCTTAAGTCCAAGGCTGCCTTCTTGTGGAGTCCATTATTGTCCTCCTGTGCTTCCATTCCCTGCATGCAATTCAAGGTCATTGACTTTGGTGGATGGGCAGTTGTTGGATCAGAGCTGCTGAGGCTCTCAGCTGTGATGCAGAGCTCTGGTTAAGCTCCTCTGTGGAGCCTGTGTGGAAGGCAGGAGCTGCCTGCCCCTGCACTAAGACTTGAGAAGTTTCAGAGAAGCTGCTTGGATCCTTTGGGTCATGGAGCAGGCTCCTGTATGCAGGAGTGCTGCAGCTTTGCTCAAAGGTAACTGGGGTCTAGACCAAGAGGGAGCAATTATCAACTGCTGCAGGGAATCTGCATTACCAGAGCACATAGTACCTGTATAAGCATTTATGTTGAATAGAGTTAGGCACTTATTTTCCTCTTCTTTTTCCTTTTTTTTTTTTTTTTTTTTTTTAAAGTGAGCAGTAGATGTGGTAAAAGAAATGGAGCTCTGGAGGCAATGAAATAGACAAAAATTTGTTCCAAGATCAACTGAAAGAATTTTGAAGGCTAAAAGGCAATTTTCCTCATTCTCCTTGTATGAAACATTTGTCTACAGAGACAAATGTGCCAGAGTAGTCTGCTGTCGTGGTTTGACACGGAAAAAGAAATTTTCTTAGAAGGAAGAGGTCAGTTTGGATATTGACCAATTGAAGGTGGACACGCCTCTGAGAACACAGAGGGGTTAAAAGCAAAATTCTCAGGAGAACTCGATCTCTTTAGTTTCAGTCAGCATGCAGTGCAGACTCCCCTGCCCGGCGACGAGCTGGATGGGGGAGGGGAAAAGCCATGTGGCCTTAGGAGGTAGTCCCAAGGGTGCAGGGACTGGGACCAGGCTGGCCCCCTGCAGATGGAAGGGTGGAGAAAACTGAGATGTCTCCATTCCCCCCGCACCCCGTCAGAGTCTCTCTCTCTCTCAAGAGAAAGAGACAGAGGCAGTTTTGTCAGCAGTACGCTGCAGGGAAGGAGAAGAGTGGGGGGGGCCTCAAGCTGCCCAGCTGCCTGTGGAAACCAGAGCCTGGGCAGTGAGCCATCCTTGGGAGTTGGGACTTTTAACCCTTCCTTGAGAAATGAAAGCTTTGTGAAATTTTTCTCCTCCTTGACTTGAAAGAGAGGAAGAGAGACAGCTTAAACCCTAGGATGTCAGAAAGAGAAATTCTAGGTGGGAGGAGATGATGGAGTAGCTTTTGGCTAGACTTTTTCTTGGTAGTCACAGACTAAACCAATCTTCTCCTCCAAGAGAGACTGTATTTTAAGAGGATGCTGGTGGGCCAAAGAGACCTGCTTCAGCTGAGAAAAGACAGAAGTAGAGCGAACAGAGAAAAGTTAGGGAGGTTTGTGGTGGTACCCCCTGTCTTCAGAGAAGAAGAAGAGAAGATCTCTGTTCTTAGACCCTCGGCCCAGGGGAAAATGGGGGGGACTGTAGTCCCAAAAATGAAAAACTGAACTGCTGTTTTTTCCCCTCTTGGCAGGGCATCCTTGAAAGGAAAAATCCTAAAAGCAGTCTGTCTATCCATGCATTGGTAGTGACAGCACTGTGCATGGGAAAGGAAAAGGGTCACCATGGAAAACTTTTTCTCCAGGCGGTGCCATGTGTGACATGGAAACACATGATGTGGCATCTGTGTTTCTTGGGGGGTCTGTGGCACAAGAGAGGCTCCTCTCTTCCTCGATGGACTGAGTATCGATTGTCTGGAGGGTGGAAACCTGATTGGGGTCCAGATTGTGTCTCGCTGTGGTTTGTTGGAGTTAGGTAGTGGAAGGAGGAATGCTTTGCAGAGTTTTCATTATAATCTTTGTGTAGGGGTTTTTTTCTTTCTTTTTTACTTTTATAGTAGTAGCTTAATAAAGTTTTTTTCCTTGTTATTAAGCTTGTGCCTGCTTTGTTCTGTTCTCGATTTCGTTTCACAGCATTCAATTGAGAGATTGCATTTTCATGGGGGCACTGGCATTGTGCCAGTGTCAAACCATGACATCTGCTTTGACATTTTTACTTCTGGTCCTTTTTCATTAGCATACCTTATAAATAAGGAAGCACAAAAAGCTTCTTTTAAAAGCAATGATGACAAAAGGGTGGATTAAAATGCTTTGTTTCAGAGTAAATTAAATATCTGGAGTTGTCCAAAAATACCTGTTTGTTGTTTCTATTCTGACCTCTCCAAATGGAATCTAAATAATATTTCTCCAACTTTTTCCACTCACACACCAAGAAAAAAAGCCTTTTTTCTTCCTACTGTCTTCAGAAGTTGTCAACCATACATGAATTATGTGAGCTATCTTGAGGTACAGTTATGTGACCTAAAATCTATAACTTACCAGGCCAAATACCAAGCATTCTGTATGCTTGAACAAAGATTATTTTGCATTTTAATGAAAAATATACTGCAAGTAAGCTGAGGATTTAGAATTTTCTTATTCTCCTACCTAGAGATACTGTGAACATCAAACACAGATAGAAGTTGCAGTTAATAAAGTTTAGAAACTTCAAAAAAAAGAGAGAAATTGCTTTTTTAAAAAAGAAAATTTTTTTCTTAAATGGCATTCTTTTAATTCTTAGAGATTTCTGAGCCTATTAAATATTTCACAGGGCACTGGGGAGCTCCCATGTCTAGTTCTAGTGAGACAGTGGATCTGAAACCTGACATCGGTTCAGACTGGTTTATTGCAGGTGCCACTTGGATATTTATAAATCAATGGGACCAGATGGGATCCACCCTAGGGTGATGAGGGAGCTGGCAGATGTGCTTGCGAAGCTGCTCTCCATCATTTATCAGCAGTCGTGGCTCACTGGTGAGGTCCCGGACGATTGGAAACTGGCCAATGTGACACCCATTTGCAAAAAAGGTAGGAAGGAGGATCCTAGTAATTACAGGCCAGTTAGCCTGACCTCAGTACCAGGTAAGATAATGGAACAGTTCATACTTAGTGCTATCACACAGCACTTACAAGATGGCCAGGCTATCAGACCCAGTCAGCATGGGTTTACAAAGGGTAGGTCATGTCTGACCAACCTGGTCTCCTATGACCAGGTGACTCGTCTGGTAGATGCAGGAAGGGCTGTGGATGTTGTCTATTTAGACTTCAGCAAGGCCTTTGATACTGTTCCCCATAGCATACTCCTGGAAAAGCTGGCAGCCCATGGCTTGGATGGGAGCACCCTTCGTTGGGCTAGGAACTGGCTGGATGGCTGGGCCCAGAGAGTGGTGGTGAACAGTGCTGCATCCAGCTGGGGCCAGTCACTAGTAGTGTCCCTCAGGGCTCTGTGCTGGGACCATCTCTCTTTCATATTTTTATAGATGACATGGACGAGGGCATTGAGTCCTTCATGAGTAAATTTGCAGGTGACACTAAGCTGGGAGCTTGTGTTGATCTGTTGGAAGGAAGAAGGGCTCTGCAAAGGGATTTGGATCGATTGGACAGATGGGCAGAGTCCAACACCATGAAGTTTAATAAGTCCAAGTGCCGAGTTCTGCATTTTGGACACAAAAATCCCCTACAGTGTGACAGGTTTGGGACAGTATGGCTGGACAGTGTCCAGACAGAAAGGGACCTGAGGGTGTTGGTCGACAGCCGGTTGGATATGAGCCATCAGTGTGCCCTCGTGGCCAAGAAGGCCAATGGCATCCTGGCCTGCATTAGGAATTGTGTGACCAGCAGGAGTAGGGAGGTTATTCTTCCCCTATACTTGGTGCTGGTGAGACCACATCTTGAGTGCTGTGTCCAGTTCTGGGCCATTCAGTTCAAGAAGGACATAGAGATACTTGAGAGCGTCCAGAGGAGGACAACAAGGCTGGTGAGGGGCTTGGAACACAAGCCCTACGAGGAATGTTTGAGGGAGTGTGGGTTGTTTAGCCTGGAGAAGAGGAGGCTTCTTAGAGGTGACCTCATCGCCCTCTACAACTTCCTGAAGGGAGGCTGCAGACAGGTGGGGGTTGATCTCTTCCACTGGGCAGCAACTGGCAGAACAAGAGGACACAGTCTCAAGCTACATCAGGGAAGATTTAGGTCGGATATTAGGAAAAAAATTTTCACTGAAAGAATAATAAAATACTGGAATTGTCTTCTTAGGGAGGTGGTGGAATCACCATCTCTGGATATGTTTAGAAAAAGACTGGATTTGGTACTTGGTGCTATAGTGTAATTGTGGTGTTAGGGCACAGGTTGGACTTGATGATTTTAGACGTCTCTTCCAACCTCATTATTCTGTGATTCTGTGATTCTGTGATTCTGTGATTCTGTGATTCTGTGATTCTGTGATTCTGTGATTGCCTGCCTTACACCTTGGGTCAATGCAATTAAAGCAAAAGAACACAAGAAAAGTATCATAGTTTGGTACAACTGAAAGAAAAGGTCTATGATAAGGGGATAATTTGCAAAGTTTTTCGGGTTTTGGAAGTTAGATGTGGTCCTTGTAGGAGACTGGGAGGACCAGGGACAGTCAAAATATGAATGACATTTACCTTCAGTACATCAACATTATTTTTCATCATGCAAAGTGTTTGTTATTTTAGTGCCCTTTAAAGAGCACTGCTCTTCAGAAGCCACAATCTGCATGAATCAGGCCCCAGAAGTTATGAGAACTTCTACTCTGTGACCTCTACCAAAAGCACAGTGCATACAGGCATTTTGTGTGCACAGCCCAGCAGGCAAAGGGCTGCTCACAGTGGTGTGCCATATCCATACACCATTCATGTCTGCAGGATTTAAGATGCATTCAGACACTGGCATCCTAAAGATAGAAGGTCAGATATTCCCCAGACACATTCTCTGTGCCACAGGGATACTTCAACAGTAACAAAGTGCTACTACAGCTGTCAATGAAAAAGACAACTACAACTGCATCCCTTCTTCTCATCCCTTAAAAAAGGCAGCAGAGACAATGCAGATATTTTGACATGTGAACCCAACTACTAAGAAAAGCAGGGTGTTAATACGTGTATACACTCAGTATGTGTATTTGTGTGTGTGCGGCTGGCATGAATGCTCACAGCAGTCAATTACCTGTATCAGGTGTGTTCCATGGGACTCTTCACAGTCCTGGCACCTTGACTGCTCAGCCTGGTGACCTGGCTCTGATCCCCCTGAACCTGCATTCTATACAAGGAGTTGTGACAGTGTGTATCTCTGAGAGTCAGGATGCAGCCAGAGTAGGTACACAGAGCATACAGCTGAGAAGTTATCCTAGATCTGACTGATGAGAGAACACCTACACAAACAGCCAGCAATGTTAAACCTTGTAGTAAAAACTTATTTTCTCAATTTTCCATTGATACTTTTCACTGAGGTCATGGCACTCATGATCCTAATTCCACAGACCAGAAAGCCATCTGAGCAGTGAGAGGCGAGCAACACTGCTGCTGTCCTCCAGCAACAGTGATGGAAAGGAATCTCATATCTTTTTAGTTCCTAGTCCACTGGCAGCCTTATTGTTGCACAGATTGAGAGCTCTACTCCAGGTCGCTGAGGTATCATGAAGTGTGTTGTACGTTAATTACACAAAGAGACAGGAGAGCCGTTGCATCCAGAAGTATGTAATGTAAGACATATTAAATTCAAATATATAATATTGGAAGCACACATACAATTGAAAATGCATAAATTGATATGGAGACAAAAATTTTATATTAATTTAAGTGATTTTTCAGTTACTTAGACCCCCTGAAAAAGGGGATATAAAGTCACCCGGTTCCATGCACATGAAGTAGCAGACCAAAGACCTCCCTAGGTCCTCCCTCTGACGAGAACAGACAGTGAAGCTCTTCCAAGAGCAATTCAGTGTCAGTGCTCTGGGTCAATTCCTCTGGGAGCCTTTCTCTGAATACTGTCAGGATGTATTGGTGAAATTAAGGAAGCAGTGAGTTAACCTAGATGATAGAAGATAACTGGTAAAGGTAACATCTTAATACATCCATGGCTTTTACTCAACACTAGCTACTAAATTTTTTGCTTTATTTTCTCTGTTACTTTAATGTTTAGGATATACTGACCTCTCAGTCAGAGGTACAGATAAAAAAAACAGAATACATTAAATTGCATGGTCACAATACCATTGTGTCACTTCTAATACTTCCCCTGCCATTAGGTAAGATTGTCTACAGGCATATTGTATAACTTTTTCTGTCAATACTGGACATGTGAAACTGAGTAATGTAATGCTACTCTTAGTATCTGTTTATCTTCTGACTTCAAATACAGAGCCATTGAGCTGCTTCTCTGGATTCTGTGAAAGGTGAAAAGGAAACACAGACAGTGTAAACTACCACAATCTCCAGATGAGAAGAGAAGAAAAATCAGTGTTGAAAATAATTCTTCAAAATGAATAAATGGTCTCAGATCACAAAAACTAAATATCCACCCTTACTGTGATGTTTTGCAAGAAGCCTCTTCACGCAACACAAAATTAAGCGTTTTTATTTTTACTGAGCTATAAGAATACTAACATTTTATTTTGAAAATAAAATCATACCTTATTATCCTAAAATTGATACTCTTAGTTTCACTGTTTTAAAAACTATGAACTAGATTAAATGCAATTTGCATTTAGTTTTGCAGAATATTGTATCTTTGCAAAATTAACTCATTTCTAACATACCAAGATGTTTCTCCTGGATATGCTGCTTAAAGTTTCCATTTTCCTTGGGTTTTGTGAGAATATTAAAATTTGCAAATATGAAACACAAATGCGAAGTAGATAGTTTTTACGGTTTAGAGGAAACACATAACAAAGAATCTGAAAAAACCCCAAACCCAAGACCTGAATTCTTGCCAGCTTTGTTGCAAGATTTAAATTTTTGAATAATTAAGTTAAATTTCCAGATAAGTTGAAACTTAGAGTTAAAACAACATTAAAATGCTATTTCAAAATTATTCTCTTATTCTACCATATAGGACAGTCTGATTAATCTGGATGGCCTTAATTAGATGATTTTTTTTTTAATATAAATATATATTTGTAAGGAATATCCCGAGCCCTTTTAAAATCCACCTCGACTTCTGTGTCTTTGAAATTGCATGTAATAACAAACAAACAAACAAACAAACAAACAAACAAACATTTAGGTGTGTTCTGCACAGCTGGTGTAAAGAGACTCTATATGAAAGTTATGCCATTGATAGCACAGTTCCTCAGATTATATATACAGAAGACATTAACAAGAGAGCAGTTGCCAGTGATTCTCACTCTAGTATAGACCTCTGTACTGTTCTGAGAACAGCTGGTGCAGACTCAAAATTAAAAAATTCTTAAATTAGCTAGTGTAAACAAAGGAAAGCTCTGGACTGTGATTTTTTTTTTTTAATGCTTCACTCCATTACTGAACCTGCTCTGTCACCCCAGGACAACAAGAAATCAAGAGAAAGAAGCTGAAAGAAGCCTGAAATCATCCATACAACCTGACCAAACCTGGGCTAGGATGCCAATTTTGTTTTGCTTGAAGAAGAGAACAGAGTTCTGATGATGAGTGCTGTGTATTTTTGCAGTCTATTCGGTGAACAGAACATGTGCTTAGTGAACATCACTGGGGGCCACAAGGTGTGGCCTCTGCTGTCTTAGAGCATCTCTCTGACCTGTGTGTGTACTGCAGATCAGTAAATTTAGTAGGCTGACTCCTCAGACAGCCAGTGGAGCTCTTCAGCAATATGGTAAACTTGTACATCAAATCACAGGAACTCCCTTACCTGGCTTGGGGCAAACACCTTACAGGAAGGAGGTATGTTTGCAAAGGACAAAGGAAGATTCTCATGGTCAGTTTTCTCTTAAATGTGTGGCCTCACTGTGCAACTAAACCTAGAGAGTTCAGAAACTTCATAACAAAAGTACCTTCCATATTCTTTGATGTAAGACAGGACTTTTGCAACATTGCAGGAAGAATTGCAGGCTGATGTTCTTGAACAAGCTGCACACACAATATGAAATCTGTGTATGCCCATTTGCTGCTCACATGCAACACTACTATCACATTTAGCCAGAGCAAATTGGAAAAGGCATTAGGCTTTCAAAAAGTGACTACTCTTTGAAATAGAGCTTCACAAGTTCCTAAAAAAGCACATACAATTATCAGGTTGTAAAAGAGGCTGAAATGCAATTGGTGTTGAAATTTCTTCTGAGACGGTCGATTTATAGAAGTGCTTAAATATGTGTTTGCTGGACAGATCCCAAGAAGAGATGCCAGTGGAACAGAAGTCTCTCTTCTTTCCAATTTTTTTCTTATACTCCTCTACCTCCTCAAGAATACTTACTGCCCAGCTTCTAGACCAGATGTGTACCTTTTCATTGTAAATATTAAAAACTTGCTAAGAAGAAAATGCAAGTTCTTTACTATACACAAACTGAATTTCCATTATAAAACTGATGAATGTATTAGCCAAGCTTCTTGGCAGATAAATATAATAGGATTACATACAGAGAGGTCTTCAATGTTCCCAGTTTAATGAATGGCATCAGGTCATTCAGAGATATTAGTTTTTTACTTCATTTAGCAATTCTGATACATAAATCTCCACTGTATCCCCTTCTGTGAATATGTGGATATAAAAAGTGAATTAGGAGCTCCTCTTTTCAGCTATAGCTTTGTGCCTTCCAGAATATTACTTAAAATAGTTCAAAATTTGTATCCTGTGCTCTGACCTTTCCAGTTGCCAATGGAAATACATATTGCTGTTTCCAATAGAATAATAGATTCCTAGAATATTCTGAGTTGGAAGGGACCCACAAGGATCATCAAAGTCTAGCCCTTGGTCCTGCACAGGACACCCCAAAAGTCACACTATGTGCCTGAGGGCATTGCTTAAACACTTCTTGCGCTCTGTCAGCTTTGGTGCCATGACCATTTCCCCGGGGAGCCTGCCTGGTCCAGTGCCAAACACTCTCTGGTTTAAGCACAGCTTCATAGCATTTCCTCATGTCCTATCACTAGTCACCAGAGAGAAGAGATCAGTTCTTGCTCCTGCACTTCCCTCATGAGGAAGCTGTAGACCACAAGGAGATCTCCCCTCCCCTCTTTTCCAGGCTGAAAAAACCAAGTGACCTCAGCCACTCTGCAAATGACTTGCCCTCATCCCATCAGCATGGATGGCCCAGATTAGAAAGGTGTGAAGGTGACAAACTGCAGCTAGGATGTGATCTCCTTGTCATGACTCTGAGCCCCAGTGTCCCTGGGACTGGGAGCTTTCTGGCTCTCTGAGCTCTACACCTAATGGAATCTTGGGGCAGCAGGTAAGGTCTCTTTGACCATGGTTTTCCTGGATTAGAAAAGCATGGAGGCATAAATGTGGGTGTCCTGCCGTGATTCCCTAGCAGGCCTTTTCCAGTCTCAAGTGTCCCCTGGCTGAATCCTTGCTAGTAGATATACACAACTTTAAATCAAACATAGGGAAAAAATAAGGAAAAATATCAGAAATGCAGAGTGCTTAAGGTTTCAGATTTTGGTCTTGCCATCTGAACCCCAGTTGAAACCATAAAGATATTGGCCTCTGCACTCCAATTCACTGCACGTCTGAAGATGGTTGAAGCCAGCAGCTGGTTTTGTTTTGGGTTTGTTTGCGATTTTTTGAGATTGGTTTTTAAAACAGAAATTTCTGTTCCACTTCAGCATACTACCTTGCATCCATTTTGTTCAGAATTCCCAAACTAGAAATAAAAAGGGTGCAGAAACAGCATATATTTTTATGGTTGATACAACATAAGATGTGAGGGCAGAATGATGTGCCCAACATTCAAAGAGAACGGCAGAGCTGGACATTGAATATGTCTTTCAGTATAATATTCCTACACTTATACAAGTACCTGTCTTTCTGCTTTCTCAAAGGCTGACACTGTTACACTTAACACCTTCAGGTCTCTTTCCATATGCCTTGGTATTCCAAGAATCAGTCTCTCTGCATGTCCTACACACCTCTAACCATGCCCACCATGGCATACTCATACACATACATAAGGACAGTTCATACATAAACTAGTGTCATGGTTATGTATTAACTGTCCTTATGTATCCCCTTTCCATGGCTGTGCCCTTTCCCCAGAAGGACAACTACAGAACTGCTTTCCAAAAACTGTAACAGTGTACAAACAAAATCTCCATAGCACAAGGTGTACTTCCTACACCCTCATTTCAGGTCTGGCTCTTTTGGGCTGACAACCATGAACATCGATTGGCCACCCAAATCCATTTTGTTTTGTCTGGTGCATTTTTCTAACACCACCATTTTGTGAAACAACACACTTTAAAACTCAAACATATATATATATACATATACATATATATATATATATATATATATATATATATATATATACTTATTTCTGGCTTTTTTTCTGACACAGTGGACCTTTCCACTGTCACTAGTCAACAGAAAGATATGATATTTCTTAAAAGACTTTTCTTTCGTACAAGACTTTTCTCAAAAAAATTGTTTGAATTCATGTTCTATCTCTTTTTTCTGAAACTTTTCTCTGGGCCACCCACTGCCCTCTAGGCAGTGGCACCTATCCAATAACATGCTGAAAAAGCTTGACAAGCTCTGGCTTTTCGTCATCTATAGCCTCCCAGATCCTATTCTTTCACCCACTAAAACCTTTGGCAAAACTCCATATGACTTCAATGGAAGCAGAATCAGGTTGCAGATGGATAAATGCACTTCTTCCATCAGATCCCCATAACAGATATAGAGTTGGTAACCGTATGGGCCTTTTATTTTTCTCTATTGTATTATAAGAATACTGAAAAGTATCATAAATGTATAATGCTGTACGTGCCTCTAACACCATTTTCTGAATCTTACACAAAGTACTTGGCTTCTTCCATTTTACTTCTTTCAATTTCAGGTTCACATTCCAACAACCACTTGCAGAATTAAAAAGGACTGACTCTCTTGGCCAAATGAAAAAGTACATTCCTGATAGGGCATCCAGCTGAGAATTTGAATAGGAAGCAATATACTCAAAAGGCATTCTGTGTCTTCCTCCAACCCATCATCCCACCAATTTTCTGTTCTCTCAACACTCTCCGACTAAGCAGTTCCTTTACAAGATTAGCTTACTCCAAGATATTTTATTACCTTAACCATTTGTTTGTAATGGTGGTTGCTGAATGCAACCTTACGAAAGGCATGGATGAAAAGAAAGGAAAAGGTTTGAATGCAATAAGCTGGCCTGAACGTCAGCCTAGAATGTGTGGTGAACTGTTCTACGAACTACAGATTTATGAAGTGTCTCTACATCCTTCTCTCTCAGTGCATTGCTTGGTTACTTTTGAACACCTAGTTCTGCGTGGTTAATGTCAGAACTAGCCTGCTGTAGCAGGGCCTCTCCAGATGTCCTAGTTTAGGGCAAATTTGGGGAAAAGCCTCTTGGAGGGAGCCCCCAGAAAACAAATCCTCACGGCCCCTCCCCACCCACCTGGTTCAGGAAAAAAATTTCACAGAGAGAAGTGGAAAAGAGCCTGTTTATTTAACAAACAAAGCACTCCCCAGCACTAAAAAAAATAACACCACATGACAAAAAAAACTCTTTCACCACTCTGAAGAGATGAACCAATCCAGAGAGTCTTTCCTGGGCGTGGTTGCCCAGGTCTGGACGCTGGGGATTGCTCTCCGGCACTGGGGATGGCTGCTGCAGATCACAAAGCGCAGGCTTTGGGTATTACTTGGTGTTTCCCAGGTCCCAGTCCGGAGCAGGTTGGGTGGCATTCAGGAAAAGGAAAGGAAAAAAAAAAACAGTCCAGGGAAAGAATTGGATTGCTTAGCTAAACTAACTAGAAAGCGAAGGCAAAAGCAGAAGCAAGCAAAGCAAAGCAAGTGAAAGCCAGCAAGTAAGCAAAAGCAAGCCAGCCAGCACTAGCCTCTTCTAGACAGCAGACCATGCAGGGAGGTGAACCGGCTGATAACAAGGCAAAACAAACCTTCACTTTCAGAGTCAGTTCTGAAAGTACAGAACATAATATCAAACATAAACAGAACACACAATTGGGGATACAAACACCATAACGTCACCCTACGACACCAGTACACAGCCCTTTTCTGCAATTTCTCCCTCATACTGCTGCCACAGCAGATATTCCTGATGAGACCAAACATAGCACTCCTTGCAGGAAAGACATTTATTTTGTTATGACTGGCAAACTCTGCTGAAAAGGGTAATAAAACAAGTCATATAGACTTAACACTGGATATAAGCAAAACGGCCATCAAAGTGAGCATAAGCCGTGATAATTAAGACTTGTGCTGTGAGCGTCCACCAGAGAGACTTGGGATCTGGGAGCTCTCTCTCCTCTCCTGTTATGGAGCTAGCCAGATAAACAGGGGAAGCTTGACTGCTGTGGTATGCCTTTAATCATACCAAAGTGCATTTATTATGGAGACAAAAATCAAGTTTGCTTGCCAGAATGTCATTATGAAAAACCTAAAATATGATGGAAGGTAGACTGACGTTGTAGGCTTACTTAATAATATATAATTGCTTTATTTATCAGTGAATTCCCATGAATGTGCTATGATGTCAAATGTGCCCAAGATTTTATAACCAATATTTATGAATTTGCAGTGCTGAGTAATTCTCACTGTTGGTTTTTATTAGCAACAGATCAGTCTGTGCTCTACTCATTTTCATCTTGGGCCAAAACTGTTTTCATTTATTGCATGTCCAAAGGAAGTGACATCTTCATTTAGTCAGTCAAACAAGATATCATTACCATTCCCTGCACATCTGCAACACTCAAGTATAGCTACATAAAGAAGAATGTGCTGCTTTATATATTGTCATAAGTCAAAGGGAAATAAAAGTACTTGTGTTTTATTACCTTTAATATAATGATTATCTTAGAAGGCTTATATCTTGCAAAATAATCTCTATAAGGCATTTGGATTTTGGAAATAAGACCTGCAAACCTGACCTGGAGCATAAAGCCCAGAACTAAAAAGCTGCCAAATTAAAACAAGAAAACAAACAAATAAACTTCAAGATTTTTCAAAAGTACTTCTACAAAAGGTTTTACAAAAATTCCGGTTGTGGTAGACATTTTGTTTCTGGCATCCATTTTGGTACAATACCCCATGGGAATGCTAGCAAACAGAATTAGGGCCTTAGATGTGGGAATCCAGGTCTTCCCTCTGGTAGTGCCGGAAGGTCTGGGACCCTGACAAGGGGTCAGGAATCCCTCTGTACAGAGCCCCCAGAGACACTGTCTGTGATCTCTGTCCATGGAAAAGAGTTTTCAATCCTACAGGATGAATTACAAGCTCTGAGTGTTTGATATAAGTAATAATTAAGTGTGACATGGGTGCAAAAGTAAAATTTTAGGATTCTAGATTAGGGGTTCAAAGGGGACAAAATAGAGGAAATTGGGTGTGTCTTGTCCTTTTTTTTCTTCTTCATGCCCTCCATGTTTCACTGTAGTGTTGGCATTTTTCTATTGGTTTAGGCTGGGGACACACTGTTCAACGTAGGTGACAGATATTGGCACGTTATTGTAAATATAGCGCAGGTAGTTTCTGGTATATAATGTTTGTAACATCCCACTGAGGGCAGAGCTCCACAAGCTGCCCTGCAGGACAGACCTGCGGCAGGGCAGCAGAACATGTTAGAGATAAGCAAGAATAAACAACCTTGGAAAGAGCACAGATGAATGATGACTTCTTCTTTTGCAACGGCGCAGAAAGACAGAGACATTCTACAATCTCGGAATCATCAATACCTCAGATTCTGACACTTAGAGCTTTTATACACAAGAGCTCAGTAGTGGCTAACAAAGAATCCAAGAAAACATGTGTCTTTCTTACCCAGGTTAGTTTCACAGATAGCAAACTTAGCATCTCCAACAACTACGCTTACCAAAACTTATGCTGGGATAACTCCCAGAGACATACCATTGCATCACAAGAGTTGTAAAACCATACACGTGTCTCTGGCAGTCCCACAATCTCTCCACAACACTGTGCAGATCTCAGACCTGAATTTATTTTCTTGTTAATGCATGCACAAACTGCCTCGGGTTTACCAATACCTCCTACACATTTTGCACTCCTACACATTAACAGAGCAAGGTCTTTTAAGAAAAAAAAAATGTCACCATAATTCTTCTTTGCTTTTTCCATTGCACTATCCTAGTCCAACCGGAGACCCAGAAAGAATCTTACCCTACAATCATAACAGGAACAAACAAAATTGCCATTGATCAGGATTGCTCCCTATCAGGATTTTTCCTATAAGGGCAGATCTTCTTTCATATGTTCTTTGACATCCAAGCAAAATTTCTAGCTGCGTTAGGCAGCCCAGGACCTCACCCTTGTTTTTGGAAAGAGTACCAGTGCTGCTGAGAGCCTACAAAGAAGATCTAAACAACAAATACAAAAGAATGAGAGAGAAAGAGTAGCTTGAGAAAACGTGTTACAGCATTTGAAACCAGAAGTATTTTCTCATGACAGAAGGGCACCAGCACACTGTGGCACTCAAACAAAATCAACACCAGTGCCAAAGGATATGGGATAATGGAGAACGGGAATTTGGGACCTGGATTCCCACATCTAAGGCCTTAATTCTGTTTGCTAGCTCCGGTGTAGTGTGCGCAAAGCGGCCGCTTCTCCTGCTCCGGGAGCCGGACAGAGCGGTAGCTTGTACGAGGGCGAAGAACGAAGCCGCAGAACACCGGACTTGTGTGCACAGCCTACGGGCTGCTAGAGGAAGGTGGCTGCAGCTCCCTAACCCATCAATTCACAGCTGGCATGCTCTATGGAGCTGTTCCAGGACAACTTTCATTGCTTATGGGTTCGTCCTGATACAGCCCCTCCTGGGAAACTCGTGCTCGTCCCCTGAGGCTCCGAGATGCAGAAACATCGATGGCAGCTGCAGAAATGAAGGGCTGCGTTGAGTTGTCGAGAAGCAAGAACATAGCCAGCGCCTAGTGTCTGGGAGTCAGCAGCTGCTGCACTTTTGCGTTTGCCTTCACTGTGCACTGATTGCCGAGACATGTGCACGCTAAAAAAACAAGGTGGGCAAGAGGAGGAAGAGAGCACGGGCATCAGAGAGCATCTGGCATCTTGTCCTGGAAACTGCAGTGTTTTTGGAGAGTGCAGCAAATCCGTGTTTCTGGACAAGGGAGGCATAAGTGCGCTGCGCTCCTAAGCTATCTCCCTGCGAGACACACTGCCAAAGCTTTTCGTTATCCTGCAGTCTAGTGCAGACGCACACTACGGCTCTCGGCTGCTGTCCGAAGCCAAGCGCCGGTGGCCGGCGTCTTTCGGCTGAAGCTGCGCTTCGGAGCGTACGGCTGCCGCTCCGCTGCTGTGTGCGCGAAGCAGCCGCTTCTCCTGCTCCGGGAGCCGGACAGAGCGGTAGCTTGTACGAGGGCGAAGAACGAAGCCGAAGAGCACTGGGCTTCTGCGCGCACCCTAAGGACTGCTAGAGGACCATGGTGGCCGCTCGCCCGCCTCTTCAATTCCCTTCTAGCATCCTTATGGAAGGTGTTCCAGGACAATTCTCCTGAGTTTTGAATTCCTCCTGATGCAGCCCCTCCTGGGAAACTCGTGCTCGTCCTCTGAGTCTCCGACATGCAGAGACCTCGATGGCAACTGCAGAAATGAAGGGCTGCGTTGAGTTGTCGAGACGCAAGAACATAGCCAGCGCCTTGTGTTTGGGAGTCAGCAGCACCTGGACTTTTGCGATTGCTTTCACTGTGCACTGAATGCCAGGACGGCATGGGCACGTTAAAACAACGAGCTAAGCAAGAGTCCCCGAAAGATCACGGCCGTCAGAAAGCAGCTTATATATTGCCTTGGAAAGAGCAGTGTTTTTGGAGTGTGCAGTAAAATCGTGTTTCTGGACAAGGGAGGCATAAGTGCGCTGCGCTCCTAAGCTATCTCCCTGCGAGACACACTGCCAAAGCTTTTCGCTATGATGCAGTCTAGTGCAGACGCACACTACGGCTCTCGGCTGCTGTCCGAAGCCAAGCGCCGGTGGCCGGCGTCTTTCGGCTGAAGCAGCGCTTCGGAGCGTACGGCTGCCGCTCCGCTGCTGTGTGCGCGAAGCAGCCGCTTCTCCTGCTCCGGGAGCCGGACAGAGCGGAAGCTTGTACGAGGGCGAAGAACGAAGCCGCAGAGCACCGGGCTTCTGCGCGCACCCTAAGGACTGCTAGAGGACCATGGTGGCCGCTCGCCCGCCTCTTCAATTCCCTTCTAGCATCCTTATGGAAGGTGTTCCAGGACAATTTTCCTGAATTTTGAATTCGTCCTGATGCAGCCCCTCCTGGGAAACTCGTGCTCGTCCTCTGAGGCTCCGACATGCAGAGACCTCGATGGCAACTGCAGAAATGAAGCACTCCGTTGAGTTGTCGAGAAGCAAGAACCTAGCCAGCGCCTTGTGTTTGGGAGTCAGCAGCACCTGGACTTTTTCGATTGCCTTCACTGTGCACTGAATGCCACGACGGCATGGGCACGTTAAAACAACGAGCTGAGCAAGAGTCCCCGAAAGATCACGGCCGTCAGAAAGCATCTTATATATTGCCCTGGAAAGAGCAGTGTTTTTGGAGTGTGCAGTAAAATCGTGTTTCTGGACAAGGGAGGCATAAGTGCGCTGCGCTCCTAAGCTATCTCCCTGCGAGACACACTGCCAAAGCTTTTCGCTATGATGCAGTCTAGTGCAGACGCATACTCCGGCTCTCCGGAGCTGTCCGAAGCGAAGCGCCGGTCGCCGGCGTCTTTCGGCTGAAGCAGCGCTTCGGAGCGTACGGCTGTTGTGTGCGCGAAGCAGCCGCTTCTCCTGCTCCGGGAGCCGGACAGAGCGGTAGCTTGTACGAGGGCGAAGAACGAAGCCGCAGAGCACCGGACTTGTGTGCACAGCCTACGGGCTGCTAGAGGAAGGTGGCTGCACCTCCCTAACCTATCAATTCACAGCTGGCATGCTCTATGGAGCTGTTCCAGGACAACTTTCATTGCTTATGGGTTCGTCCTGATACAGCCCCTCCTGGGAAACTCGTGCTCGTTCCCTGAGGCTCCGAGATGCAGAAACATCGATGGCAGCTGCAGAAATGAAGGGCTGCGTTGAGTTGTCGAGAAGCAAGAACATAGCCAGCGCCTAAGTGTCTGGGAGTCAGCAGCTGCTGCACTTTTGCGTTTGCCTTCACTGTGCACTGATTGCCGAGACATGTGCACGCTAAAAAAACAAGGTGGGCAAGAGGAGGAAGAGAGTACGGGCATCAGAGAGCATCTGGCATCATGTCCTGGAAACTGCAGTGTTTTTGGAGAGTACAGCAAATCCGTGTTTCTGGACAAGGGAGGCATAAGTGCGCTGCGCTCCTAAGCTATCTCCCTGCGAGACACACTGCCAAAGCTTTTCGCTATCATGCAGTCTAGTGCAGACGCACACTCCGGCTCTCCGGAGCTGTCTGAAGCCAAGCGCCGGTGGGCGGCGTCTTTCGGCTGAAGCTGCGCTTCGGAGCGTACGGCTGCCGCTCCGCTGTTGTGTGCGCGAAGCAGCCGCTTCTCCTGCTCCGGGAGCCGGACAGAGCGGTAGCTTGTACGAGGGCGAAGAACGAAGCCGCAGAGCACCGGGCTTCTGCGCGCACCCTAAGGACTGCTAGAGGACCGTGGTGGACACTCGCCTGCCTCTTCAATTCCATTCTAGCATCCTTATGGAAGGTGTTCCAGGACAATTTTCCTGAGTTTTGAATTCCTCCTGATGCAGCCCCTCCTGGGAAACTCGTGCTCGTCCTCTGAGTCTCCGAGTGCAGAGACCTCGATGGCAACTGCAGAAATGAAGCACTCCGTTGAGTTGTCGAGAAGCAGGAACATAGCCAGCGCCTTGTGTTTGGGAGTCAGCAGCTGCTGGACTTTTGCGATTGCCTTCACTGTGCACTGAATGCCACGACGGCATGGGCACGTTAAAACAATGAGCTGAGCAAGAGTCCCCGAAAGATCACGGCCGTCAGAAAGCAGCTTATATATTGCCCTGAAAAGAGCAGTGTTTTAGGAGTGTGCAGTAAAATCGTGTTTCTGGACAAGGGAGGCATAAGTGCGCTGCGCTCCTAAGCTATCTCCCTGCTAAGACACACTGCCAAAGCTTTTCGCTATGATGCAGTCTAGTGCAGACGCACACTCCGGCTCTCCGGAGCTGTCCGAAGCGAAGCGCCGGTCGCCGGCGTCTTTCGGCTGAAGCAGCGCTTCGGAGCGTACGGCTGTTGTGTGCGCGAAGCAGCCGCTTCTCCTGCTCCGGGAGCCGGACAGAGCGGTAGCTTGTACGAGGGCGAAGAACGAAGCCGCAGAGCACCGGACTTGTGTGCACAGCCTACGGGCTGCTAGAGGAAGGTGGCTGCACCTCCCTAACCTATCAATTCACAGCTGGCATGCTCTATGGAGCTGTTCCAGGACAACTTTCATTGCTTATGGGTTCGTCCTGATACAGCCCCTCCTGGGAAATTCGTGCTCGTTCCCTGAGGCTCCGAGATGCAGAAACATCGATGGCAGCTGCAGAAATGAAGGGCTGCGTTGAGTTGTCGAGAAGCAAGAATATAGCCAGCGCCTTGTGTTTGGGAGTCAGCAGCACCTGGACTTTTGCGATTGCTTTCACTGTGCACTGAATGCCAGGACGGCATGGGCACGTTAAAACAACGAGCTGAGCAAGAGTCCCCGAAAGATCACGGCCGTCAGAAAGCATCTTATATATTGCCCTGGAAAGAGCAGTGTTTTTGGAGTGTGCAGTAAAATCGTGTTTCTGGACAAGGGAGGCATAAGTGCGCTGCGCTCCTAAGCTATCTCCCTGCTAAGACACACTGCCAAAGCTTTTCGCTATGATGCAGTCTAGTGCAGACGCACACTACGGCTCTCGGCTGCTGTCCGAAGCCAAGCGCCGGTCGCCGGCGTCTTTCGGCTGAAGCAGCGCTTCGGAGCGTACGGCTGCCGCTCCGCTGCTGTGTGCGCGAAGCAGCCGCTTCTCCTGCTCCGGGAGCCGGACAGAGCGGTAGCTTGTACGAGGGCGAAGAACGAAGCCGCAGAGCACCGGGCTTCTGCGCGCACCCTAAGGACTGCTAGAGGACCGTGGTGGACACTCGCCTGCGTCTTCAATTCCATTCTAGCATCCTTATGGAAGGTGTTCCAGGACAATTCTCCTGAGTTTTGAATTCGTCCTGATGCAGCCCCTCCTGGGAAACTCGTGCGCGTCCTCTGAGGCTCCGAGTGCAGAGACCTCGATGGCAACTGCAGAAATGAAGCACTCCGTTGAGTTGTCGAGAAGCAAGAACATAGCCAGCGCCTTGTGTTTGGGAGTCAGCAGCTGCTGGACTTTTGCGATTGCCTTCACTGTGCACTGAATGCCACGACGGCATGGGCACGTTAAAACAACGAGCTGAGCAAGAGTCCCCGAAAGATCACGGCCGTCAGAAAGCATCTTATATATTGCCCTGGAAAGAGCAGTGTTTTAGGAGTGTGCAGTAAAATCGTGTTTCTGGACAAGGGAGGCATAAGTGCGCTGCGCTCCTAAGCTATCTCCCTGCGAGACACACTGCCAAAGCTTTTCGCTATCATGCAGTCTAGTGCAGACGCACACTACGGCTCTCGGCTGCTGTCCGAAGCCAAGCGCCGGTCGCCGGCGTCTTTCGGCTGAAGCAGCGCTTCGGAGCGTACGGCTGTTGTGTGCGCGAAGCAGCCGCTTCTCCTGCTCCGGGAGCCGGACAGAGCGGTAGCTTGTACGAGGGCGAAGAACGAAGCCGCAGAGCACCGGACTTGTGTGCACAGCCTACGGGCTGCTAGAGGAAGGTGGCTGCACCTCCCTAACCTATCAATTCACAGCTGGCATGCTCTATGGAGCTGTTCCAGGACAACTTTCATTGCTTATGGGTTCGTCCTGATACAGCCCCTCCTGGGAAACTCGTGCTCGTCCCCTGAGGCTCCGAGATGCAGAAACATCGATGGCAGCTGCAGAAATGAAGGGCTGCGTTGAGTTGTCGAGAAGCAAGAACATAGCCAGCGCCTAAGTGTCTGGGAGTCAGCAGCTGCTGCACTTTTGCGATTGCCTTCACTGTGCACTGATTGCCGAGACATGTGCACGCTAAAAAAACAAGGTGGGCAAGAGGAGGAAGAGAGTACGGGCATCAGAGAGCATCTGGCATCTTGTCCTGGAAACTGCAGTGTTTTTGGAGAGTACAGCAAATCCGTGTTTCTGGACAAGGGAGGCATAAGTGCGCTGCGCTCCTAAGCTATCTCCCTGCGAGACACACTGCCAAAGCTTTTCGCTATCATGCAGTCTAGTGCAGACGCACACTCCGGCTCTCCGGAGCTGTCCGAAGCCAAGCGCCGGTGGCCGGCGTCTTTCGGCTGAAGCTGCGCTTCGGAGCGTACGGCTGCCGCTCCGCTGTTGTGTGCGCGAAGCAGCCGCTTCTCCTGCTCCGGGAGCCGGACAGAGCGGTAGCTTGTACGAGGGCGAAGAACGAAGTCAAAGAGCACCGGGCTTCTGCGCGCACCCTAAGGACTGCTAGAGGACCGTGGTGGACACTCGCCTGCGTCTTCAATTCCATTCTAGCATCCTTATGGAAGGTGTTCCAGGACAATTCTCCTGAGTTTTGAATTCGTCCTGATGCAGCCCCTCCTGGGAAACTCGTGCTCGTCCTCTGAGGCTCCGAGTGCAGAGACCTCGATGGCAACTGCAGAAATGAAGCACTCCGTTGAGTTGTCGAGAAGCAAGAACATAGCCAGCGCCTTGTGTTTGGGAGTCAGCAGCTGCTGGACTTTTTCGATTGCCTTCACTGTGCACTGAATGCCACGACGGCATGGGCACGTTAAAACAACGAGCTGAGCAAGAGTCCCCGAAAGATCACGGCCGTCAGAAAGCATCTTATATATTGCCCTGGAAAGAGCAGTGTTTTTGGAGTGTGCAGTAAAATCGTGTTTCTGGACAAGGGAGGCATAAGTGCGCTGCGCTCCTAAGCTATCTCCCTGCTAAGACACACTGCCAAAGCTTTTCGCTATGATGCAGTCTAGTGCAGACGCATACTCCGGCTCTCCGGAGCTGTCCGAAGCCAAGCGCCGGTCGCCGGCGTCTTTCGGCTGAAGCAGCGCTTCGGAGCGTACGGCTGTTGTGTGCGCGAAGCAGCCGCTTCTCCTGCTCCGGGAGCCGGACAGAGCGGTAGCTTGTACGAGGGCGAAGAACGAAGCCGCAGAGCACCGGACTTGTGTGCACAGCCTACGGGCTGCTAGAGGAAGGTGGCTGCACCTCCCTAACCTATCAATTCACAGCTGGCATGCTCTATGGAGCTGTTCCAGGACAACTTTCATTGCTTATGGGTTCGTCCTGATACAGCCCCTCCTGGGAAACTCGTGCTCGTCCCCTGAGGCTCCGAGATGCAGAAACATCGATGGCAGCTGCAGAAATGAAGGGCTGCGTTGAGTTGTCGAGAAGCAAGAACATAGCCAGCGCCTAAGTGTCTGGGATTCAGCAGCTGCTGCACTTTTGCGATTGCCTTCACTGTGCACTGATTGCCGAGACATGTGCACGCTAAAAAAACAAGGTGGGCAAGAGGAGGAAGAGAGTACGGGCATCAGAGAGCATCTGGCATCTTGTCCTGGAAACTGCAGTGTTTTTGGAGAGTACAGCAAATCCGTGTTTCTGGACAAGGGAGGCATAAGTGCGCTGCGCTCCTAAGCTATCTCCCTGCGAGACACACTGCCAAAGCTTTTCGCTATCATGCAGTCTAGTGCAGACGCACACTCCGGCTCTCCGGAGCTGTCCGAAGCCAAGCGCCGGTGGCCGGCGTCTTTCGGCTGAAGCTGCGCTTCGTTGCGTACGGCTGCCGCTCCGCTGTTGTGTGCGCGAAGCAGCCGCTTCTCCTGCTCCGGGAGCCGGACAGAGCGGTAGCTTGTACGAGGGCGAAGAGCGAAGCCGAAGAGCACCGGGCTTCTGCGCGCACCCTAAGGACTGCTAGAGGACCGTGGTGGACACTCGCCTGCCTCTTCAATTCCATTCTAGCATCCTTATGGAAGGTGTTCCAGGACAATTCTCCTGAGTTTTGAATTCCTCCTGATGCAGCCCCTCCTGGGAAACTCGTGCTCGTCCCCTGAGGCTCCGAGTGCAGAGACCTCGATGGCAACTGCAGAAATGAAGCACTCCGTTGAGTTGTCGAGAAGCAAGAACATAGCCAGCGCCTTGTGTTTGGGAGTCAGCAGCTGCTGGACTTTTGCGATTGCCTTCACTGTGCACTGAATGCCACGACGGCATGGGCACGTTAAAACAACGAGCTGAGCAAGAGTCCCCGAAAGATCACGGCCGTCAGAAAGCATCTTATATATTGCCCTGGAAAGAGCAGTGTTTTTGGAGTGTGCAGTAAAATCGTGTTTCTGGACAAGGGAGGCATAAGTGCGCTGCGCTCCTAAGCTATCTCCCTGCTAAGACACACTGCCAAAGCTTTTCGCTATCATGCAGTCTAGTGCAGACGCATACTCCGGCTCTCGGCTGCTGTCCGAAGCGAAGCGCCGGTCGCCGGCGTCTTTCGGCTGAAGCAGCGCTTCGGAGCGTACGGCTGTTGTGTGCGCGAAGCAGCCGCTTCTCCTGCTCCGGGAGCCGGACAGAGCGGTAGCTTGTACGAGGGCGAAGAACGAAGCCGCAGAGCACCGGACTTGTGTGCACAGCCTACGGGCTGCTAGAGGAAGGTGGCTGCACCTCCCTAACCTATCAATTCACAGCTGGCATGCTCTATGGAGCTGTTCCAGGACAACTTTCATTGCTTATGGGTTCGTCCTGATACAGCCCCTCCTGGGAAACTCGTGCTCGTCCCCTGAGGCTCCGAGATGCAGAAACATCGATGGCAGCTGCAGAAATGAAGGGCTGCGTTGAGTTGTCGAGAAGCAAGAACATAGCCAGCGCCTAAGTGTCTGGGAGTCAGCAGCTGCTGCACTTTTGCGTTTGCCTTCACTGTGCACTGATTGCCGAGACATGTGCACGCTAAAAAAACAAGGTGGGCAAGAGGAGGAAGAGAGTACGGGCATCAGAGAGCATCTGGCATCTTGTCCTGGAAACTGCAGTGTTTTTGGAGAGTACAGCAAATCCGTGTTTCTGGACAAGGGAGGCATAAGTGCGCTGCGCTCCTAAGCTATCTCCCTGCGAGACACACTGCCAAAGCTTTTCGCTATCATGCAGTCTAGTGCAGACGCACACTACGGCTCTCCGGAGCTGTCCGAAGCCAAGCGCCGGTGGCCGGCGTCTTTCGGCTGAAGCAGCGCTTCGGAGCGTACGGCTGCCGCTCCGCTGTTGTGTGCGCGAAGCAGCCGCTTCTCCTGCTCCGGGAGCCGGACAGAGCGGTAGCTTGTACGAGGGCGAAGAACGAAGCCGCAGAGCACCGGGCTTCTGCGCGCACCTTAAGGACTGCTAGAGGACCGTGGTGGACACTCGCCTGCCTCTTCAATTCCATTCTAGCATCCTTATGGAAGGTGTTCCAGGACAATTCTCCTGAGTTTTGAATTCCTCCTGATGCAGCCCCTCCTGGGAAACTCGTGCTCGTCCTCTGAGTCTCCGAGTGCAGAGACCTCGATGGCAACTGCAGAAATGAAGGGCTGCGTTGAGTTGTCGAGACGCAAGAACATAGCCAGCGCCTTGTGTTTGGGAGTCAGCAGCACCTGGACTTTTGCGATTGCTTTCACTGTGCACTGAATGCCAGGACGGCATGGGCACGTTAAAACAACGAGCTGAGCAAGAGTCCCCGAAAGATCACGGCCGTCAGAAAGCATCTTATATATTGCCCTGGAAAGAGCAGTGTTTTTGGAGTGTGCAGTAAAATCGTGTTTCTGGACAAGGGAGGCATAAGTGCGCTGCGCTCCTAAGCTATCTCCCTGCTAAGACACACTGCCAAAGCTTTTCGCTATGATGCAGTCTAGTGCAGACGCATACTCCGGCTCTCCGGAGCTGTCCGAAGCGAAGCGCCGGTGGCCGGCGTCTTTCGGCTGAAGCAGCGCTTCGGAGCGTACAGCTGTTGTGTGCGCGAAGCAGCCGCTTCTCCTGCTCCGGGAGCCGGACAGAGCGGTAGCTTGTACGAGGGCGAAGAACGAAGCCGCAGAGCACCGGACTTGTGTGCACAGCCTACGGGCTGCTAGAGGAAGGTGGCTGCACCTCCCTAACCTATCAATTCACAGCTGGCATGCTCTATGGAGCTGTTCCAGGACAACTTTCATTGCTTATGGGTTCGTCCTGATACAGCCCCTCCTGGGAAACTCGTGCTCGTCCCCTGAGGCTCCGAGATGCAGAAACATCGATGGCAGCTGCAGAAATGAAGGGCTGCGTTGAGTTGTCGAGAAGCAAGAATATAGCCAGCGCCTTGTGTTTGGGAGTCAGCAGCACCTGGACTTTTGCGATTGCTTTCACTGTGCACTGAATGCCAGGACGGCATGGGCACGTTAAAACAACGAGCTGAGCAAGAGTCCCCGAAAGATCACGGCCGTCAGAAAGCATCTTATATATTGCCCTGGAAAGAGCAGTGTTTTTGGAGTGTGCAGTAAAATCGTGTTTCTGGACAAGGGAGGCATAAGTGCGCTGCGCTCCTAAGCTATCTCCCTGCTAAGACACACTGCCAAAGCTTTTCGCTATGATGCAGTCTAGTGCAGACGCACACTCCGGCTCTCCGGAGCTGTCCGAAGCGAAGCGCCGGTCGCCGGCGTCTTTCGGCTGAAGCAGCGCTTCGGAGCGTACGGCTGTTGTGTGCGCGAAGCAGCCGCTTCTCCTGCTCCGGGAGCCGGACAGAGCGGTAGCTTGTACGAGGGCGAAGAACGAAGCCGCAGAGCACCGGACTTGTGTGCACAGCCTACGGGCTGCTAGAGGAAGGTGGCTGCACCTCCCTAACCTATCAATTCACAGCTGGCATGCTCTATGGAGCTGTTCCAGGACAACTTTCATTGCTTATGGGTTCGTCCTGATACAGCCCCTCCTGGGAAACTCGTGCTCGTTCCCCGAGGCTCCGAGATGCAGAAACATCGATGGCAGCTGCAGAAATGAAGGGCTGCGTTGAGTTGTCGAGAAGCAAGAACATAGCCAGCGCCTAAGTGTCTGGGAGTCAGCAGCTGCTGCACTTTTGCGTTTGCCTTCACTGTGCACTGATTGCCGAGACATGTGCACGCTAGAAAAACAAGGTGGGCAAGAGGAGGAAGAGAGTACGGGCATCAGAGAGCATCTGGCATCTTGTCCTGGAAAGAGCAGTGTTTTTGGAGAGTACAGCAAATCCGTGTTTCTGGACAAGGGAGGCATAAGTGCGCTGCGCTCCTAAGCTATCTCCCTGCGAGACACACTGCCAAAGCTTTTCGTTATCCTGCAGTCTAGTGCAGACGCACACTACGGCTCTCGGCTGCTGTCCGAAGCGAAGCGCCGGTGGCCGGCGTCTTTCGGCTGAAGCTGCGCTTCGGAGCGTACGGCTGCCGCTCCGCTGTTGTGTGCGCGAAGCAGCCGCTTCTCCTGCTCCGGGAGCCGGACAGAGCGGTAGCTTGTACGAGGGCGAAGAGCGAAGCCGAAGAGCACCGGGCTTCTGCGCGCACCCTAAGGACTGCTAGAGGACCATGGTGGCCGCTCGCCCGCCTCTTCAATTCCCTTCTAGCATCCTTATGGAAAGTGTTCCAGGACAATTTTCCTGAATTTTGAATTCGTCCTGATGCAGCCCCTCCTGGGAAACTCGTGCTCGTCCTCTGAGTCTCCGACATGCAGAGACCTCGATGGCAACTGCAGAAATGAAGGGCTACGTTGAGTTGTCGAGAAGCAAGAACCTAGCCAGCGCCTTGTGTTTGGGAGTCAGCAGCACCTGGACTTTTTCGATTGCCTTCACTGTGCACTGAATACCACGACGGCATGGGCACGTTAAAACAACGCGCTGAGCAAGAGTCCCCGAAAGATCACGGCCGTCAGAAAGCAGCTTATATATTGCCCTGGAAAGAGCAGTGTTTTAGGAGTGTGCAGTAAAATCGTGTTTCTGGACAAGGGAGGCATAAGTGCGCTGCGCTCCTAAGCTATCTCCCTGCGAGACACACTGCCAAAGCTTTTCGTTATCCTGCAGTCTAGTGCAGACGCACACTATGGCTCTCGGCTGCTGTCCGAAGCGAAGCGCCGGTGGCCGGCGTCTTTCGGCTGAAGCTGCGCTTCGGAGCGTACGGCTGCCGCTCCGCTGCTGTGTGCGCGAAGCAGCCGCTTCTCCTGCTCCGGGAGCCGGACAGAGCGGTAGCTTGTACGAGGGCGAAGAGCGAAGCCGAAGAGCACCGGGCTTCTGCGCGCACCCTAAGGACTGCTAGAGGACCATGGTGGCCGCTCGCCCGCCTCTTCAATTCCCTTCTAGCATCCTTATGGAAAGTGTTCCAGGACAATTTTCCTGAATTTTGAATTCGTCCTGATGCAGCCCCTCCTGGGAAACTCGTGCTCGTCCTCTGAGTCTCCGACATGCAGAGACCTCGATGGCAACTGCAGAAATGAAGGGCTACGTTGAGTTGTCGAGAAGCAAGAACCTAGCCAGCGCCTTGTGTTTGGGAGTCAGCAGCACCTGGACTTTTTCGATTGCCTTCACTGTGCACTGAATACCACGACGGCATGGGCACGTTAAAACAACGCGCTGAGCAAGAGTCCCCGAAAGATCACGGCCGTCAGAAAGCAGCTTATATATTGCCCTGGAAAGAGCAGTGTTTTAGGAGTGTGCAGTAAAATCGTGTTTCTGGACAAGGGAGGCATAAGTGCGCTGCGCTCCTAAGCTATCTCCCTGCGAGACACACTGCCAAAGCTTTTCGTTATCCTGCAGTCTAGTGCAGACGCACACTACGGCTCTCGGCTGCTGTCCGAAGCCAAACGCCGGTCGCCGGCGTCTTTCGGCTGAAGCAGCGCTTCGGAGCGTACGGCTGCCGCTCCGCTGTTGTGTGCGCGAAGCAGCCGCTTCTCCTGCTCCGGGAGCCGGACAGAGCGGTAGCTTGTACGAGGGCGAAGAACGAAGTCGAAGAGCACCGGGCTTCTGCGCGCACCCTAAGGACTGCTAGAGGACCGTGGTGGACACTCGCCTGCGTCTTCAATTCCATTCTAGCATCCTTATGGAAGGTGTTCCAGGACAATTCTCCTGAGTTTTGAATTCGTCCTGATGCAGCCCCTCCTGGGAAACTCGTGCTCGTCCTCTGAGGCTCCGAGTGCAGAGACCTCGATGGCAACTGCAGAAATGAAGCACTCCGTTGAGTTGTCGAGAAGCAAGAACATAGCCAGCGCCTTGTGTTTGGGAGTCAGCAGCTGCTGGACTTTTGCGATTGCCTTCACTGTGCACTGAATGCCACGACGGCATGGGCACGTTAAAACAACGAGCTGAGCAAGAGTCCCCGAAAGATCACGGCCGTCAGAAAGCAGCTTATATATTGCCCTGGAAAGAGCAGTGTTTTAGGAGTGTGCAGTAAAATCGTGTTTCTGGACAAGGGAGGCATAAGTGCGCTGCGCTCCTAAGCTATCTCCCTGCGAGACACACTGCCAAAGCTTTTCGCTATCATGCAGTCTAGTGCAGACGCACACTACGGCTCTCGGCTGCTGTCCGAAGCGAAGCGCCGGTCGCCGGCGTCTTTCGGCTGAAGCAGCGCTTCGGAGCGTACGGCTGTTGTGTGCGCGAAGCAGCCGCTTCTCCTGCTCCGGGAGCCGGACAGAGCGGTAGCTTGTACGAGGGCGAAGAACGAAGCCGCAGAGCACCGGACTTGTGTGCACAGCCTACGGGCTGCTAGAGGAAGGTGGCTGCACCTCCCTAACCTATCAATTCACAGCTGGCATGCTCTATGGAGCTGTTCCAGGACAACTTTCATTGCTTATGGGTTCGTCCTGATACAGCCCCTCCTGGGAAACTCGTGCTCGTCCCCTGAGGCTCCGAGATGCAGAAACATCGATGGCAGCTGCAGAAATGAAGGGCTGCGTTGAGTTGTCGAGAAGCAAGAACATAGCCAGCGCCTAAGTGTCTGGGAGTCAGCAGCTGCTGCACTTTTGCGATTGCCTTCACTGTGCACTGATTGCCGAGACATGTGCACGCTAAAAAAACAAGGTGGGCAAGAGGAGGAAGAGAGTACGGGCATCAGAGAGCATCTGGCATCTTGTCCTGGAAACTGCAGTGTTTTTGGAGAGTACAGCAAATCCGTGTTTCTGGACAAGGGAGGCATAAGTGCGCTGCGCTCCTAAGCTATCTCCCTGCTAAGACACACTGCCAAAGCTTTTCGCTATGATGCAGTCTAGTGCAGACGCACACTCCGGCTCTCCGGAGCTGTCCGAAGCCAAGCGCCGGTGGCCGGCGTCTTTCGGCTGAAGCTGCGCTTCGGAGCGTACGGCTGCCGCTCCGCTGTTGTGTGCGCGAAGCAGCCGCTTCTCCTGCTCCGGGAGCCGGACAGAGCGGTAGCTTGTACGAGGGCGAAGAACGAAGCCGCAGAGCACCGGGCTTCTGCGCGCACCCTAAGGACTGCTAGAGGACCGTGGTGGACACTCGCCTGCGTCTTCAATTCCATTCTAGCATCCTTATGGAAGGTGTTCCAGGACAATTTTCCTGAGTTTTGAATTCCTCCTGATGCAGCCCCTCCTGGGAAACTCGTGCTCGTCCTCTGAGTCTCCGACATGCAGAGACCTCGATGGCAACTGCAGAAATGAAGCACTCCGTTGAGTTGTCGAGAAGCAAGAACATAGCCAGCGCCTTGTGTTTGGGAGTCAGCAGCACCTGGACTTTTGCGATTGCTTTCACTGTGCACTGAATGCCAGGACGGCATGGGCACGTTAAAACAACGCGCTGAGCAAGAGTCCCGAAAGATCACGGCCGTCAGAAAGCAGCTTATATATTGCCCTGGAAAGAGCAGTGTTTTAGGAGTGTGCAGTAAAATCGTGTTTCTGGACAAGGGAGGCATAAGTGCGCTGCGCTCCTAAGCTATCTCCCTGCGAGACACACTGCCAAAGCTTTTCGTTATCCTGCAGTCTAGTGCAGACGCACACTACGGCTCTCGGCTGCTGTCCGAAGCCAAACGCCGGTCGCCGGCGTCTTTCGGCTGAAGCAGCGCTTCGGAGCGTACGGCTGCCGCTCCGCTGCTGTGTGCGCGAAGCAGCCGCTTCTCCTGCTCCGGGAGCCGGACAGAGCGGTAGCTTGTACGAGGGCGAAGAACGAAGCCGCAGAGCACCGGGCTTCTGCGCGCACCCTAAGGACTGCTAGAGGACCGTGGTGAACACTCGCCTGCGTCTTCAATTCCATTCTAGCATCCTTATGGAAGGTGTTCCAGGACAATTCTCCTGAGTTTTGAATTCGTCCTGATGCAGCCCCTCCTGGGAAACTCGTGCTCGTCCTCTGAGGCTCCGAGTGCAGAGACCTCGATGGCAACTGCAGAAATGAAGCACTCCGTTGAGTTGTCGAGAAGCAAGAACATAGCCAGCGCCTTGTGTTTGGGAGTCAGCAGCTGCTGGACTTTTGCGATTGCCTTCACTGTGCACTGAATGCCAGGACGGCATGGGCACGTTAAAACAACGAGCTGAGCAAGAGTCCCCGAAAGATCACGGCCGTCAGAAAGCATCTTATATATTGCCCTGGAAAGAGCAGTGTTTTTGGAGTGTGCAGTAAAATCGTGTTTCTGGACAAGGGAGGCATAAGTGCGCTGCGCTCCTAAGCTATCTCCCTGCGAGACACACTGCCAAAGCTTTTCGCTATGATGCAGTCTAGTGCAGACGCACACTCCGGCTCTCCGGAGCTGTCCGAAGCGAAGCGCCGGTGGCCGGCGTCTTTCGGCTGAAGCAGCGCTTCAGAGCGTACGGCTGCCGCTCCGCTGTTGTGTGCGCGAAGCAGCCGCTTCTCCTGCTCCGGGAGCCGGACAGAGCGGTAGCTTGTACGAGGGCGAAGAACGAAGCCGCAGAGCACCGGACTTGTGTGCACAGCCTACGGGCTGCTAGAGGAAGGTGGCTGCACCTCCCTAACCTATCAATTCACAGCTGGCATGCTCTATGGAGCTGTTCCAGGACAACTTTCATTGCTTATGGGTTCGTCCTGATACAGCCCCTCCTGGGAAACTCGTGCTCGTTCCCTGAGGCTCCGAGATGCAGAAACATCGATGGCAGCTGCAGAAATGCAGGGCTGCGTTGAGTTGTCGAGAAGCAAGAATATAGCCAGCGCCTAAGTGTCTGGGAGTCAGCAGCTGCTGCACTTTTGCGTTTGCCTTCACTGTGCACTGATTGCCGAGACATGTGCACGCTAGAAAAACAAGGTGGGCAAGAGGAGGAAGAGAGTACGGGCATCAGAGAGCATCTGGCATCTTGTCCTGGAAACTGCAGTGTTTTTGGAGAGTACAGCAAATCCGTGTTTCTGGACAAGGGAGGCATAAGTGCGCTGCGCTCCTAAGCTATCTCCCTGCGAGACACACTGCCAAAGCTTTTCGTTATCCTGCAGTCTAGTGCAGACGCACACTCCGGCTCTCCGGAGCTGTCCGAAGCCAAGCGCCGGTGGCCGGCGTCTTTCGGCTGAAGCTGCGCTTCGGAGCGTACGGCTGCCGCTCCGCTCTTGTGTGCGCGAAGCAGCCGCTTCTCCTGCTCCGGGAGCCGGACAGAGCGGTAGCTTGTACGAGGGCGAAGAGCGAAGCCGAAGAGCACCGGGCTTCTGCGCGCACCCTAAGGACTGCTAGAGGACCATGGTGGCCGCTCGCCCGCCTCTTCAATTCCCTTCTAGCATCCTTATGGAAAGTGTTCCAGGACAATTTTCCTGAATTTTGAATTCGTCCTGATGCAGCCCCTCCTGGGAAACTCGTGCTCGTCCTCTGAGTCTCCGACATGCAGAGACCTCGATGGCAACTGCAGAAATGAAGGGCTACGTTGAGTTGTCGAGAAGCAAGAACCTAGCCAGCGCCTTGTGTTTGGGAGTCAGCAGCACCTGGACTTTTTCGATTGCCTTCACTGTGCACTGAATACCACGACGGCATGGGCACGTTAAAACAACGCGCTGAGCAAGAGTCCCGAAAGATCACGGCCGTCAGAAAGCAGCTTATATATTGCCCTGGAAAGAGCAGTGTTTTAGGAGTGTGCAGTAAAATCGTGTTTCTGGACAAGGGAGGCATAAGTGCGCTGCGCTCCTAAGCTATCTCCCTGCGAGACACACTGCCAAAGCTTTTCGTTATCCTGCAGTCTAGTGCAGACGCACACTACGGCTCTCGGCTGCTGTCCGAAGCCAAGCGCCGGTCGCCGGCGTCTTTCGGCTGAAGCAGCGCTTCGGAGCGTACGGCTGCCGCTCCGCTGCTGTGTGCGCGAAGCAGCCGCTTCTCCTGCTCTGGGAGCCGGACAGAGCGGTAGCTTGTACGAGGGCGAAGAACGAAGCCGCAGAGCACCGGGCTTCTGCGCGCACCCTAAGGACTGCTAGAGGACCGTGGTGGACACTCGCCTGCCTCTTCAATTCCATTCTAGCATCCTTATGGAAGGTGTTCCAGGACAATTCTCCTGAGTTTTGAATTCGTCCTGATGCAGCCCCTCCTGGGAAACTCGTGCTCGTCCCCTGAGGCTCCGAGTGCAGAGACCTCGATGGCAACTGCAGAAATGAAGCACTCCGTTGAGTTGTCGAGAAGCAAGAACATAGCCAGCGCCTTGTGTTTGGGAGTCAGCAGCTGCTGGACTTTTTCGATTGCCTTCACTGTGCACTGAATGCCACGACGGCATGGGCACGTTAAAACAACGAGCTGAGCAAGAGTCCCCGAAAGATCACGGCCGTCAGAAAGCATCTTATATATTGCCCTGGAAAGAGCAGTGTTTTAGGAGTGTGCAGTAAAATCGTGTTTCTGGACAAGGGAGGCATAAGTGCGCTGCGCTCCTAAGCTATCTCCCTGCTAAGACACACTGCCAAAGCTTTTCGCTATGATGCAGTCTAGTGCAGACGCATACTCCGGCTCTCCGGAGCTGTCCGAAGCGAAGCGCCGGTCGCCGGCGTCTTTCGGCTGAAGCAGCGCTTCGGAGCGTACGGCTGTTGTGTGCGCGAAGCAGCCGCTTCTCCTGCTCCGGGAGCCGGACAGAGCGGTAGCTTGTACGAGGGCGAAGAACGAAGCCGCAGAGCACCGGACTTGTGTGCACAGCCTACGGGCTGCTAGAGGAAGGTGGCTGCACCTCCCTAACCTATCAATTCACAGCTGGCATGCTCTATGGAGCTGTTCCAGGACAACTTTCATTGCTTATGGGTTCGTCCTGATACAGCCCCTCCTGGGAAACTCGTGCTCGTCCCCTGAGGCTCCGAGATGCAGAAACATCGATGGCAGCTGCAGAAATGAAGGGCTGCGTTGAGTTGTCGAGAAGCAAGAACATAGCCAGCGCCTAAGTGTCTGGGAGTCAGCAGCTGCTGCACTTTTGCGATTGCCTTCACTGTGCACTGATTGCCGAGACATGTGCACGCTAAAAAAACAAGGTGGGCAAGAGGAGGAAGAGAGTACGGGCATCAGAGAGCATCTGGCATCTTGTTCTGGAAACTGCAGTGTTTTTGGAGAGTACAGCAAATCCGTGTTTCTGGACAAGGGAGGCATAAGTGCGCTGCGCTCCTAAGCTATCTCCCTGCGAGACACACTGCCAAAGCTTTTCGCTATCATGCAGTCTAGTGCAGACGCACACTACGGCTCTCCGGAGCTGTCCGAAGCCAAGCGCCGGTGGCCGGCGTCTTTCGGCTGAAGCTGCGCTTCGGAGCGTACGGCTGCCGCTCCGCTGTTGTGTGCGCGAAGCAGCCGCTTCTCCTGCTCCGGGAGCCGGACAGAGCGGTAGCTTGTACGAGGGCGAAGAACGAAGCCGCAGAGCACCGGGCTTCTGCGCGCACCCTAAGGACTGCTAGAGGACCGTGGTGGACACTCGCCTGCGTCTTCAATTCCATTCTAGCATCCTTATGGAAGGTGTTCCAGGACAATTTTCCTGAGTTTTGAATTCCTCCTGATGCAGCCCCTCCTGGGAAACTCGTGCTCGTCCTCTGAGTCTCCGACATGCAGAGACCTCGATGGCAACTGCAGAAATGAAGGGCTGCGTTGAGTTGTCGAGACGCAAGAACATAGCCAGCGCCTTGTGTTTGGGAGTCAGCAGCACCTGGACTTTTGCGATTGCTTTCACTGTGCACTGAATGCCAGGACGGCATGGGCACGTTAAAACAACGCGCTGAGCAAGAGTCCCGAAAGATCACGGCCGTCAGAAAGCAGCTTATATATTGCCCTGGACAGAGCAGTGTTTTAGGAGTGTGCAGTAAAATCGTGTTTCTGGACAAGGGAGGCATAAGTGCGCTGCGCTCCTAAGCTATCTCCCTGCGAGACACACTGCCAAAGCTTTTCGTTATCCTGCAGTCTAGTGCAGACGCACACTACGGCTCTCGGCTGCTGTCCGAAGCCAAACGCCGGTCGCCGGCGTCTTTCGGCTGAAGCAGCGCTTCGGAGCGTACGGCTGCCGCTCCGCTGCTGTGTGCGCGAAGCAGCCGCTTCTCCTGCTCCGGGAGCCGGACAGAGCGGTAGCTTGTACGAGGGCGAAGAACGAAGCCGCAGAGCACCGGGCTTCTGCGCGCACCCTAAGGACTGCTAGAGGACCGTGGTGAACACTCGCCTGCGTCTTCAATTCCATTCTAGCATCCTTATGGAAGGTGTTCCAGGACAATTCTCCTGAGTTTTGAATTCGTCCTGATGCAGCCCCTCCTGGGAAACTCGTGCTCGTCCTCTGAGGCTCCGAGTGCAGAGACCTCGATGGCAACTGCAGAAATGAAGCACTCCGTTGAGTTGTCGAGAAGCAAGAATATAGCCAGCGCCTTGTGTTTGGGAGTCAGCAGCTGCTGGACTTTTGCGATTGCCTTCACTGTGCACTGAATGCCAGGACGGCATGGGCACGTTAAAACAACGAGCTGAGCAAGAGTCCCCGAAAGATCACGGCCGTCAGAAAGCATCTTATATATTGCCCTGGAAAGAGCAGTGTTTTTGGAGTGTGCAGTAAAATCGTGTTTCTGGACAAGGGAGGCATAAGTGCGCTGCGCTCCTAAGCTATCTCCCTGTGAGACACACTGCCAAAGCTTTTCGCTATGATGCAGTCTAGTGCAGACGCACACTACGGCTCTCCGGAGCTGTCCGAAGCGAAGCGCCGGTGGCCGGCGTCTTTCGGCTGAAGCAGCGCTTCGGAGCGTACGGCTGCCGCTCCGCTGTTGTGTGCGCGAAGCAGCCGCTTCTCCTGCTCCGGGAGCCGGACAGAGCGGTAGCTTGTACGAGGGCGAAGAACGAAGCCGCAGAGCACCGGACTTGTGTGCACAGCCTACGGGCTGCTAGAGGAAGGTGGCTGCACCTCCCTAACCTATCAATTCACAGCTGGCATGCTCTATGGAGCTGTTCCAGGACAACTTTCATTGCTTATGGGTTCGTCCTGATACAGCCCCTCCTGGGAAACTCGTGCTCGTTCCCTGAGGCTCCGAGATGCAGAAACATCGATGGCAGCTGCAGAAATGCAGGGCTGCGTTGAGTTGTCGAGAAGCAAGAATATAGCCAGCGCCTAAGTGTCTGGGAGTCAGCAGCTGCTGCACTTTTGCGTTTGCCTTCACTGTGCACTGATTGCCGAGACATGTGCACGCTAGAAAAACAAGGTGGGCAAGAGGAGGAAGAGAGTACGGGCATCAGAGAGCATCTGGCATCTTGTCCTGGAAACTGCAGTGTTTTTGGAGAGTACAGCAAATCCGTGTTTCTGGACAAGGGAGGCATAAGTGCGCTGCGCTCCTAAGCTATCTCCCTGCGAGACACACTGCCAAAGCTTTTCGTTATCCTGCAGTCTAGTGCAGACGCACACTCCGGCTCTCCGGAGCTGTCCGAAGCCAAGCGCCGGTGGCCGGCGTCTTTCGGCTGAAGCTGCGCTTCGGAGCGTACGGCTGCCGCTCCGCTCTTGTGTGCGCGAAGCAGCCGCTTCTCCTGCTCCGGGAGCCGGACAGAGCGGTAGCTTGTACGAGGGCGAAGAGCGAAGCCGAAGAGCACCGGGCTTCTGCGCGCACCCTAAGGACTGCTAGAGGACCATGGTGGCCGCTCGCCCGCCTCTTCAATTCCCTTCTAGCATCCTTATGGAAAGTGTTCCAGGACAATTTTCCTGAATTTTGAATTCGTCCTGATGCAGCCCCTCCTGGGAAACTCGTGCTCGTCCTCTGAGTCTCCGACATGCAGAGACCTCGATGGCAACTGCAGAAATGAAGGGCTACGTTGAGTTGTCGAGAAGCAAGAACCTAGCCAGCGCCTTGTGTTTGGGAGTCAGCAGCACCTGGACTTTTTCGATTGCCTTCACTGTGCACTGAATACCACGACGGCATGGGCACGTTAAAACAACGCGCTGAGCAAGAGTCCCGAAAGATCACGGCCGTCAGAAAGCAGCTTATATATTGCGCTGGAAAGAGCAGTGTTTTAGGAGTGTGCAGTAAAATCGTGTTTCTGGACAAGGGAGGCATAAGTGCGCTGCGCTCCTAAGCTATCTCCCTGCGAGACACACTGCCAAAGCTTTTCGTTATCCTGCAGTCTAGTGCAGACGCACACTACGGCTCTCGGCTGCTGTCCGAAGCCAAGCGCCGGTCGCCGGCGTCTTTCGGCTGAAGCAGCGCTTCGGAGCGTACGGCTGCCGCTCCGCTGCTGTGTGCGCGAAGCAGCCGCTTCTCCTGCTCTGGGAGCCGGACAGAGCGGTAGCTTGTACGAGGGCGAAGAACGAAGCCGCAGAGCACCGGGCTTCTGCGCGCACCCTAAGGACTGCTAGAGGACCGTGGTGGACACTCGCCTGCCTCTTCAATTCCATTCTAGCATCCTTATGGAAGGTGTTCCAGGACAATTCTCCTGAGTTTTGAATTCGTCCTGATGCAGCCCCTCCTGGGAAACTCGTGCTCGTCCTCTGAGTCTCCGAGTGCAGAGACCTCGATGGCAACTGCAGAAATGAAGCACTCCGTTGAGTTGTCGAGAAGCAGGAACATAGCCAGCGCCTTGTGTTTGGGAGTCAGCAGCTGCTGGACTTTTGCGATTGCCTTCACTGTGCACTGAATGCCACGACGGCATGGGCACGTTAAAACAACGAGCTGAGCAAGAGTCCCCGAAAGATCACGGCCGTCAGAAAGCAGCTTATATATTGCCCTGAAAAGAGCAGTGTTTTAGGAGTGTGCAGTAAAATCGTGTTTCTGGACAAGGGAGGCATAAGTGCGCTGCGCTCCTAAGCTATCTCCCTGCTAAGACACACTGCCAAAGCTTTTCGCTATGATGCAGTCTAGTGCAGACGCACACTCCGGCTCTCCGGAGCTGTCCGAAGCGAAGCGCCGGTCGCCGGCGTCTTTCGGCTGAAGCAGCGCTTCGGAGCGTACGGCTGTTGTGTGCGCGAAGCAGCCGCTTCTCCTGCTCCGGGAGCCGGACAGAGCGGTAGCTTGTACGAGGGCGAAGAACGAAGCCGCAGAGCACCGGACTTGTGTGCACAGCCTACGGGCTGCTAGAGGAAGGTGGCTGCACCTCCCTAACCTATCAATTCACAGCTGGCATGCTCTATGGAGCTGTTCCAGGACAACTTTCATTGCTTATGGGTTCGTCCTGATACAGCCCCTCCTGGGAAACTCGTGCTCGTCCCCTGAGGCTCCGAGATGCAGAAACATCGATGGCAGCTGCAGAAATGAAGGGCTGCGTTGAGTTGTCGAGAAGCAAGAACATAGCCAGCGCCTAAGTGTCTGGGAGTCAGCAGCTGCTGCACTTTTGCGATTGCCTTCACTGTGCACTGATTGCCGAGACATGTGCACGCTAAAAAAACAAGGTGGGCAAGAGGAGGAAGAGAGTACGGGCATCAGAGAGCATCTGGCATCTTGTCCTGGAAACTGCAGTGTTTTTGGAGAGTACAGCAAATCCGTGTTTCTGGACAAGGGAGGCATAAGTGCGCTGCGCTCCTAAGCTATCTCCCTGCGAGACACACTGCCAAAGCTTTTCGCTATCATGCAGTCTAGTGCAGACGCACACTCCGGCTCTCCGGAGCTGTCCGAAGCCAAGCGCCGGTGGCTGGCGTCTTTCGGCTGAAGCTGCGCTTCGGAGCGTACGGCTGCCGCTCCGCTGTTGTGTGCGCGAAGCAGCCGCTTCTCCTGCTCCGGGAGCTGGACAGAGCGGTAGCTTGTACGAGGGCGAAGAACGAAGCCGAAGAGCACCGGGCTTCTGCGCGCACCCTAAGGACTGCTAGAGGACCGTGGTGGACACTCGCCTGCGTCTTCAATTCCATTCTAGCATCCTTATGGAAGGTGTTCCAGGACAATTCTCCTGAGTTTTGAATTCGTCCTGATGCAGCCCCTCCTGGGAAACTCCTACTCGTCCTCTGAGTCTCCGAGTGCAGAGACCTCGATGGCAACTGCAGAAATGAAGGGCTGCGTTGAGTTGTCGAGACGCAAGAACATAGCCAGCGCCTTGTGTTTGGGAGTCAGCAGCACCTGGACTTTTGCGATTGCTTTCACTGTGCACTGAATGCCAGGACGGCATGGGCACGTTAAAACAACGAGCTGAGCAAGAGTCCCCGAAAGATCACGGCCGTCAGAAAGCATCTTATATATTGCCCTGGAAAGAGCAGTGTTTTTGGAGTGTGCAGTAAAATCGTGTTTCTGGACAAGGGAGGCATAAGTGCGCTGCGCTCCTAAGCTATCTCCCTGCTAAGACACACTGCCAAAGCTTTTCGCTATGATGCAGTCTAGTGCAGACGCATACTCCGGCTCTCCGGAGCTGTCCGAAGCGAAGCGCCGGTCGCCGGCGTCTTTCGGCTGAAGCAGCGCTTCGGAGCGTACGGCTGTTGTGTGCGCGAAGCAGCCGCTTCTCCTGCTCCGGGAGCCGGACAGAGCGGTAGCTTGTACGAGGGCGAAGAACGAAGCCGCAGAGCACCGGACTTGTGTGCACAGCCTACGGGCTGCTAGAGGAAGGTGGCTGCACCTCCCTAACCTATCAATTCACAGCTGGCATGCTCTATGGAGCTGTTCCAGGACAACTTTCATTGCTTATGGGTTCGTCCTGATACAGCCCCTCCTGGGAAACTCGTGCTCGTTCCCTGAGGCTCCGAGATGCAGAAACATCGATGGCAGCTGCAGAAATGAAGGGCTGCGTTGAGTTGTCGAGAAGCAAGAACATAGCCAGCGCCTAAGTGTCTGGGAGTCAGCAGCTGCTGCACTTTTGCGATTGCCTTCACTGTGCACTGAATGCCAGGACGGCATGGGCACGTTAAAACAACGAGCTGAGCAAGAGTCCCCGAAAGATCACGGCCGTCAGAAAGCATCTTATATATTGCCCTGGAAAGAGCAGTGTTTTTGGAGTGTGCAGTAAAATCGTGTTTCTGGACAAGGGAGGCATAAGTGCGCTGCGCTCCTAAGCTATCTCCCTGCTAAGACACACTGCCAAAGCTTTTCGCTATGATGCAGTCTAGTGCAGACGCACACTCCGGCTCTCCGGAGGTGTCCGAAGCGAAGCGCCGGTCGCCGGCGTCTTTCGGCTGAAGCAGCGCTTCGGAGCGTACGGCTGTTGTGTGCGCGAAGCAGCCGCTTCTCCTGCTCCGGGAGCCGGACAGAGCGGTAGCTTGTACGAGGGCGAAGAACGAAGCCGCAGAGCACCGGACTTGTGTGCACAGCCTACGGGCTGCTAGAGGAAGGTGGCTGCAGCTCCCTAACCTATCAATTCACAGCTGGCATGCTCTATGGAGCTGTTCCAGGACAACTTTCATTGCTTATGGGTTCGTCCTGATACAGCCCCTCCTGGGAAACTCGTGCTCGTTCCCCGAGGCTCCGAGATGCAGAAACATCGATGGCAGCTGCAGAAATGAAGGGCTGCGTTGAGTTGTCGAGAAGCAAGAACATAGCCAGCGCCTAAGTGTCTGGGAGTCAGCAGCTGCTGCACTTTTGCGTTTGCCTTCACTGTGCACTGATTGCCGAGACATGTGCACGCTAGAAAAACAAGGTGGGCAAGAGGAGGAAGAGAGTACGGGCATCAGAGAGCATCTGGCATCTTGTCCTGGAAACTGCAGTGTTTTTGGAGAGTACAGCAAATCCGTGTTTCTGGACAAGGGAGGCATAAGTGCGCTGCGCTCCTAAGCTATCTCCCTGCGAGACACACTGCCAAAGCTTTTCGTTATCCTGCAGTCTAGTGCAGACGCACACTACGGCTCTCGGCTGCTGTCCGAAGCGAAGCGCCGGTGGCCGGCGTCTTTCGGCTGAAGCTGCGCTTCGGAGCGTACGGCTGCCGCTCCGCTCTTGTGTGCGCGAAGCAGCCGCTTCTCCTGCTCCGGGAGCCGGACAGAGCGGTAGCTTGTACGAGGGCGAAGAGCGAAGCCAAAGAGCACCGGGCTTCTGCGCGCACCCTAAGGACTGCTAGAGGACCATGGTGGCCGCTCGCCCGCCTCTTCAATTCCCTTCTAGCATCCTTATGGAAAGTGTTCCAGGACAATTTTCCTGAGTTTTGAATTCGTCCTGATGCAGCCCCTCCTGGGAAACTCGTGCTCGTCCTCTGAGTCTCCGACATGCAGAGACCTCGATGGCAACTGCAGAAATAAAGGGCTACGTTGAGTTGTCGAGAGGCAAGAACCTAGCCAGCGCCTTGTGTTTGGGAGTCAGCAGCACCTGGACTTTTTCGATTGCCTTCACTGTGCACTGAATACCACGACGGCATGGGCACGTTAAAACAACGCGCTGAGCAAGAGTCCCCGAAAGATCACGGCCGTCAGAAAGCAGCTTATATATTGCCCTGGAAAGAGCAGTGTTTTAGGAGTGTGCAGTAAAATCGTGTTTCTGGACAAGGGAGGCATAAGTGCGCTGCGCTCCTAAGCTATCTCCCTGCGAGACACACTGCCAAAGCTTTTCGTTATCCTGCAGTCTAGTGCAGACGCACACTACGGCTCTCGGCTGCTGTCCGAAGCCAAACGCCGGTCGCCGGCGTCTTTCGGCTGAAGCAGCGCTTCGGAGCGTACGGCTGCCGCTCCGCTGCTGTGTGCGCGAAGCAGCCGCTTCTCCTGCTCCGGGAGCCGGACAGAGCGGTAGCTTGTACGAGGGCGAAGAACGAAGCCGCAGAGCACCGGGCTTCTGTGCGCACCCTAAGGACTGCTAGAGGACCGTGGTGGACACTCGCCTGCGTCTTCAATTCCATTCTAGCATCCTTATGGAAGGTGTTCCAGGACAATTCTCCTGAGTTTTGAATTCGTCCTGATGCAGCCCCTCCTGGGAAACTCGTGCTCGTCCTCTGAGGCTCCGAGTGCAGAGACCTCGATGGCAACTGCAGAAATGAAGCACTCCGTTGAGTTGTCGAGAAGCAAGAACATAGCCAGCGCCTTGTGTTTGGGAGTCAGCAGCTGCTGGACTTTTGCGATTGCCTTCACTGTGCACTGAATGCCACGACGGCATGGGCACGTTAAAACAACGAGCTGAGCAAGAGTCCCCGAAAGATCACGGCCGTCAGAAAGCAGCTTATATATTGCGCTGGAAAGAGCAGTGTTTTAGGAGTGTGCAGTAAAATCGTGTTTCTGGACAAGGGAGGCATAAGTGCGCTGCGCTCCTAAGCTATCTCCCTGCGAGACACACTGCCAAAGCTTTTCGCTATCATGCAGTCTAGTGCAGACGCACACTACGGCTCTCGGCTGCTGTCCGAAGCCAAGCGCCGGTGGCCGGCGTCTTTCGGCTGAAGCAGCGCTTCGGAGCGTACGGCTGTTGTGTGCGCGAAGCAGCCGCTTCTCCTGCTCCGGGAGTCGGAGAGAGCGGTAGCTTGTACGAGGGCGAAGAACGAAGCCGCAGAGCACCGGACTTGTGTGCACAGCCTACGGGCTGCTAGAGGAAGGTGGCTGCACCTCCCTAAGCTATCAATTCACAGCTGGCATGCTCTATGGAGCTGTTCCAGGACAACTTTCATTGCTTATGGGTTCGTCCTGATACAGCCCCTCCTGGGAAACTCGTGCTCGTCCCCTGAGGCTCCGAGATGCAGAAACATCGATGGCAGCTGCAGAAATGAAGGGCTGCGTTGAGTTGTCGAGAAGCAAGAACATAGCCAGCGCCTAAGTGTCTGGGAGTCAGCAGCTGCTGCACTTTTGCGATTGCCTTCACTGTGCACTGATTGCCGAGACATGTGCACGCTAAAAAAACAAGGTGGGCAAGAGGAGGAAGAGAGTACGGGCATCAGAGAGCATCTGGCATCTTGTCCTGGAAACTGCAGTGTTTTTGGAGAGTACAGCAAATCCGTGTTTCTGGACAAGGGAGGCATAAGTGCGCTGCGCTCCTAAGCTATCTCCCTGCGAGACACACTGCCAAAGCTTTTCGCTATCATGCAGTCTAGTGCAGACGCACACTCCGGCTCTCCGGAGCTGTCCGAAGCCAAGCGCCGGTGGCCGGCGTCTTTCGGCTGAAGCTGCGCTTCGGAGCGTACGGCTGCCGCTCCGCTGTTGTGTGCGCGAAGCAGCCGCTTCTCCTGCTCCGGGAGCCGGACAGAGCGGTAGCTTGTACGAGGGCGAAGAACGAAGCCGCAGAGCACCGGGCTTCTGCGCGCACCCTAAGGACTGCTAGAGGACCGTGGTGGACACTCGCCTGCGTCTTCAATTCCATTCTAGCATCCTTATGGAAGGTGTTCCAGGACAATTTTCCTGAGTTTTGAATTCCTCCTGATGCAGCCCCTCCTGGGAAACTCGTGCTCGTCCTCTGAGTCTCCGACATGCAGAGACCTCGATGGCAACTGCAGAAATGAAGGGCTGCGTTGAGTTGTCGAGACGCAAGAACATAGCCAGCGCCTTGTGTTTGGGAGTCAGCAGCACCTGGACTTTTGCGATTGCTTTCACTGTGCACTGAATGCCAGGACGGCATGGGCACGTTAAAACAACGCGCTGAGCAAGAGTCCCGAAAGATCACGGCCGTCAGAAAGCAGCTTATATATTGCCCTGGAAAGAGCAGTGTTTTAGGAGTGTGCAGTAAAATCGTGTTTCTGGACAAGGGAGGCATAAGTGCGCTGCGCTCCTAAGCTATCTCCCTGCGAGACACACTGCCAAAGCTTTTCGTTATCCTGCAGTCTAGTGCAGACGCACACTACGGCTCTCGGCTGCTGTCCGAAGCCAAACGCCGGTCGCCGGCGTCTTTCGGCTGAAGCAGCGCTTCGGAGCGTACGGCTGCCGCTCCGCTGCTGTGTGCGCGAAGCAGCCGCTTCTCCTGCTCCGGGAGCCGGACAGAGCGGTAGCTTGTACGAGGGCGAAGAACGAAGCCGCAGAGCACCGGGCTTCTGCGCGCACCCTAAGGACTGCTAGAGGACCGTGGTGAACACTCGCCTGCGTCTTCAATTCCATTCTAGCATCCTTATGGAAGGTGTTCCAGGACAATTCTCCTGAGTTTTGAATTCGTCCTGATGCAGCCCCTCCTGGGAAACTCGTGCTCGTCCTCTGAGGCTCCGAGTGCAGAGACCTCGATGGCAACTGCAGAAATGAAGCACTCCGTTGAGTTGTCGAGAAGCAAGAACATAGCCAGCGCCTTGTGTTTGGGAGTCAGCAGCTGCTGGACTTTTGCGATTGCCTTCACTGTGCACTGAATGCCAGGACGGCATGGGCACGTTAAAACAACGAGCTGAGCAAGAGTCCCCGAAAGATCACGGCCGTCAGAAAGCATCTTATATATTGCCCTGGAAAGAGCAGTGTTTTTGGAGTGTGCAGTAAAATCGTGTTTCTGGACAAGGGAGGCATAAGTGCGCTGCGCTCCTAAGCTATCTCCCTGTGAGACACACTGCCAAAGCTTTTCGCTATGATGCAGTCTAGTGCAGACGCACACTACGGCTCTCCGGAGCTGTCCGAAGCGAAGCGCCGGTGGCCGGCGTCTTTCGGCTGAAGCAGCGCTTCGGAGCGTACGGCTGCCGCTCCGCTGCTGTGTGCGCGAAGCAGCCGCTTCTCCTGCTCCGGGAGCCGGACAGAGCGGTAGCTTGTACGAGGGCGAAGAACGAAGCCGCAGAGCACCGGACTTGTGTGCACAGCCTACGGGCTGCTAGAGGAAGGTGGCTGCACCTCCCTAACCTATCAATTCACAGCTGGCATGCTCTATGGAGCTGTTCCAGGACAACTTTCATTGCTTATGGGTTCGTCCTGATACAGCCCCTCCTGGGAAACTCGTGCTCGTTCCCTGAGGCTCCGAGATGCAGAAACATCGATGGCAGCTGCAGAAATGCAGGGCTGCGTTGAGTTGTCGAGAAGCAAGAATATAGCCAGCGCCTAAGTGTCTGGGAGTCAGCAGCTGCTGCACTTTTGCGTTTGCCTTCACTGTGCACTGATTGCCGAGACATGTGCACGCTAGAAAAACAAGGTGGGCAAGAGGAGGAAGAGAGTACGGGCATCAGAGAGCATCTGGCATCTTGTCCTGGAAACTGCAGTGTTTTTGGAGAGTACAGCAAATCCGTGTTTCTGGACAAGGGAGGCATAAGTGCGCTGCGCTCCTAAGCTATCTCCCTGCGAGACACACTGCCAAAGCTTTTCGTTATCCTGCAGTCTAGTGCAGACGCACACTCCGGCTCTCCGGAGCTGTCCGAAGCCAAGCGCCGGTGGCCGGCGTCTTTCGGCTGAAGCTGCGCTTCGGAGCGTACGGCTGCCGCTCCGCTCTTGTGTGCGCGAAGCAGCCGCTTCTCCTGCTCCGGGAGCCGGACAGAGCGGTAGCTTGTACGAGGGCGAAGAGCGAAGCCGAAGAGCACCGGGCTTCTGCGCGCACCCTAAGGACTGCTAGAGGACCATGGTGGCCGCTCGCCCGCCTCTTCAATTCCCTTCTAGCATCCTTATGGAAGGTGTTCCAGGACAATTTTCCTGAATTTTGAATTCGTCCTGATGCAGCCCCTCCTGGGAAACTCGTGCTCGTCCTCTGAGTCTCCGACATGCAGAGACCTCGATGGCAACTGCAGAAATGAAGGGCTACGTTGAGTTGTCGAGAAGCAAGAACCTAGCCAGCGCCTTGTGTTTGGGAGTCAGCAGCACCTGGACTTTTTCGATTGCCTTCACTGTGCACTGAATACCACGACGGCATGGGCACGTTAAAACAACGCGCTGAGCAAGAGTCCCGAAAGATCACGGCCGTCAGAAAGCAGCTTATATATTGCCCTGGAAAGAGCAGTGTTTTAGGAGTGTGCAGTAAAATCGTGTTTCTGGACAAGGGAGGCATAAGTGCGCTGCGCTCCTAAGCTATCTCCCTGCGAGACACACTGCCAAAGCTTTTCGTTATCCTGCAGTCTAGTGCAGACGCACACTCCGGCTCTCGGCTGCTGTCCGAAGCCAAGCGCCGGTCGCCGGCGTCTTTCGGCTGAAGCAGCGCTTCGGAGCGTACGGCTGCCGCTCCGCTGCTGTGTGCGCGAAGCAGCCGCTTCTCCTGCTCCGGGAGCCGGACAGAGCGGTAGCTTGTACGAGGGCGAAGAACGAAGCCGCAGAGCACCGGGCTTCTGCGCGCACCCTAAGGACTGCTAGAGGACCGTGGTGGACACTCGCCTGCCTCTTCAATTCCATTCTAGCATCCTTATGGAAGGTGTTCCAGGACAATTCTCCTGAGTTTTGAATTCCTCCTGATGCAGCCCCTCCTGGGAAACTCGTGCTCGTCCCCTGAGGCTCCGAGTGCAGAGACCTCGATGGCAACTGCAGAAATGAAGCACTCCGTTGAGTTGTCGAGAAGCAAGAACATAGCCAGCGCCTTGTGTTTGGGAGTCAGCAGCTGCTGGACTTTTGCGATTGCCTTCACTGTGCACTGAATGCCACGACGGCATGGGCACGTTAAAACAACGAGCTGAGCAAGAGTCCCCGAAAGATCACGGCCGTCAGAAAGCATCTTATATATTGCCCTGGAAAGAGCAGTGTTTTTGGAGTGTGCAGTAAAATCGTGTTTCTGGACAAGGGAGGCATAAGTGCGCTGCGCTCCTAAGCTATCTCCCTGCTAAGACACACTGCCAAAGCTTTTCGCTATCATGCAGTCTAGTGCAGACGCATACTCCGGCTCTCGGCTGCTGTCCGAAGCGAAGCGCCGGTCGCCGGCGTCTTTCGGCTGAAGCAGCGCTTCGGAGCGTACGGCTGTTGTGTGCGCGAAGCAGCCGCTTCTCCTGCTCCGGGAGCCGGACAGAGCGGTAGCTTGTACGAGGGCGAAGAACGAAGCCGCAGAGCACCGGACTTGTGTGCACAGCCTACGGGCTGCTAGAGGAAGGTGGCTGCACCTCCCTAAGCTATCAATTCACAGCTGGCATGCTCTATGGAGCTGTTCCAGGACAACTTTCATTGCTTATGGGTTCGTCCTGATACAGCCCCTCCTGGGAAACTCGTGCTCGTCCCCTGAGGCTCCGAGATGCAGAAACATCGATGGCAGCTGCAGAAATGAAGGGCTGCGTTGAGTTGTCGAGAAGCAAGAACATAGCCAGCGCCTAAGTGTCTGGGAGTCAGCAGCTGCTGCACTTTTGCGATTGCCTTCACTGTGCACTGATTGCCGAGACATGTGCACGCTAAAAAAACAAGGTGGGCAAGAGGAGGAAGAGAGTACGGGCATCAGAGAGCATCTGGCATCTTGTCCTGGAAACTGCAGTGTTTTTGGAGAGTACAGCAAATCCGTGTTTCTGGACAAGGGAGGCATAAGTGCGCTGCGCTCCTAAGCTATCTCCCTGCGAGACACACTGCCAAAGCTTTTCGCTATCATGCAGTCTAGTGCAGACGCACACTCCGGCTCTCCGGAGCTGTCCGAAGCCAAGCGCCGGTGGCCGGCGTCTTTCGGCTGAAGCTGCGCTTCGGAGCGTACGGCTGCCGCTCCGCTGTTGTGTGCGCGAAGCAGCCGCTTCTCCTGCTCCGGGAGCCGGACAGAGCGGTAGCTTGTACGAGGGCGAAGAACGAAGCCGAAGAGCACCGGGCTTCTGCGCGCACCCTAAGGACTGCTAGAGGACCGTGGTGGACACTCGCCTGCGTCTTCAATTCCATTCTAGCATCCTTATGGAAGGTGTTCCAGGACAATTCTCCTGAGTTTTGAATTCCTCCTGATGCAGCCCCTCCTGGGAAACTCCTGCTCGTCCTCTGAGTCTCCGAGTGCAGAGACCTCGATGGCAACTGCAGAAATGAAGGGCTGCGTTGAGTTGTCGAGACGCAAGAACATAGCCAGCGCCTTGTGTTTGGGAGTCAGCAGCACCTGGACTTTTGCGATTGCTTTCACTGTGCACTGAATGCCAGGACGGCATGGGCACGTTAAAACAACGAGCTGAGCAAGAGTCCCCGAAAGATCACGGCCGTCAGAAAGCATCTTATATATTGCCCTGGAAAGAGCAGTGTTTTTGGAGTGTGCAGTAAAATCGTGTTTCTGGACAAGGGAGGCATAAGTGCGCTGCGCTCCTAAGCTATCTCCCTGCTAAGACACACTGCCAAAGCTTTTCGCTATGATGCAGTCTAGTGCAGACGCATACTCCGGCTCTCCGGAGCTGTCCGAAGCGAAGCGCCGGTCGCCGGCGTCTTTCGGCTGAAGCAGCGCTTCGGAGCGTACGGCTGTTGTGTGCGCGAAGCAGCCGCTTCTCCTGCTCCGGGAGCCGGACAGAGCGGTAGCTTGTACGAGGGCGAAGAACGAAGCCGCAGAGCACCGGACTTGTGTGCACAGCCTACGGGCTGCTAGAGGAAGGTGGCTGCAGCTCCCTAACCTATCAATTCACAGCTGGCATGCTCTATGGAGCTGTTCCAGGACAACTTTCATTGCTTATGGGTTCGTCCTGATACAGCCCCTCCTGGGAAACTCGTGCTCGTTCCCCGAGGCTCCGAGATGCAGAAACATCGATGGCAGCTGCAGAAATGAAGGGCTGCGTTGAGTTGTCGAGAAGCAAGAACATAGCCAGCGCCTAAGTGTCTGGGAGTCAGCAGCTGCTGCACTTTTGCGTTTGCCTTCACTGTGCACTGATTGCCGAGACATGTGCACGCTAGAAAAACAAGGTGGGCAAGAGGAGGAAGAGAGTACGGGCATCAGAGAGCATCTGGCATCTTGTCCTGGAAACTGCAGTGTTTTTGGAGAGTACAGCAAATCCGTGTTTCTGGACAAGGGAGGCATAAGTGCGCTGCGCTCCTAAGCTATCTCCCTGCGAGACACACTGCCAAAGCTTTTCGTTATCCTGCAGTCTAGTGCAGACGCACACTACGGCTCTCGGCTGCTGTCCGAAGCGAAACGCCGGTGGCCGGCGTCTTTCGGCTGAAGCTGCGCTTCGGAGCGTACGGCTGCCGCTCCGCTCTTGTGTGCGCGAAGCAGCCGCTTCTCCTGCTCCGGGAGCCGGACAGAGCGGTAGCTTGTACGAGGGCGAAGAGCGAAGCCGAAGAGCACCGGGCTTCTGCGCGCACCCTAAGGACTGCTAGAGGACCATGGTGGCCGCTCGCCCGCCTCTTCAATTCCCTTCTAGCATCCTTATGGAAAGTGTTCCAGGACAATTTTCCTGAATTTTGAATTCGTCCTGATGCAGCCCCTCCTGGGAAACTCGTGCTCGTCCTCTGAGTCTCCGACATGCAGAGACCTCGATGGCAACTGCAGAAATAAAGGGCTACGTTGAGTTGTCGAGAGGCAAGAACCTAGCCAGCGCCTTGTGTTTGGGAGTCAGCAGCACCTGGACTTTTTCGATTGCCTTCACTGTGCACTGAACACCACGACGGCATGGGCACGTTAAAACAACGCGCTGAGCAAGAGTCCCGAAAGATCACGGCCGTCAGAAAGCAGCTTATATATTGCCCTGGAAAGAGCAGTGTTTTAGGAGTGTGCAGTAAAATCGTGTTTCTGGACAAGGGAGGCATAAGTGCGCTGCGCTCCTAAGCTATCTCCCTGCGAGACACACTGCCAAAGCTTTTCGTTATCCTGCAGTCTAGTGCAGACGCACACTACGGCTCTCGGCTGCTGTCCGAAGCCAAACGCCGGTCGCCGGCGTCTTTCGGCTGAAGCAGCGCTTCGGAGCGTACGGCTGCCGCTCCGCTGCTGTGTGCGCGAAGCAGCCGCTTCTCCTGCTCCGGGAGCCGGACAGAGCGGTAGCTTGTACGAGGGCGAAGAACGAAGCCGCAGAGCACCGGGCTTCTGCGCGCACCCTAAGGACTGCTAGAGGACCGTGGTGGACACTCGCCTGCCTCTTCAATTCCATTCTAGCATCCTTATGGAAGGTGTTCCAGGACAATTCTCCTGAGTTTTGAATTCGTCCTGATGCAGCCCCTCCTGGGAAACTCGTGCTCGTCCTCTGAGGCTCCGAGTGCAGAGACCTCGATGGCAACTGCAGAAATGAAGCACTCCGTTGAGTTGTCGAGAAGCAAGAACATAGCCAGCGCCTTGTGTTTGGGAGTCAGCAGCTGCTGGACTTTTGCGATTGCCTTCACTGTGCACTGAATGCCACGACGGCATGGGCACGTTAAAACAACGAGCTGAGCAAGAGTCCCCGAAAGATCACGGCCGTCAGAAAGCAGCTTATATATTGCCCTGGAAAGAGCAGTGTTTTAGGAGTGTGCAGTAAAATCGTGTTTCTGGACAAGGGAGGCATAAGTGCGCTGCGCTCCTAAGCTATCTCCCTGCGAGACACACTGCCAAAGCTTTTCGCTATCATGCAGTCTAGTGCAGACGCACACTACGGCTCTCGGCTGCTGTCCGAAGCCAAGCGCCGGTGGCCGGCGTCTTTCGGCTGAAGCAGCGCTTCGGAGCGTACGGCTGTTGTGTGCGCGAAGCAGCCGCTTCTCCTGCTCCGGGAGTCGGAGAGAGCGGTAGCTTGTACGAGGGCGAAGAACGAAGCCGCAGAGCACCGGACTTGTGTGCACAGCCTACGGGCTGCTAGAGGAAGGTGGCTGCACCTCCCTAACCTATCAATTCACAGCTGGCATGCTCTATGGAGCTGTTCCAGGACAACTTTCATTGCTTATGGGTTCGTCCTGATACAGCCCCTCCTGGGAAACTCGTGCTCGTCCCCTGAGGCTCCGAGATGCAGAAACATCGATGGCAGCTGCAGAAATGAAGGGCTGCGTTGAGTTGTCGAGAAGCAAGAACATAGCCAGCGCCTAAGTGTCTGGGAGTCAGCAGCTGCTGCACTTTTGCGATTGCCTTCACTGTGCACTGATTGCCGAGACATGTGCACGCTAAAAAAACAAGGTGGGCAAGAGGAGGAAGAGAGTACGGGCATCAGAGAGCATCTGGCATCTTGTCCTGGAAACTGCAGTGTTTTTGGAGAGTACAGCAAATCCGTGTTTCTGGACAAGGGAGGCATAAGTGCGCTGCGCTCCTAAGCTATCTCCCTGCGAGACACACTGCCAAAGCTTTTCGCTATCATGCAGTCTAGTGCAGACGCACACTCCGGCTCTCCGGAGCTGTCCGAAGCCAAGCGCCGGTGGCCGGCGTCTTTCGGCTGAAGCTGCGCTTCGGAGCGTACGGCTGCCGCTCCGCTGTTGTGTGCGCGAAGCAGCCGCTTCTCCTGCTCCGGGAGCCGGACAGAGCGGTAGCTTGTACGAGGGCGAAGAACGAAGCCGCAGAGCACCGGGCTTCTGCGCGCACCCTAAGGACTGCTAGAGGACCGTGGTGGACACTCGCCTGCGTCTTCAATTCCATTCTAGCATCCTTATGGAAGGTGTTCCAGGACAATTCTCCTGAGTTTTGAATTCGTCCTGATGCAGCCCCTCCTGGGAAACTCGTGCTCGTCCTCTGAGGCTCCGAGTGCAGAGACCTCGATGGCAACTGCAGAAATGAAGCACTCCGTTGAGTTGTCGAGAAGCAAGAACATAGCCAGCGCCTTGTGTTTGGGAGTCAGCAGCTGCTGGACTTTTTCGATTGCCTTCACTGTGCACTGAATGCCACGACGGCATGGGCACGTTAAAACAACGAGCTGAGCAAGAGTCCCCGAAAGATCACGGCCGTCAGAAAGCATCTTATATATTGCCCTGGAAAGAGCAGTGTTTTTGGAGTGTGCAGTAAAATCGTGTTTCTGGACAAGGGAGGCATAAGTGCGCTGCGCTCCTAAGCTATCTCCCTGCTAAGACACACTGCCAAAGCTTTTCGCTATGATGCAGTCTAGTGCAGACGCATACTCCGGCTCTCCGGAGCTGTCCGAAGCGAAGCGCCGGTCGCCGGCGTCTTTCGGCTGAAGCAGCACTTCGGAGCGTACGGCTGTTGTGTGCGCGAAGCAGCCGCTTCTCCTGCTCCGGGAGCCGGACAGAGCGGTAGCTTGTACGAGGGCGAAGAACGAAGCCGCAGAGCACCGGACTTGTGTGCACAGCCTACGGGCTGCTAGAGGAAGGTGGCTGCACCTCCCTAACCTATCAATTCACAGCTGGCATGCTCTATGGAGCTGTTCCAGGACAACTTTCATTGCTTATGGGTTCGTCCTGATACAGCCCCTCCTGGGAAACTCGTGCTCGTCCCCTGAGGCTCCGAGATGCAGAAACATCGATGGCAGCTGCAGAAATGAAGGGCTGCGTTGAGTTGTCGAGAAGCAAGAACATAGCCAGCGCCTAAGTGTCTGGGAGTCAGCAGCTGCTGCACTTTTGCGATTGCCTTCACTGTGCACTGATTGCCGAGACATGTGCACGCTAAAAAAACAAGGTGGGCAAGAGGAGGAAGAGAGTACGGGCATCAGAGAGCATCTGGCATCTTGTCCTGGAAACTGCAGTGTTTTTGGAGAGTACAGCAAATCCGTGTTTCTGGACAAGGGAGGCATAAGTGCGCTGCGCTCCTAAGCTATCTCCCTGCGAGACACACTGCCAAAGCTTTTCGCTATCATGCAGTCTAGTGCAGACGCACACTCCGGCTCTCCGGAGCTGTCCGAAGCCAAGCGCCGGTGGCCGGCGTCTTTCGGCTGAAGCTGCGCTTCGGAGCGTACGGCTGCCGCTCCGCTGTTGTGTGCGCGAAGCAGCCGCTTCTCCTGCTCCGGGAGCCGGACAGAGCGGTAGCTTGTACGAGGGCGAAGAACGAAGCCGCAGAGCACCGGGCTTCTGCGCGCACCCTAAGGACTGCTAGAGGACCGTGGTGGACACTCGCCTGCGTCTTCAATTCCATTCTAGCATCCTTATGGAAGGTGTTCCAGGACAATTTTCCTGAGTTTTGAATTCCTCCTGATGCAGCCCCTCCTGGGAAACTCGTGCTCGTCCTCTGAGTCTCCGACATGCAGAGACCTCGATGGCAACTGCAGAAATGAAGGGCTGCGTTGAGTTGTCGAGACGCAAGAACATAGCCAGCGCCTTGTGTTTGGGAGTCAGCAGCACCTGGACTTTTTCGATTGCTTTCACTGTGCACTGAATGCCAGGACGGCATGGGCACGTTAAAACAACGCGCTGAGCAAGAGTCCCGAAAGATCACGGCCGTCAGAAATCAGCTTATATATTGCCCTGGAAAGAGCAGTGTTTTAGGAGTGTGCAGTAAAATCGTGTTTCTGGACAAGGGAGGCATAAGTGCGCTGCGCTCCTAAGCTATCTCCCTGCGAGACACACTGCCAAAGCTTTTCGTTATCCTGCAGTCTAGTGCAGACGCACACTACGGCTCTCGGCTGCTGTCCGAAGCCAAACGCCGGTCGCCGGCGTCTTTCGGCTGAAGCAGCGCTTCGGAGCGTACGGCTGCCGCTCCGCTGCTGTGTGCGCGAAGCAGCCGCTTCTCCTGCTCCGGGAGCCGGACAGAGCGGTAGCTTGTACGAGGGCGAAGAACGAAGCCGCAGAGCACCGGGCTTCTGCGCGCACCCTAAGGACTGCTAGAGGACCATGGTGGCCGCTCGCCCGCCTCTTCAATTCCCTTCTAGCATCCTTATGGAAAGTGTTCCAGGACAATTTTCCTGAATTTTGAATTCGTCCTGATGCAGCCCCTCCTGGGAAACTCGTGCTCGTCCTCTGAGTCTCCGACATGCAGAGACCTCGATGGCAACTGCAGAAATGAAGGGCTACGTTGAGTTGTCGAGAAGCAAGAACCTAGCCAGCGCCTTGTGTTTGGGAGTCAGCAGCACCTGGACTTTTTCGATTGCCTTCACTGTGCACTGAATACCACGACGGCATGGGCACGTTAAAACAACGCGCTGAGCAAGAGTCCCGAAAGATCACGGCCGTCAGAAAGCAGCTTATATATTGCCCTGGAAAGAGCAGTGTTTTAGGAGTGTGCAGTAAAATCGTGTTTCTGGACAAGGGAGGCATAAGTGCGCTGCGCTCCTAAGCTATCTCCCTGCGAGACACACTGCCAAAGCTTTTCGTTATCCTGCAGTCTAGTGCAGACGCACACTACGGCTCTCGGCTGCTGTCCGAAGCCAAACGCCGGTCGCCGGCGTCTTTCGGCTGAAGCAGCGCTTCGGAGCGTACGGCTGCCGCTCCGCTGCTGTGTGCGCGAAGCAGCCGCTTCTCCTGCTCCGGGAGCCGGACAGAGCGGTAGCTTGTACGAGGGCGAAGAACGAAGCCGCAGAGCACCGGGCTTCTGCGCGCACCCTAAGGACTGCTAGAGGACCATGGTGAACACTCGCCTGCGTCTTCAATTCCATTCTAGCATCCTTATGGAAGGTGTTCCAGGACAATTCTCCTGAGTTTTGAATTCGTCCTGATGCAGCCCCTCCTGGGAAACTCGTGCTCGTCCTCTGAGGCTCCGAGTGCAGAGACCTCGATGGCAACTGCAGAAATGAAGCACTCCGTTGAGTTGTCGAGAAGCAAGAACATAGCCAGCGCCTTGTGTTTGGGAGTCAGCAGCTGCTGGACTTTTGCGATTGCCTTCACTGTGCACTGAATGCCAGGACGGCATGGGCACGTTAAAACAACGAGCTGAGCAAGAGTCCCCGAAAGATCACGGCCGTCAGAAAGCATCTTATATATTGCCCTGGAAAGAGCAGTGTTTTTGGAGTGTGCAGTAAAATCGTGTTTCTGGACAAGGGAGGCATAAGTGCGCTGCGCTCCTAAGCTATCTCCCTGCGAGACACACTGCCAAAGCTTTTCGCTATGATGCAGTCTAGTGCAGACGCACACTACGGCTCTCCGGAGCTGTCCGAAGCGAAGCGCCGGTGGCCGGCGTCTTTCGGCTGAAGCAGCGCTTCGGAGCGTACGGCTGCCGCTCCGCTGTTGTGTGCGCGAAGCAGCCGCTTCTCCTGCTCCGGGAGCCGGACAGAGCGGTAGCTTGTACGAGGGCGAAGAACGAAGCCGCAGAGCACCGGACTTGTGTGCACAGCCTACGGGCTGCTAGAGGAAGGTGGCTGCACCTCCCTAACCTATCAATTCACAGCTGGCATGCTCTATGGAGCTGTTCCAGGACAACTTTCATTGCTTATGGGTTCGTCCTGATACAGCCCCTCCTGGGAAACTCGTGCTCGTTCCCTGAGGCTCCGAGATGCAGAAACATCGATGGCAGCTGCAGAAATGCAGGGCTGCGTTGAGTTGTCGAGAAGCAAGAATATAGCCAGCGCCTAAGTGTCTGGGAGTCAGCAGCTGCTGCACTTTTGCGTTTGCCTTCACTGTGCACTGATTGCCGAGACATGTGCACGCTAGAAAAACAAGGTGGGCAAGAGGAGGAAGAGAGTACGGGCATCAGAGAGCATCTGGCATCTTGTCCTGGAAACTGCAGTGTTTTTGGAGAGTACAGCAAATCCGTGTTTCTGGACAAGGGAGGCATAAGTGCGCTGCGCTCCTAAGCTATCTCCCTGCGAGACACACTGCCAAAGCTTTTCGTTATCCTGCAGTCTAGTGCAGACGCACACTCCGGCTCTCCGGAGCTGTCCGAAGCCAAGCGCCGGTGGCCGGCGTCTTTCGGCTGAAGCTGCGCTTCGGAGCGTACGGCTGCCGCTCCGCTCTTGTGTGCGCGAAGCAGCCGCTTCTCCTGCTCCGGGAGCCGGACAGAGCGGTAGCTTGTACGAGGGCGAAGAGCGAAGCCGAAGAGCACCGGGCTTCTGCGCGCACCCTAAGGACTGCTAGAGGACCATGGTGGCCGCTCGCCCGCCTCTTCAATTCCCTTCTAGCATCCTTATGGAAAGTGTTCCAGGACAATTTTCCTGAATTTTGAATTCGTCCTGATGCAGCCCCTCCTGGGAAACTCGTGCTCGTCCTCTGAGTCTCCGACATGCAGAGACCTCGATGGCAACTGCAGAAATGAAGGGCTACGTTGAGTTGTCGAGAAGCAAGAACCTAGCCAGCGCCTTGTGTTTGGGAGTCAGCAGCACCTGGACTTTTTCGATTGCCTTCACTGTGCACTGAATACCACGACGGCATGGGCACGTTAAAACAACGCGCTGAGCAAGAGTCCCGAAAGATCACGGCCGTCAGAAAGCAGCTTATATATTGCCCTGGAAAGAGCAGTGTTTTAGGAGTGTGCAGTAAAATCGTGTTTCTGGACAAGGGAGGCATAAGTGCGCTGCGCTCCTAAGCTATCTCCCTGCGAGACACACTGCCAAAGCTTTTCGTTATCCTGCAGTCTAGTGCAGACGCACACTACGGCTCTCGGCTGCTGTCCGAAGCCAAGCGCCGGTCGCCGGCGTCTTTCGGCTGAAGCAGCGCTTCGGAGCGTACGGCTGCCGCTCCGCTGCTGTGTGCGCGAAGCAGCCGCTTCTCCTGCTCCGGGAGCCGGACAGAGCGGTAGCTTGTACGAGGGCGAAGAACGAAGCCGCAGAGCACCGGGCTTCTGCGCGCACCCTAAGGACTGCTAGAGGACCGTGGTGGACACTCGCCCGCCTCTTCAATTCCATTCTAGCATCCTTATGGAAGGTGTTCCAGGACAATTCTCCTGAGTTTTGAATTCCTCCTGATGCAGCCCCTCCTGGGAAACTCGTGCTCGTCCCCTGAGGCTCCGAGTGCAGAGACCTCGATGGCAACTGCAGAAATGAAGCACTCCGTTGAGTTGTCGAGAAGCAAGAACATAGCCAGCGCCTTGTGTTTGGGAGTCAGCAGCTGCTGGACTTTTGCGATTGCCTTCACTGTGCACTGAATGCCACGACGGCATGGGCACGTTAAAACAACGAGCTGAGCAAGAGTCCCCGAAAGATCACGGCCGTCAGAAAGCATCTTATATATTGCCCTGGAAAGAGCAGTGTTTTTGGAGTGTGCAGTAAAATCGTGTTTCTGGACAAGGGAGGCATAAGTGCGCTGCGCTCCTAAGCTATCTCCCTGCTAAGACACACTGCCAAAGCTTTTCGCTATCATGCAGTCTAGTGCAGACGCATACTCCGGCTCTCGGCTGCTGTCCGAAGCGAAGCGCCGGTCGCCGGCGTCTTTCGGCTGAAGCAGCGCTTCGGAGCGTACGGCTGTTGTGTGCGCGAAGCAGCCGCTTCTCCTGCTCCGGGAGCCGGACAGAGCGGTAGCTTGTACGAGGGCGAAGAACGAAGCCGCAGAGCACCGGACTTGTGTGCACAGCCTACGGGCTGCTAGAGGAAGGTGGCTGCACCTCCCTAACCTATCAATTCACAGCTGGCATGCTCTATGGAGCTGTTCCAGGACAACTTTCATTGCTTATGGGTTCGTCCTGATACAGCCCCTCCTGGGAAACTCGTGCTCGTCCCCTGAGGCTCCGAGATGCAGAAACATCGATGGCAGCTGCAGAAATGAAGGGCTGCGTTGAGTTGTCGAGATGCAAGAACATAGCCAGCGCCTAAGTGTCTGGGAGTCAGCAGCTGCTGCACTTTTGCGATTGCCTTCACTGTGCACTGATTGCCGAGACATGTGCACGCTAAAAAAACAAGGTGGGCAAGAGGAGGAAGAGAGTACGGGCATCAGAGAGCATCTGGCATCTTGTCCTGGAAACTGCAGTGTTTTTGGAGAGTACAGCAAATCCGTGTTTCTGGACAAGGGAGGCATAAGTGCGCTGCGCTCCTAAGCTATCTCCCTGCGAGACACACTGCCAAAGCTTTTCGCTATCATGCAGTCTAGTGCAGACGCACACTCCGGCTCTCCGGAGCTGTCCGAAGCCAAGCGCCGGTGGCCGGCGTCTTTCGGCTGAAGCTGCGCTTCGGAGCGTACGGCTGCCGCTCCGCTGTTGTGTGCGCGAAGCAGCCGCTTCTCCTGCTCCGGGAGCCGGACAGAGCGGTAGCTTGTACGACGGCGAAGAACGAAGCCGAAGAGCACCGGGCTTCTGCGCGCACCCTAAGGACTGCTAGAGGACCGTGGTGGACACTCGCCTGCGTCTTCAATTCCATTCTAGCATCCTTATGGAAGGTGTTCCAGGACAATTTTCCTGAGTTTTGAATTCCTCCTGATGCAGCCCCTCCTGGGAAACTCCTGCTCGTCCTCTGAGTCTCCGAGTGCAGAGACCTCGATGGCAACTGCAGAAATGAAGGGCTGCGTTGAGTTGTCGAGACGCAAGAACATAGCCAGCGCCTTGTGTTTGGGAGTCAGCAGCACCTGGACTTTTGCGATTGCTTTCACTGTGCACTGAATGCCAGGACGGCATGGGCACATTAAAACAACGAGCTGAGCAAGAGTCCCCGAAAGATCACGGCCGTCAGAAAGCATCTTATATATTGCCCTGGAAAGAGCAGTGTTTTTGGAGTGTGCAGTAAAATCGTGTTTCTGGACAAGGGAGGCATAAGTGCGCTGCGCTCCTAAGCTATCTCCCTGCTAAGACACACTGCCAAAGCTTTTCGCTATGATGCAGTCTAGTGCAGACGCACACTCCGGCTCTCCGGAGCTGTCCGAAGCGAAGCGCCGGTCGCCGGCGTCTTTCGGCTGAAGCAGCGCTTCGGAGCGTACGGCTGTTGTGTGCGCGAAGCAGCCGCTTCTCCTGCTCCGGGAGCCGGACAGAGCGGTAGCTTGTACGAGGGCGAAGAACGAAGCCGCAGAGCACCGGACTTGTGTGCACAGCCTACGGGCTGCTAGAGGAAGGTGGCTGCAGCTCCCTAACCTATCAATTCACAGCTGGCATGCTCTATGGAGCTGTTCCAGGACAACTTTCATTGCTTATGGGTTCGTCCTGATACAGCCCCTCCTGGGAAACTCGTGCTCGTTCCCCGAGGCTCCGAGATGCAGAAACATCGATGGCAGCTGCAGAAATGAAGGGCTGCGTTGAGTTGTCGAGAAGCAAGAACATAGCCAGCGCCTAAGTGTCTGGGAGTCAGCAGCTGCTGCACTTTTGCGATTGCCTTCACTGTGCACTGATTGCCGAGACATGTGCACGCTAGAAAAACAAGGTGGGCAAGAGGAGGAAGAGAGTACGGGCATCAGAGAGCATCTGGCATCTTGTCCTGGAAACTGCAGTGTTTTTGGAGAGTACAGCAAATCCGTGTTTCTGGACAAGGGAGGCATAAGTGCGCTGCGCTCCTAAGCTATCTCCCTGCGAGACACACTGCCAAAGCTTTTCGTTATCCTGCAGTCTAGTGCAGACGCACACTACAGCTCTCGGCTGCTGTCCGAAGCGAAGCGCCGGTGGCCGGCGTCTTTCGGCTGAAGCTGCGCTTCGGAGCGTACGGCTGCCGCTCCGCTCTTGTGTGCGCGAAGCAACCGCTTCTCCTGCTCCGGGAGCCGGACAGAGCGGTAGCTTGTACGAGGGCGAAGAGCGAAGCCGAAGAGCACCGGGCTTCTGCGCGCACCCTAAGGACTGCTAGAGGACCATGGTGGACACTCGCCTGCGTCTTCAATTCCATTCTAGCATCCTTATGGAAGGTGTTCCAGGACAATTCTCCTGAGTTTTGAATTCGTCCTGATGCAGCCCCTCCTGGGAAACTCGTGCTCGTCCTCTGAGGCTCCGAGTGCAGAGACCTCGATGGCAACTGCAGAAATGAAGCACTCCGTTGAGTTGTCGAGAAGCAAGAACATAGCCAGCGCCTTGTGTTTGGGAGTCAGCAGCTGCTGCACTTTTGCGATTGCCTTCACTGTGCACTGAATGCCACGACGGCATGGGCACGTTAAAACAACGAGCTGAGCAAGAGTCCCCGAAAGATCACGGCCGTAAGAAAGCAGCTTATATATTGCCCTGGAAAGAGCAGTGTTTTAGGAGTGTGCAGTAAAATCGTGTTTCTGGACAAGGGAGGCATAAGTGCGCTGCGCTCCTAAGCTATCTCCCTGCGAGACACACTGCCAAACTTTTCGCTATCATGCAGTCTAGTGCAGACGCACACTACGGCTCTCGGCTGCTGTCCGAAGCCAAGCGCCGGTCGCCGGCGTCTTTCGGCTGAAGCAGCGCTTCGGAGCGTACGGCTGTTGTGTGCGCGAAGCAGCCGCTTCTCCTGCTCCGGGAGTCGGAGAGAGCGGTAGCTTGTACGAGGGCGAAGAACGAAGCCGCAGAGCACCGGACTTGTGTGCACAGCCTACGGGCTGCTAGAGGAAGGTGGCTGCACCTCCCTAACCTATCAATTCACAGCTGGCATGCTCTATGGAGCTGTTCCAGGACAACTTTCATTGCTTATGGGTTCGTCCTGATACAGCCCCTCCTGGGAAACTCGTGCTCGTCCCCTGAGGCTCCGAGATGCAGAAACATCGATGGCAGCTGCAGAAATGAAGGGGTGCGTTGAGTTGTCGAGAAGCAAGAACATAGCCAGCGCCTAAGTGTCTGGGAGTCAGCAGCTGCTGCACTTTTGCGATTGCCTTCACTGTGCACTGATTGCCGAGACATGTGCACGCTAAAAAAACAAGGTGGGCAAGAGGAGGAAGAGAGTACGGGCATCAGAGAGCATCTGGCATCTTGTCCTGGAAACTGCAGTGTTTTTGGAGAGTACAGCAAATCCGTGTTTCTGGACAAGGGAGGCATAAGTGCGCTGCGCTCCTAAGCTATCTCCCTGCGAGACACACTGCCAAAGCTTTTCGCTATCATGCAGTCTAGTGCAGACGCACACTCCGGCTCTCCGGAGCTGTCCGAAGCCAAGCGCCGGTGGCCGGCGTCTTTCGGCTGAAGCTGCGCTTCGGAGCGTACGGCTGCCGCTCCGCTGTTGTGTGCGCGAAGCAGCCGCTTCTCCTGCTCCGGGAGCCGGACAGAGCGGTAGCTTGTACGAGGGCGAAGAACGAAGCCGCAGAGCACCGGGCTTCTGCGCGCACCCTAAGGACTGCTAGAGGACCGTGGTGGACACTCGCCTGCGTCTTCAATTCCATTCTAGCATCCTTATGGAAGGTGTTCCAGGACAATTTTCCTGAGTTTTGAATTCGTCCTGATGCAGCCCCTCCTGGGAAACTCGTGCTCGTCCTCTGAGTCTCCGACATGCAGAGACCTCGATGGCAACTGCAGAAATAAAGGGCTACGTTGAGTTGTCGAGAGGCAAGAACCTAGCCAGCGCCTTGTGTTTGGGAGTCAGCAGCACCTGGACTTTTTCGATTGCCTTCACTGTGCACTGAATACCACGACGGCATGGGCACGTTAAAACAACGCGCTGAGCAAGAGTCCCCGAAAGATCACGGCCGTCAGAAAGCAGCTTATATATTGCCCTGGAAAGAGCAGTGTTTTAGGAGTGTGCAGTAAAATCGTGTTTCTGGACAAGGGAGGCATAAGTGCGCTGCGCTCCTAAGCTATCTCCCTGCGAGACACACTGCCAAAGCTTTTCGTTATCCTGCAGTCTAGTGCAGACGCACACTACGGCTCTCGGCTGCTGTCCGAAGCCAAACGCCGGTCGCCGGCGTCTTTCGGCTGAAGCAGCGCTTCGGAGCGTACGGCTGCCGCTCCGCTGCTGTGTGCGCGAAGCAGCCGCTTCTCCTGCTCCGGGAGCCGGACAGAGCGGTAGCTTGTACGAGGGCGAAGAACGAAGCCGCAGAGCACCGGGCTTCTGCGCGCACCCTAAGGACTGCTAGAGGACCGTGGTGGACACTCGCCTGCGTCTTCAATTCCATTCTAGCATCCTTATGGAAGGTGTTCCAGGACAATTCTCCTGAGTTTTGAATTCGTCCTGATGCAGCCCCTCCTGGGAAACTCGTGCTCGTCCTCTGAGGCTCCGAGTGCAGAGACCTCGATGGCAACTGCAGAAATGAAGCACTCCGTTGAGTTGTCGAGAAGCAAGAACATAGCCAGCGCCTTGTGTTTGGGAGTCAGCAGCTGCTGCACTTTTGCGATTGCCTTCACTGTGCACTGAATGCCACGACGGCATGGGCACGTTAAAACAACGAGCTGAGCAAGAGTCCCCGAAAGATCACGGCCGTAAGAAAGCAGCTTATATATTGCCCTGGAAAGAGCAGTGTTTTAGGAGTGTGCAGTAAAATCGTGTTTCTGGACAAGGGAGGCATAAGTGCGCTGCGCTCCTAAGCTATCTCCCTGCGAGACACACTGCCAAACTTTTCGCTATCATGCAGTCTAGTGCAGACGCACACTACGGCTCTCGGCTGCTGTCCGAAGCCAAGCGCCGGTCGCCGGCGTCTTTCGGCTGAAGCAGCGCTTCGGAGCGTACGGCTGTTGTGTGCGCGAAGCAGCCGCTTCTCCTGCTCCGGGAGTCGGAGAGAGCGGTAGCTTGTACGAGGGCGAAGAACGAAGCCGCAGAGCACCGGACTTGTGTGCACAGCCTACGGGCTGCTAGAGGAAGGTGGCTGCACCTCCCTAACCTATCAATTCACAGCTGGCATGCTCTATGGAGCTGTTCCAGGACAACTTTCATTGCTTATGGGTTCGTCCTGATACAGCCCCTCCTGGGAAACTCGTGCTCGTCCCCTGAGGCTCCGAGATGCAGAAACATCGATGGCAGCTGCAGAAATGAAGGGGTGCGTTGAGTTGTCGAGAAGCAAGAACATAGCCAGCGCCTAAGTGTCTGGGAGTCAGCAGCTGCTGCACTTTTGCGATTGCCTTCACTGTGCACTGATTGCCGAGACATGTGCACGCTAAAAAAACAAGGTGGGCAAGAGGAGGAAGAGAGTACGGGCATCAGAGAGCATCTGGCATCTTGTCCTGGAAACTGCAGTGTTTTTGGAGAGTACAGCAAATCCGTGTTTCTGGACAAGGGAGGCATAAGTGCGCTGCGCTCCTAAGCTATCTCCCTGCGAGACACACTGCCAAAGCTTTTCGCTATCATGCAGTCTAGTGCAGACGCACACTCCGGCTCTCCGGAGCTGTCCGAAGCCAAGCGCCGGTGGCCGGCGTCTTTCGGCTGAAGCTGCGCTTCGGAGCGTACGGCTGCCGCTCCGCTGTTGTGTGCGCGAAGCAGCCGCTTCTCCTGCTCCGGGAGCCGGACAGAGCGGTAGCTTGTACGAGGGCGAAGAACGAAGCCGCAGAGCACCGGGCTTCTGCGCGCACCCTAAGGACTGCTAGAGGACCGTGGTGGACACTCGCCTGCGTCTTCAATTCCATTCTAGCATCCTTATGGAAGGTGTTCCAGGACAATTTTCCTGAGTTTTGAATTCCTCCTGATGCAGCCCCTCCTGGGAAACTCGTGCTCGTCCTCTGAGTCTCCGACATGCAGAGACCTCGATGGCAACTGCAGAAATGAAGCACTCCGTTGAGTTGTCGAGAAGCAAGAACATAGCCAGCGCCTTGTGTTTGGGAGTCAGCAGCTGCTGGACTTTTGCGATTGCCTTCACTGTGCACTGAATGCCAGGACGGCATGGGCACGTTAAAACAACGAGCTGAGCAAGAGTCCCCGAAAGATCACGGCCGTCAGAAAGCATCTTATATATTGCCCTGGAAAGAGCAGTGTTTTTGGAGTGTGCAGTAAAATCGTGTTTCTGGACAAGGGAGGCATAAGTGCGCTGCGCTCCTAAGCTATCTCCCTGCGAGACACACTGCCAAAGCTTTTCGGTATGATGCAGTCTAGTGCAGACGCACACTACGGCTCTCCGGAGCTGTCCGAAGCGAAGCGCCGGTGGCCGGCGTCTTTCGGCTGAAGCAGCGCTTCGGAGCGTACGGCTGCCGCTCCGCTGCTGTGTGCGCGAAGCAGCCGCTTCTCCTGCTCCGGGAGCCGGACAGAGCGGTAGCTTGTACGAGGGCGAAGAACGAAGCCGCAGAGCACCGGACTTGTGTGCACAGCCTACGGGCTGCTAGAGGAAGGTGGCTGCACCTCCCTAACCTATCAATTCACAGCTGGCATGCTCTATGGAGCTGTTCCAGGACAACTTTCATTGCTTATGGGTTCGTCCTGATACAGCCCCTCCTGGGAAACTCGTGCTCGTTCCCTGAGGCTCCGAGATGCAGAAACATCGATGGCAGCTGCAGAAATGCAGGGCTGCGTTGAGTTGTCGAGAAGCAAGAATATAGCCAGCGCCTAAGTGTCTGGGAGTCAGCAGCTGCTGCACTTTTGCGTTTGCCTTCACTGTGCACTGATTGCCGAGACATGTGCACGCTAGAAAAACAAGGTGGGCAAGAGGAGGAAGAGAGTACGGGCATCAGAGAGCATCTGGCATCTTGTCCTGGAAACTGCAGTGTTTTTGGAGAGTACAGCAAATCCGTGTTTCTGGACAAGGGAGGCATAAGTGCGCTGCGCTCCTAAGCTATCTCCCTGCGAGACACACTGCCAAAGCTTTTCGTTATCCTGCAGTCTAGTGCAGACGCACACTCCGGCTCTCCGGAGCTGTCCGAAGCCAAGCGCCGGTGGCCGGCGTCTTTCGGCTGAAGCTGCGCTTCGGAGCGTACGGCTGCCGCTCCGCTCTTGTGTGCGCGAAGCAGCCGCTTCTCCTGCTCCGGGAGCCGGACAGAGCGGTAGCTTGTACGAGGGCGAAGAGCGAAGCCGAAGAGCACCGGGCTTCTGCGCGCACCCTAAGGACTGCTAGAGGACCATGGTGGCCGCTCGCCCGCCTCTTCAATTCCCTTCTAGCATCCTTATGGAAGGTGTTCCAGGACAATTTTCCTGAATTTTGAATTCGTCCTGATGCAGCCCCTCCTGGGAAACTCGTGCTCGTCCTCTGAGTCTCCGACATGCAGAGACCTCGATGGCAACTGCAGAAATGAAGGGCTACGTTGAGTTGTCGAGAAGCAAGAACCTAGCCAGCGCCTTGTGTTTGGGAGTCAGCAGCACCTGGACTTTTTCGATTGCCTTCACTGTGCACTGAATACCACGACGGCATGGGCACGTTAAAACAACGCGCTGAGCAAGAGTCCCGAAAGATCACGGCCGTCAGAAAGCAGCTTATATATTGCCCTGGAAAGAGCAGTGTTTTAGGAGTGTGCAGTAAAATCGTGTTTCTGGACAAGGGAGGCATAAGTGCGCTGCGCTCCTAAGCTATCTCCCTGCGAGACACACTGCCAAAGCTTTTCGTTATCCTGCAGTCTAGTGCAGACGCACACTACGGCTCTCGGCTGCTGTCCGAAGCCAAGCGCCGGTCGCCGGCGTCTTTCGGCTGAAGCAGCGCTTCGGAGCGTACGGCTGCCGCTCCGCTGCTGTGTGCGCGAAGCAGCCGCTTCTCCTGCTCCGGGAGCCGGACAGAGCGGTAGCTTGTACGAGGGCGAAGAACGAAGCCGCAGAGCACCGGGCTTCTGCGCGCACCCTAAGGACTGCTAGAGGAGCGTGGTGGACACTCGCCTGCCTCTTCAATTCCATTCTAGCATCCTTATGGAAGGTGTTCCAGGACAATTCTCCTGAGTTTTGAATTCCTCCTGATGCAGCCCCTCCTGGGAAACTCGTGCTCGTCCCCTGAGGCTCCGAGTGCAGAGACCTCGATGGCAACTGCAGAAATGAAGCACTCCGTTGAGTTGTCGAGAAGCAAGAACATAGCCAGCGCCTTGTGTTTGGGAGTCAGCAGCTGCTGGACTTTTGCGATTGCCTTCACTGTGCACTGAATGCCACGACGGCATGGGCACGTTAAAACAACGAGCTGAGCAAGAGTCCCCGAAAGATCACGGCCGTCAGAAAGCATCTTATATATTGCCCTGGAAAGAGCAGTGTTTTTGGAGTGTGCAGTAAAATCGTGTTTCTGGACAAGGGAGGCATAAGTGCGCTGCGCTCCTAAGCTATCTCCCTGCTAAGACACACTGCCAAAGCTTTTCGCTATCATGCAGTCTAGTGCAGACGCATACTCCGGCTCTCGGCTGCTGTCCGAAGCGAAGCGCCGGTCGCCGGCGTCTTTCGGCTGAAGCAGCGCTTCGGAGCGTACGGCTGTTGTGTGCGCGAAGCAGCCGCTTCTCCTGCTCCGGGAGCCGGACAGAGCGGTAGCTTGTACGAGGGCGAAGAACGAAGCCGCAGAGCACCGGACTTGTGTGCACAGCCTACGGGCTGCTAGAGGAAGGTGGCTGCACCTCCCTAACCTATCAATTCACAGCTGGCATGCTCTATGGAGCTGTTCCAGGACAACTTTCATTGCTTATGGGTTCGTCCTGATACAGCCCCTCCTGGGAAACTCGTGCTCGTCCCCTGAGGCTCCGAGATGCAGAAACATCGATGGCAGCTGCAGAAATGAAGGGCTGCGTTGAGTTGTCGAGAAGCAAGAACATAGCCAGCGCCTAAGTGTCTGGGAGTCAGCAGCTGCTGCACTTTTGCGATTGCCTTCACTGTGCACTGATTGCCGAGACATGTGCACGCTAAAAAAACAAGGTGGGCAAGAGGAGGAAGAGAGTACGGGCATCAGAGAGCATCTGGCATCTTGTCCTGGAAACTGCAGTGTTTTTGGAGAGTACAGCAAATCCGTGTTTCTGGACAAGGGAGGCATAAGTGCGCTGCGCTCCTAAGCTATCTCCCTGCGAGACACACTGCCAAAGCTTTTCGCTATCATGCAGTCTAGTGCAGACGCACACTCCGGCTCTCCGGAGCTGTCCGAAGCCAAGCGCCGGTGGCCGGCGTCTTTCGGCTGAAGCTGCGCTTCGGAGCGTACGGCTGCCGCTCCGCTGTTGTGTGCGCGAAGCAGCCGCTTCTCCTGCTCCGGGAGCCGGACAGAGCGGTAGCTTGTACGAGGGCGAAGAACGAAGCCGAAGAGCACCGGGCTTCTGCGCGCACCCTAAGGACTGCTAGAGGACCGTGGTGGACACTCGCCTGCGTCTTCAATTCCATTCTAGCATCCTTATGGAAGGTGTTCCAGGACAATTTTCCTGAGTTTTGAATTCGTCCTGATGCAGCCCCTCCTGGGAAACTCCTGCTCGTCCTCTGAGTCTCCGAGTGCAGAGACCTCGATGGCAACTGCAGAAATGAAGGGCTGCGTTGAGTTGTCGAGACGCAAGAACATAGCCAGCGCCTTGTGTTTGGGAGTCAGCAGCACCTGGACTTTTGCGATTGCTTTCACTGTGCACTGAATGCCAGGACGGCATGGGCACGTTAAAACAACGAGCTGAGCAAGAGTCCCCGAAAGATCACGGCCGTCAGAAAGCATCTTATATATTGCCCTGGAAAGAGCAGTGGTTTTGGAGTGTGCAGTAAAATCGTGTTTCTGGACAAGGGAGGCATAAGTGCGCTGCGCTCCTAAGCTATCTCCCTGCTAAGACACACTGCCAAAGCTTTTCGCTATGATGCAGTCTAGTGCAGACGCATACTCCGGCTCTCCGGAGCTGTCCGAAGCGAAGCGCCGGTCGCCGGCGTCTTTCGGCTGAAGCAGCGCTTCGGAGCGTACGGCTGTTGTGTGCGCGAAGCAGCCGCTTCTCCTGCTCCGGGAGCCGGACAGAGCGGTAGCTTGTACGAGGGCGAAGAACGAAGCCGCAGAGCACCGGACTTGTGTGCACAGCCTACGGGCTGCTAGAGGAAGGTGGCTGCACCTCCCTAACCTATCAATTCACAGCTGGCATGCTCTATGGAGCTGTTCCAGGACAACTTTCATTGCTTATGGGTTCGTCCTGATACAGCCCCTCCTGGGAAACTCGTGCTCGTTCCCTGAGGCTCCGAGATGCAGAAACATCGATGGCAGCTGCAGAAATGAAGGGCTGCGTTGAGTTGTCGAGAAGCAAGAATATAGCCAGCGCCTTGTGTTTGGGAGTCAGCAGCACCTGGACTTTTGCGATTGCTTTCACTGTGCACTGAATGCCAGGACGGCATGGGCACGTTAAAACAACGAGCTGAGCAAGAGTCCCCGAAAGATCACGGCCGTCAGAAAGCATCTTATATATTGCCCTGGAAAGAGCAGTGTTTTTGGAGTGTGCAGTAAAATCGTGTTTCTGGACAAGGGAGGCATAAGTGCGCTGCGCTCCTAAGCTATCTCCCTGCTAAGACACACTGCCAAAGCTTTTCGCTATGATGCAGTCTAGTGCAGACGCACACTCCGGCTCTCCGGAGCTGTCCGAAGCGAAGCGCCGGTCGCCGGCGTCTTTCGGCTGAAGCAGCGCTTCGGAGTGTACGGCTGTTGTGTGCGCGAAGCAGCCGCTTCTCCTGCTCCGGGAGCCGGACAGAGCGGTAGCTTGTACGAGGGCGAAGAACGAAGCCGCAGAGCACCGGACTTGTGTGCACAGCCTACGGGCTGCTAGAGGAAGGTGGCTGCACCTCCCTAACCTATCAATTCACAGCTGGCATGCTCTATGGAGCTGTTCCAGGACAACTTTCATTGCTTATGGGTTCGTCCTGATACAGCCCCTCCTGGGAAACTCGTGCTCGTTCCCCGAGGCTCCGAGATGCAGAAACATCGATGGCAGCTGCAGAAATGAAGGGCTGCGTTGAGTTGTCGAGAAGCAAGAACATAGCCAGCGCCTAAGTGTCTGGGAGTCAGCAGCTGCTGCACTTTTGCGTTTGCCTTCACTGTGCACTGATTGCCGAGACATGTGCACGCTAGAAAAACAAGGTGGGCAAGAGGAGGAAGAGAGTACGGGCATCAGAGAGCATCTGGCATCTTGTCCTGGAAACTGCAGTGTTTTTGGAGAGTACAGCAAATCCGTGTTTCTGGACAAGGGAGGCATAAGTGCGCTGCGCTCCTAAGCTATCTCCCTGCGAGACACACTGCCAAAGCTTTTCGTTATCCTGCAGTCTAGTGCAGACGCACACTACGGCTCTCGGCTGCTGTCCGAAGCGAAGCGCCGGTGGCCGGCGTCTTTCGGCTGAAGCTGCGCTTCGGAGCGTACGGCTGCCGCTCCGCTCTTGTGTGCGCGAAGCAGCCGCTTCTCCTGCTCCGGGAGCCGGACAGAGCGGTAGCTTGTACGAGGGCGAAGAGCGAAGCCGAAGAGCACCGGGCTTCTGCGCGCACCCTAAGGACTGCTAGAGGACCATGGTGGCCACTCGCCCGCCTCTTCAATTCCCTTCTAGCATCCTTATGGAAAGTGTTCCAGGACAATTTTCCTGAATTTTGAATTCGTCCTGATGCAGCCCCTCCTGGGAAACTCGTGCTCGTCCTCTGAGTCTCCGACATGCAGAGACCTCGATGGCAACTGCAGAAATAAAGGGCTACGTTGAGTTGTCGAGAGGCAAGAACCTAGCCAGCGCCTTGTGTTTGGGAGTCAGCAGCACCTGGACTTTTTCGATTGCCTTCACTGTGCACTGAATACCACGACGGCATGGGCACGTTAAAACAACGCGCTGAGCAAGAGTCCCCGAAAGATCACGGCCGTCAGAAAGCAGCTTATATATTGCCCTGGAAAGAGCAGTGTTTTAGGAGTGTGCAGTAAAATCGTGTTTCTGGACAAGGGAGGCATAAGTGCGCTGCGCTCCTAAGCTATCTCCCTGCGAGACACACTGCCAAAGCTTTTCGTTATCCTGCAGTCTAGTGCAGACGCACACTACGGCTCTCGGCTGCTGTCCGAAGCCAAACACCGGTCGCCGGCGTCTTTCGGCTGAAGCAGCGCTTCGGAGCGTACGGCTGCCGCTCCGCTGCTGTGTGCGCGAAGCAGCCGCTTCTCCTGCTCCGGGAGCCGGACAGAGCGGTAGCTTGTACGAGGGCGAAGAACGAAGCCGCAGAGCACCGGGCTTCTGCGCGCACCCTAAGGACTGCTAGAGGACCGTGGTGGACACTCGCCTGCCTCTTCAATTCCATTCTAGCATCCTTATGGAAGGTGTTCCAGGACAATTCTCCTGAGTTTTGAATTCCTCCTGATGCAGCCCCTCCTGGGAAACTCGTGCTCGTCCTCTGAGGCTCCGAGTGCAGAGACCTCGATGGCAACTGCAGAAATGAAGCACTCCGTTGAGTTGTCGAGAAGCAAGAACATAGCCAGCGCCTTGTGTTTGGGAGTCAGCAGCTGCTGGACTTTTGCGATTGCCTTCACTGTGCACTGAATGCCACGACGGCATGGGCACGTTAAAACAACGAGCTGAGCAAGAGTCCCCGAAAGATCACGGCCGTCAGAAAGCAGCTTATATATTGCGCTGGAAAGAGCAGTGTTTTAGGAGTGTGCAGTAAAATCGTGTTTCTGGACAAGGGAGGCATAAGTGCGCTGCGCTCCTAAGCTATCTCCCTGCGAGACACACTGCCAAAGCTTTTCGCTATCATGCAGTCTAGTGCAGACGCACACTACGGCTCTCGGCTGCTGTCCGAAGCCAAGCGCCGGTGGCCGGCGTCTTTCGGCTGAAGCAGCGCTTCGGAGCGTACGGCTGTTGTGTGCGCGAAGCAGCCGCTTCTCCTGCTCCGGGAGCCGGACAGAGCGGTAGCTTGTACGAGGGCGAAGAACGAAGCCGCAGAGCACCGGACTTGTGTGCACAGCCTACGGGCTGCTAGAGGAAGGTGGCTGCACCTCCCTAACCTATCAATTCACAGCTGGCATGCTCTATGGAGCTGTTCCAGGCCAACTTTCATTGCTTATGGGTTCGTCCTGATACAGCCCCTCCTGGGAAACTCGTGCTCGTCCCCTGAGGCTCCGAGATGCAGAAACATCGATGGCAGCTGCAGAAATGAAGGGCTGCGTTGAGTTGTCGAGAAGCAAGAACATAGCCAGCGCCTAAGTGTCTGGGAGTCAGCAGCTGCTGCACTTTTGCGTTTGCCTTCACTGTGCACTGATTGCCGAGACATGTGCACGCTAAAAAAACAAGGTGGGCAAGAGGAGGAAGAGAGTACGGGCATCAGAGGGCATCTGGCATCTTGTCCTGGAAACTGCAGTGTTTTTGGAGAGTACAGCAAATCCGTGTTTCTGGACAAGGGAGGCATAATTGCGCTGCGCTCCTAAGCTATCTCCCTGCGAGACACACTGCCAAAGCTTTTCGCTATCATGCAGTCTAGTGCAGACGCACACTCCGGCTCTCCGGAGCTGTCCGAAGCCAAGCGCCGGTGGCCGGCGTCTTTCGGCTGAAGCTGCGCTTCGGAGCGTACGGCTGCCGCTCCGCTGTTGTGTGCGCGAAGCAGCCGCTTCTCCTGCTCCGGGAGCCGGACAGAGCGGTAGCTTGTACGAGGGCGAAGAACGAAGCCGCAGAGCACCGGGCTTCTGCGCGCACCCTAAGGACTGCTAGAGGACCGTGGTGGACACTCGCCTGCGTCTTCAATTCCATTCTAGCATCCTTATGGAAGGTGTTCCAGGACAATTCTCCTGAGTTTTGAATTCGTCCTGATGCAGCCCCTCCTGGGAAACTCGTGCTCGTCCTCTGAGGCTCCGAGTGCAGAGACCTCGATGGCAACTGCAGAAATGAAGCGCTCCGTTGAGTTGTCGAGAAGCAAGAACATAGCCAGCGCCTTGTGTTTGGGAGTCAGCAGCTGCTGGACTTTTTCGATTGCCTTCACTGTGCACTGAATGCCACGACGGCATGGGCACGTTAAAACAACGAGCTGAGCAAGAGTCCCCGAAAGATCACGGCCGTCAGAAAGCATCTTATATATTGCCCTGGAAAGAGCAGTGTTTTTGGAGTGTGCAGTAAAATCGTGTTTCTGGACAAGGGAGGCATAAGTGCGCTGCGCTCCTAAGCTATCTCCCTGCTAAGACACACTGCCAAAGCTTTTCGCTATGATGCAGTCTAGTGCAGACGCATACTCCGGCTCTCCGGAGCTGTCCGAAGCGAAGCGCCGGTCGCCGGCGTCTTTCGGCTGAAGCAGCGCTTCGGAGCGTACGGCTGTTGTGTGCGCGAAGCAGCCGCTTCTCCTGCTCCGGGAGCCGGACAGAGCGGTAGCTTGTACGAGGGCGAAGAACGAAGCCGCAGAGCACCGGACTTGTGTGCACAGCCTACGGGCTGCTAGAGGAAGGTGGCTGCACCTCCCTAACCTATCAATTCACAGCTGGCATGCTCTATGGAGCTGTTCCAGGACAACTTTCATTGCTTATGGGTTCGTCCTGATACAGCCCCTCCTGGGAAACTCGTGCTCGTCCCCTGAGGCTCCGAGATGCAGAAACATCGATGGCAGCTGCAGAAATGAAGGGCTGCGTTGAGTTGTCGAGAAGCAAGAACATAGCCAGCGCCTAAGTGTCTGGGAGTCAGCAGCTGCTGCACTTTTGCGATTGCCTTCACTGTGCACTGATTGCCGAGACATGTGCACGCTAAAAAAACAAGGTGGGCAAGAGGAGGAAGAGAGTACGGGCATCAGAGAGCATCTGGCATCTTGTCCTGGAAACTGCAGTGTTTTTGGAGAGTACAGCAAATCCGTGTTTCTGGACAAGGGAGGCATAAGTGCGCTGCGCTCCTAAGCTATCTCCCTGCGAGACACACTGCCAAAGCTTTTCGCTATCATGCAGTCTAGTGCAGACGCACACTCCGGCTCTCCGGAGCTGTCCGAAGCCAAGCGCCGGTGGCCGGCGTCTTTCGGCTGAAGCTGCGCTTCGGAGCGTACGGCTGCCGCTCCGCTGTTGTGTGCGCGAAGCAGCCGCTTCTCCTGCTCCGGGAGCCGGACAGAGCGGTAGCTTGTACGAGGGCGAAGAACGAAGCCGCAGAGCACCGGGCTTCTGCGCGCACCCTAAGGACTGCTAGAGGACCGTGGTGGACACTCGCCTGCGTCTTCAATTCCATTCTAGCATCCTTATGGAAGGTGTTCCAGGACAATTTTCCTGAGTTTTGAATTCCTCCTGATGCAGCCCCTCCTGGGAAACTCGTGCTCGTCCTCTGAGTCTCCGACATGCAGAGACCTCGATGGCAACTGCAGAAATGAAGGGCTGCGTTGAGTTGTCGAGACGCAAGAACATAGCCAGCGCCTTGTGTTTGGGAGTCAGCAGCACCTGGACTTTTGCGATTGCTTTCACTGTGCACTGAATGCCAGGACGGCATGGGCACGTTAAAACAACGCGCTGAGCAAGAGTCCCGAAAGATCACGGCCGTCAGAAATCAGCTTATATATTGCCCTGGAAAGAGCAGTGTTTTAGGAGTGTGCAGTAAAATCGTGTTTCTGGACAAGGGAGGCATAAGTGCGCTGCGCTCCTAAGCTATCTCCCTGCGAGACACACTGCCAAAGCTTTTCGTTATCCTGCAGTCTAGTGCAGACGCACACTACGGCTCTCGGCTGCTGTCCGAAGCCAAACGCCGGTCGCCGGCGTCTTTCGGCTGAAGCAGCGCTTCGGAGCGTACGGCTGCCGCTCCGCTGCTGTGTGCGCGAAGCAGCCGCTTCTCCTGCTCCGGGAGCCGGACAGAGCGGTAGCTTGTACGAGGGCGAAGAGCGAAGCCGAAGAGCACCGGGCTTCTGCGCGCACCCTAAGGACTGCTAGAGGACCATGGTGGCCGCTCGCCCGCCTCTTCAATTCCCTTCTAGCATCCTTATGGAAAGTGTTCCAGGACAATTTTCCTGAATTTTGAATTCGTCCTGATGCAGCCCCTCCTGGGAAACTCGTGCTCGTCCTCTGAGTCTCCGACATGCAGAGACCTCGATGGCAACTGCAGAAATGAAGGGCTACGTTGAGTTGTCGAGAAGCAAGAACCTAGCCAGCGCCTTGTGTTTGGGAGTCAGCAGCACCTGGACTTTTTCGATTGCCTTCACTGTGCACTGAATACCACGACGGCATGGGCACGTTAAAACAACGCGCTGAGCAAGAGTCCCGAAAGATCACGGCCGTCAGAAAGCAGCTTATATATTGCCCTGGAAAGAGCAGTGTTTTAGGAGTGTGCAGTAAAATCGTGTTTCTGGACAAGGGAGGCATAAGTGCGCTGCGCTCCTAAGCTATCTCCCTGCGAGACACACTGCCAAAGCTTTTCGTTATCCTGCAGTCTAGTGCAGACGCACACTACGGCTCTCGGCTGCTGTCCGAAGCCAAGCGCCGGTCGCCGGCGTCTTTCGGCTGAAGCAGCGCTTCGGAGCGTACGGCTGCCGCTCCGCTGCTGTGTGCGCGAAGCAGCCGCTTCTCCTGCTCCGGGAGCCGGACAGAGCGGTAGCTTGTACGAGGGCGAAGAACGAAGCCGAAGAGCACCGGGCTTCTGCGCGCACCCTAAGGACTGCTAGAGGACCGTGGTGGACACTCGCCTGCGTCTTCAATTCCATTCTAGCATCCTTATGGAAGGTGTTCCAGGACAATTCTCCTGAGTTTTGAATTCCTCCTGATGCAGCCCCTCCTGGGAAACTCGTGCTCGTCCCCTGAGGCTCCGAGTGCAGAGACCTCGATGGCAACTGCAGAAATGAAGCACTCCGTTGAGTTGTCGAGAAGCAAGAACATAGCCAGCGCCTTGTGTTTGGGAGTCAGCAGCTGCTGGACTTTTGCGATTGCCTTCACTGTGCACTGAATGCCACGACGGCATGGGCACGTTAAAACAACGAGCTGAGCAAGAGTCCCCGAAAGATCACGGCCGTCAGAAAGCATCTTATATATTGCCCTGGAAAGAGCAGTGTTTTTGGAGTGTGCAGTAAAATCGTGTTTCTGGACAAGGGAGGCATAAGTGCGCTGCGCTCCTAAGCTATCTCCCTGCTAAGACACACTGCCAAAGCTTTTCGCTATCATGCAGTCTAGTGCAGACGCATACTCCGGCTCTCGGCTGCTGTCCGAAGCGAAGCGCCGGTCGCCGGCGTCTTTCGGCTGAAGCAGCGCTTTGGAGCGTACGGCTGTTGTGTGCGCGAAGCAGCCGCTTCTCCTGCTCCGGGAGCCGGACAGAGCGGTAGCTTGTACGAGGGCGAAGAACGAAGCCGCAGAGCACCGGACTTGTGTGCACAGCCTACGGGCTGCTAGAGGAAGGTGGCTGCACCTCCCTAACCTATCAATTCACAGCTGGCATGCTCTATGGAGCTGTTCCAGGACAACTTTCATTGCTTATGGGTTCGTCCTGATACAGCCCCTCCTGGGAAACTCGTGCTCGTCCCCTGAGGCTCCGAGATGCAGAAACATCGATGGCAGCTGCAGAAATGAAGGGCTGCGTTGAGTTGTCGAGAAGCAAGAATATAGCCAGCGCCTTGTGTTTGGGAGTCAGCAGCACCTGGACTTTTGCGATTGCTTTCACTGTGCACTGAATGCCAGGACGGCATGGGCACGTTAAAACAACGAGCTGAGCAAGAGTCCCCGAAAGATCACGGCCGTCAGAAAGCATCTTATATATTGCCCTGGAAAGAGCAGTGTTTTTGGAGTGTGCAGTAAAATCGTGTTTCTGGACAAGGGAGGCATAAGTGCGCTGCGCTCCTAAGCTATCTCCCTGCTAAGACACACTGCCAAAGCTTTTCGCTATGATGCAGTCTAGTGCAGACGCACACTCCGGCTCTCCGGAGCTGTCCAAAGCGAAGCGCCGGTCGCCAGCGTCTTTCGGCTGAAGCAGCGCTTCGGAGCGTACGGCTGTTGTGTGCGCGAAGCAGCCGCTTCTCCTGCTCCGGGAGCCGGACAGAGCGGTAGCTTGTACGAGGGCGAAGAACGAAGCCGCAGAGCACCGGACTTGTGTGCACAGCCTACGGGCTGCTAGAGGAAGGTGGCTGCACCTCCCTAACCTATCAATTCACAGCTGGCATGCTCTATGGAGCTGTTCCAGGACAACTTTCATTGCTTATGGGTTCGTCCTGATACAGCCCCTCCTGGGAAACTCGTGCTCGTTCCCCGAGGCTCCGAGATGCAGAAACATCGATGGCAGCTGCAGAAATGAAGGGCTGCGTTGAGTTGTCGAGAAGCAAGAACATAGCCAGCGCCTAAGTGTCTGGGAGTCAGCAGCTGCTGCACTTTTGCGTTTGCCTTCACTGTGCACTGATTGCCGAGACATGTGCACGCTAGAAAAACAAGGTGGGCAAGAGGAGGAAGAGAGTACGGGCATCAGAGAGCATCTGGCATCTTGTCCTGGAAACTGCAGTGTTTTTGGAGAGTACAGCAAATCCGTGTTTCTGGACAAGGGAGGCATAAGTGCGCTGCGCTCCTAAGCTATCTCCCTGCGAGACACACTGCCAAAGCTTTTCGTTATCCTGCAGTCTAGTGCAGACGCACACTACGGCTCTCGGCTGCTGTCCGAAGCGAAGCGCCGGTGGCCGGCGTCTTTCGGCTGAAGCTGCGCTTCGGAGCGTACGGCTGCCGCTCCGCTCTTGTGTGCGCGAAGCAGCCGCTTCTCCTGCTCCGGGAGCCGGACAGAGCGGTAGCTTGTACGAGGGCGAAGAGCGAAGCCGAAGAGCACCGGGCTTCTGCGCGCACCCTAAGGACTGCTAGAGGACCATGGTGGCCGCTCGCCCGCCTCTTCAATTCCCTTCTAGCATCCTTATGGAAAGTGTTCCAGGACAATTTTCCTGAATTTTGAATTCGTCCTGATGCAGCCCCTCCTGGGAAACTCGTGCTCGTCCTCTGAGTCTCCGACATGCAGAGACCTCGATGGCAACTGCAGAAATGAAGGGCTACGTTGAGTTGTCGAGAAGCAAGAACCTAGCCAGCGCCTTGTGTTTGGGAGTCAGCAGCACCTGGACTTTTTCGATTGCCTTCACTGTGCACTGAATACCACGACGGCATGGGCACGTTAAAACAACGCGCTGAGCAAGAGTCCCCGAAAGATCACGGCCGTCAGAAAGCAGCTTATATATTGCCCTGGAAAGAGCAGTGTTTTTGGAGAGTACAGCAAATCCGTGTTTCTGGACAAGGGAGGCATAAGTGCGCTGCGCTCCTAAGCTATCTCCCTGCGAGACACACTGCCAAAGCTTTTCGCTATCATGCAGTCTAGTGCAGACGCACACTCCGGCTCTCCGGAGCTGTCCGAAGCCAAGCGCCGGTGGCCGGCGTCTTTCGGCTGAAGCTGCGCTTCGGAGCGTACGGCTGCCGCTCCGCTGTTGTGTGCGCGAAGCAGCCGCTTCTCCTGCTCCGGGAGCCGGACAGAGCGGTAGCTTGTACGAGGGCGAAGAACGAAGCCGCAGAGCACCGGGCTTCTGCGCGCACCCTAAGGACTGCTAGAGGACCGTGGTGGACACTCGCCTGCGTCTTCAATTCCATTCTAGCATCCTTATGGAAGGTGTTCCAGGACAATTTTCCTGAGTTTTGAATTCCTCCTGATGCAGCCCCTCCTGGGAAACTCGTGCTCGTCCTCTGAGTCTCCGACATGCAGAGACCTCGATGGCAACTGCAGAAATGAAGGGCTGCGTTGAGTTGTCGAGACGCAAGAACATAGCCAGCGCCTTGTGTTTGGGAGTCAGCAGCACCTGGACTTTTTCGATTGCTTTCACTGTGCACTGAATGCCAGGACGGCATGGGCACGTTAAAACAACGCGCTGAGCAAGAGTCCCGAAAGATCACGGCCGTCAGAAAGCAGCTTATATATTGCCCTGGAAAGAGCAGTGTTTTAGGAGTGTGCAGTAAAATCGTGTTTCTGGACAAGGGAGGCATAAGTGCGCTGCGCTCCTAAGCTATCTCCCTGCGAGACACACTGCCAAAGCTTTTCGTTATCCTGCAGTCTAGTGCAGACGCACACTACGGCTCTCGGCTGCTGTCCGAAGCGAAGCGCCGGTCGCCGGCGTCTTTCGGCTGAAGCAGCGCTTTGGAGCGTACGGCTGTTGTGTGCGCGAAGCAGCCGCTTCTCCTGCTCCGGGAGCCGGACAGAGCGGTAGCTTGTACGAGGGCGAAGAACGAAGCCGCAGAGCACCGGACTTGTGTGCACAGCCTACGGGCTGCTAGAGGAAGGTGGCTGCACCTCCCTAACCTATCAATTCACAGCTGGCATGCTCTATGGAGCTGTTCCAGGACAACTTTCATTGCTTATGGGTTCGTCCTGATACAGCCCCTCCTGGGAAACTCGTGCTCGTCCCCTGAGGCTCCGAGATGCAGAAACATCGATGGCAGCTGCAGAAATGAAGGGCTGCGTTGAGTTGTCGAGAAGCAAGAATATAGCCAGCGCCTTGTGTTTGGGAGTCAGCAGCACCTGGACTTTTGCGATTGCTTTCACTGTGCACTGAATGCCAGGACGGCATGGGCACGTTAAAACAACGAGCTGAGCAAGAGTCCCCGAAAGATCACGGCCGTCAGAAAGCATCTTATATATTGCCCTGGAAAGAGCAGTGTTTTTGGAGTGTGCAGTAAAATCGTGTTTCTGGACAAGGGAGGCATAAGTGCGCTGCGCTCCTAAGCTATCTCCCTGCTAAGACACACTGCCAAAGCTTTTCGCTATGATGCAGTCTAGTGCAGACGCACACTCCGGCTCTCCGGAGCTGTCCAAAGCGAAGCGCCGGTCGCCGGCGTCTTTCGGCTGAAGCAGCGCTTCGGAGCGTACGGCTGTTGTGTGCGCGAAGCAGCCGCTTCTCCTGCTCCGGGAGCCGGACAGAGCGGTAGCTTGTACGAGGGCGAAGAACGAAGCCGCAGAGCACCGGACTTGTGTGCACAGCCTACGGGCTGCTAGAGGAAGGTGGCTGCACCTCCCTAACCTATCAATTCACAGCTGGCATGCTCTATGGAGCTGTTCCAGGACAACTTTCATTGCTTATGGGTTCGTCCTGATACAGCCCCTCCTGGGAAACTCGTGCTCGTTCCCCGAGGCTCCGAGATGCAGAAACATCGATGGCAGCTGCAGAAATGAAGGGCTGCGTTGAGTTGTCGAGAAGCAAGAACATAGCCAGCGCCTAAGTGTCTGGGAGTCAGCAGCTGCTGCACTTTTGCGTTTGCCTTCACTGTGCACTGATTGCCGAGACATGTGCACGCTAGAAAAACAAGGTGGGCAAGAGGAGGAAGAGAGTACGGGCATCAGAGAGCATCTGGCATCTTGTCCTGGAAACTGCAGTGTTTTTGGAGAGTACAGCAAATCCGTGTTTCTGGACAAGGGAGGCATAAGTGCGCTGCGCTCCTAAGCTATCTCCCTGCGAGACACACTGCCAAAGCTTTTCGTTATCCTGCAGTCTAGTGCAGACGCACACTACGGCTCTCGGCTGCTGTCCGAAGCGAAGCGCCGGTGGCCGGCGTCTTTCGGCTGAAGCTGCGCTTCGGAGCGTACGGCTGCCGCTCCGCTCTTGTGTGCGCGAAGCAGCCGCTTCTCCTGCTCCGGGAGCCGGACAGAGCGGTAGCTTGTACGAGGGCGAAGAGCGAAGCCGAAGAGCACCGGGCTTCTGCGCGCACCCTAAGGACTGCTAGAGGACCATGGTGGCCGCTCGCCCGCCTCTTCAATTCCCTTCTAGCATCCTTATGGAAAGTGTTCCAGGACAATTTTCCTGAATTTTGAATTCGTCCTGATGCAGCCCCTCCTGGGAAACTCGTGCTCGTCCTCTGAGTCTCCGACATGCAGAGACCTCGATGGCAACTGCAGAAATGAAGGGCTACGTTGAGTTGTCGAGAAGCAAGAACCTAGCCAGCGCCTTGTGTTTGGGAGTCAGCAGCACCTGGACTTTTTCGATTGCCTTCACTGTGCACTGAATACCACGACGGCATGGGCACGTTAAAACAACGCGCTGAGCAAGAGTCCCCGAAAGATCACGGCCGTCAGAAAGCAGCTTATATATTGTCCTGGAAACTGCAGTGTTTTTGGAGAGTACAGCAAATCCGTGTTTCTGGACAAGGGAGGCATAAGTGCGCTGCGCTCCTAAGCTATCTCCCTGCGAGACACACTGCCAAAGCTTTTCGCTATCATGCAGTCTAGTGCAGACGCACACTCCGGCTCTCCGGAGCTGTCCGAAGCCAAGCGCCGGTGGCCGGCGTCTTTCGGCTGAAGCTGCGCTTCGGAGCGTACGGCTGCCGCTCCGCTGTTGTGTGCGCGAAGCAGCCGCTTCTCCTGCTCCGGGAGCCGGACAGAGCGGTAGCTTGTACGAGGGCGAAGAACGAAGCCGCAGAGCACCGGGCTTCTGCGCGCACCCTAAGGACTGCTAGAGGACCGTGGTGGACACTCGCCTGCGTCTTCAATTCCATTCTAGCATCCTTATGGAAGGTGTTCCAGGACAATTTTCCTGAGTTTTGAATTCCTCCTGATGCAGCCCCTCCTGGGAAACTCGTGCTCGTCCTCTGAGTCTCCGACATGCAGAGACCTCGATGGCAACTGCAGAAATGAAGGGCTGCGTTGAGTTGTCGAGACGCAAGAACATAGCCAGCGCCTTGTGTTTGGGAGTCAGCAGCACCTGGACTTTTTCGATTGCTTTCACTGTGCACTGAATGCCAGGACGGCATGGGCACGTTAAAACAACGCGCTGAGCAAGAGTCCCGAAAGATCACGGCCGTCAGAAAGCAGCTTATATATTGCCCTGGAAAGAGCAGTGTTTTAGGAGTGTGCAGTAAAATCGTGTTTCTGGACAAGGGAGGCATAAGTGCGCTGCGCTCCTAAGCTATCTCCCTGCGAGACACACTGCCAAAGCTTTTCGTTATCCTGCAGTCTAGTGCAGACGCACACTACGGCTCTCGGCTGCTGTCCGAAGCGAAGCGCCGGTCGCCGGCGTCTTTCGGCTGAAGCAGCGCTTTGGAGCGTACGGCTGTTGTGTGCGCGAAGCAGCCGCTTCTCCTGCTCCGGGAGCCGGACAGAGCGGTAGCTTGTACGAGGGCGAAGAACGAAGCCGCAGAGCACCGGACTTGTGTGCACAGCCTACGGGCTGCTAGAGGAAGGTGGCTGCACCTCCCTAACCTATCAATTCACAGCTGGCATGCTCTATGGAGCTGTTCCAGGACAACTTTCATTGCTTATGGGTTCGTCCTGATACAGCCCCTCCTGGGAAACTCGTGCTCGTCCCCTGAGGCTCCGAGATGCAGAAACATCGATGGCAGCTGCAGAAATGAAGGGCTGCGTTGAGTTGTCGAGAAGCAAGAATATAGCCAGCGCCTTGTGTTTGGGAGTCAGCAGCACCTGGACTTTTGCGATTGCTTTCACTGTGCACTGAATGCCAGGACGGCATGGGCACGTTAAAACAACGAGCTGAGCAAGAGTCCCCGAAAGATCACGGCCGTCAGAAAGCATCTTATATATTGCCCTGGAAAGAGCAGTGTTTTTGGAGTGTGCAGTAAAATCGTGTTTCTGGACAAGGGAGGCATAAGTGCGCTGCGCTCCTAAGCTATCTCCCTGCTAAGACACACTGCCAAAGCTTTTCGCTATGATGCAGTCTAGTGCAGACGCACACTCCGGCTCTCCGGAGCTGTCCAAAGCGAAGCGCCGGTCGCCGGCGTCTTTCGGCTGAAGCAGCGCTTCGGAGCGTACGGCTGTTGTGTGCGCGAAGCAGCCGCTTCTCCTGCTCCGGGAGCCGGACAGAGCGGTAGCTTGTACGAGGGCGAAGAACGAAGCCGCAGAGCACCGGACTTGTGTGCACAGCCTACGGGCTGCTAGAGGAAGGTGGCTGCACCTCCCTAACCTATCAATTCACAGCTGGCATGCTCTATGGAGCTGTTCCAGGACAACTTTCATTGCTTATGGGTTCGTCCTGATACAGCCCCTCCTGGGAAACTCGTGCTCGTTCCCCGAGGCTCCGAGATGCAGAAACATCGATGGCAGCTGCAGAAATGAAGGGCTGCGTTGAGTTGTCGAGAAGCAAGAACATAGCCAGCGCCTAAGTGTCTGGGAGTCAGCAGCTGCTGCACTTTTGCGTTTGCCTTCACTGTGCACTGATTGCCGAGACATGTGCACGCTAGAAAAACAAGGTGGGCAAGAGGAGGAAGAGAGTACGGGCATCAGAGAGCATCTGGCATCTTGTCCTGGAAACTGCAGTGTTTTTGGAGAGTACAGCAAATCCGTGTTTCTGGACAAGGGAGGCATAAGTGCGCTGCGCTCCTAAGCTATCTCCCTGCGAGACACACTGCCAAAGCTTTTCGTTATCCTGCAGTCTAGTGCAGACGCACACTACGGCTCTCGGCTGCTGTCCGAAGCGAAGCGCCGGTGGCCGGCGTCTTTCGGCTGAAGCTGCGCTTCGGAGCGTACGGCTGCCGCTCCGCTCTTGTGTGCGCGAAGCAGCCGCTTCTCCTGCTCCGGGAGCCGGACAGAGCGGTAGCTTGTACGAGGGCGAAGAGCGAAGCCGAAGAGCACCGGGCTTCTGCGCGCACCCTAAGGACTGCTAGAGGACCATGGTGGCCGCTCGCCCGCCTCTTCAATTCCCTTCTAGCATCCTTATGGAAAGTGTTCCAGGACAATTTTCCTGAATTTTGAATTCGTCCTGATGCAGCCCCTCCTGGGAAACTCGTGCTCGTCCTCTGAGTCTCCGACATGCAGAGACCTCGATGGCAACTGCAGAAATGAAGGGCTACGTTGAGTTGTCGAGAAGCAAGAACCTAGCCAGCGCCTTGTGTTTGGGAGTCAGCAGCACCTGGACTTTTTCGATTGCCTTCACTGTGCACTGAATACCACGACGGCATGGGCACGTTAAAACAACGCGCTGAGCAAGAGTCCCCGAAAGATCACGGCCGTCAGAAAGCAGCTTATATATTGTCCTGGAAACTGCAGTGTTTTTGGAGAGTACAGCAAATCCGTGTTTCTGGACAAGGGAGGCATAAGTGCGCTGCGCTCCTAAGCTATCTCCCTGCGAGACACACTGCCAAAGCTTTTCGCTATCATGCAGTCTAGTGCAGACGCACACTCCGGCTCTCCGGAGCTGTCCGAAGCCAAGCGCCGGTGGCCGGCGTCTTTCGGCTGAAGCTGCGCTTCGGAGCGTACGGCTGCCGCTCCGCTGTTGTGTGCGCGAAGCAGCCGCTTCTCCTGCTCCGGGAGCCGGACAGAGCGGTAGCTTGTACGAGGGCGAAGAACGAAGCCGCAGAGCACCGGACTTGTGTGCACAGCCTACGGGCTGCTAGAGGAAGGTGGCTGCACCTCCCTAACCTATCAATTCACAGCTGGCATGCTCTATGGAGCTGTTCCAGGACAACTTTCATTGCTTATGGGTTCGTCCTGATACAGCCCCTCCTGGGAAACTCGTGCTCGTTCCCCGAGGCTCCGAGATGCAGAAACATCGATGGCAGCTGCAGAAATGAAGGGCTGCGTTGAGTTGTCGAGAAGCAAGAACATAGCCAGCGCCTAAGTGTCTGGGAGTCAGCAGCTGCTGCACTTTTGCGTTTGCCTTCACTGTGCACTGATTGCCGAGACATGTGCACGCTAGAAAAACAAGGTGGGCAAGAGGAGGAAGAGAGTACGGGCATCAGAGAGCATCTGGCATCTTGTCCTGGAAACTGCAGTGTTTTTGGAGAGTACAGCAAATCCGTGTTTCTGGACAAGGGAGGCATAAGTGCGCTGCGCTCCTAAGCTATCTCCCTGCGAGACACACTGCCAAAGCTTTTCGTTATCCTGCAGTCTAGTGCAGACGCACACTACGGCTCTCGGCTGCTGTCCGAAGCGAAGCGCCGGTGGCCGGCGTCTTTCGGCTGAAGCTGCGCTTCGGAGCGTACGGCTGCCGCTCCGCTCTTGTGTGCGCGAAGCAGCCGCTTCTCCTGCTCCGGGAGCCGGACAGAGCGGTAGCTTGTACGAGGGCGAAGAGCGAAGCCGAAGAGCACCGGGCTTCTGCGCGCACCCTAAGGACTGCTAGAGGACCATGGTGGCCGCTCGCCCGCCTCTTCAATTCCCTTCTAGCATCCTTATGGAAAGTGTTCCAGGACAATTTTCCTGAATTTTGAATTCGTCCTGATGCAGCCCCTCCTGGGAAACTCGTGCTCGTCCTCTGAGTCTCCGACATGCAGAGACCTCGATGGCAACTGCAGAAATGAAGGGCTGCGTTGAGTTGTCGAGAAGCAAGAACCTAGCCAGCGCCTTGTGTTTGGGAGTCAGCAGCACCTGGACTTTTTCGATTGCCTTCACTGTGCACTGAATACCACGACGGCATGGGCACGTTAAAACAACGCGCTGAGCAAGAGTCCCCGAAAGATCACGGCCGTCAGAAAGCAGCTTATATATTGTCCTGGAAACTGCAGTGTTTTTGGAGAGTACAGCAAATCCGTGTTTCTGGACAAGGGAGGCATAAGTGCGCTGCGCTCCTAAGCTATCTCCCTGCGAGACACACTGCCAAAGCTTTTCGCTATCATGCAGTCTAGTGCAGACGCACACTCCGGCTCTCCGGAGCTGTCCGAAGCCAAGCGCCGGTGGCCGGCGTCTTTCGGCTGAAGCTGCGCTTCGGAGCGTACGGCTGCCGCTCCGCTGTTGTGTGCGCGAAGCAGCCGCTTCTCCTGCTCCGGGAGCCGGACAGAGCGGTAGCTTGTACGAGGGCGAAGAACGAAGCCGCAGAGCACCGGGCTTCTGCGCGCACCCTAAGGACTGCTAGAGGACCGTGGTGGACACTCGCCTGCGTCTTCAATTCCATTCTAGCATCCTTATGGAAGGTGTTCCAGGACAATTTTCCTGAGTTTTGAATTCCTCCTGATGCAGCCCCTCCTGGGAAACTCGTGCTCGTCCTCTGAGTCTCCGACATGCAGAGACCTCGATGGCAACTGCAGAAATGAAGGGCTGCGTTGAGTTGTCGAGACGCAAGAACATAGCCAGCGCCTTGTGTTTGGGAGTCAGCAGCACCTGGACTTTTTCGATTGCTTTCACTGTGCACTGAATGCCAGGACGGCATGGGCACGTTAAAACAACGCGCTGAGCAAGAGTCCCCGAAAGATCACGGCCGTCAGAAAGCAGCTTATATATTGCCCTGGAAAGAGCAGTGTTTTAGGAGTGTGCAGTAAAATCGTGTTTCTGGACAAGGGAGGCATAAGTGCGCTGCGCTCCTAAGCTATCTCCCTGCGAGACACACTGCCAAAGCTTTTCGTTATCCTGCAGTCTAGTGCAGACGCACACTACGGCTCTCGGCTGCTGTCCGAAGCGAAGCGCCGGTCGCCGGCGTCTTTCGGCTGAAGCAGCGCTTTGGAGCGTACGGCTGTTGTGTGCGCGAAGCAGCCGCTTCTCCTGCTCCGGGAGCCGGACAGAGCGGTAGCTTGTACGAGGGCGAAGAACGAAGCCGCAGAGCACCGGACTTGTGTGCACAGCCTACGGGCTGCTAGAGGAAGGTGGCTGCACCTCCCTAACCTATCAATTCACAGCTGGCATGCTCTATGGAGCTGTTCCAGGACAACTTTCATTGCTTATGGGTTCGTCCTGATACAGCCCCTCCTGGGAAACTCGTGCTCGTCCCCTGAGGCTCCGAGATGCAGAAACATCGATGGCAGCTGCAGAAATGAAGGGCTGCGTTGAGTTGTCGAGAAGCAAGAATATAGCCAGCGCCTTGTGTTTGGGAGTCAGCAGCACCTGGACTTTTGCGATTGCTTTCACTGTGCACTGAATGCCAGGACGGCATGGGCACGTTAAAACAACGAGCTGAGCAAGAGTCCCCGAAAGATCACGGCCGTCAGAAAGCATCTTATATATTGCCCTGGAAAGAGCAGTGTTTTTGGAGTGTGCAGTAAAATCGTGTTTCTGGACAAGGGAGGCATAAGTGCGCTGCGCTCCTAAGCTATCTCCCTGCTAAGACACACTGCCAAAGCTTTTCGCTATGATGCAGTCTAGTGCAGACGCACACTCCGGCTCTCCGGAGCTGTCCAAAGCGAAGCGCCGGTCGCCGGCGTCTTTCGGCTGAAGCAGCGCTTCGGAGCGTACGGCTGTTGTGTGCGCGAAGCAGCCGCTTCTCCTGCTCCGGGAGCCGGACAGAGCGGTAGCTTGTACGAGGGCGAAGAACGAAGCCGCAGAGCACCGGACTTGTGTGCACAGCCTACGGGCTGCTAGAGGAAGGTGGCTGCACCTCCCTAACCTATCAATTCACAGCTGGCATGCTCTATGGAGCTGTTCCAGGACAACTTTCATTGCTTATGGGTTCGTCCTGATACAGCCCCTCCTGGGAAACTCGTGCTCGTTCCCCGAGGCTCCGAGATGCAGAAACATCGATGGCAGCTGCAGAAATGAAGGGCTGCGTTGAGTTGTCGAGAAGCAAGAACATAGCCAGCGCCTAAGTGTCTGGGAGTCAGCAGCTGCTGCACTTTTGCGTTTGCCTTCACTGTGCACTGATTGCCGAGACATGTGCACGCTAGAAAAACAAGGTGGGCAAGAGGAGGAAGAGAGTACGGGCATCAGAGAGCATCTGGCATCTTGTCCTGGAAACTGCAGTGTTTTTGGAGAGTACAGCAAATCCGTGTTTCTGGACAAGGGAGGCATAAGTGCGCTGCGCTCCTAAGCTATCTCCCTGCGAGACACACTGCCAAAGCTTTTCGTTATCCTGCAGTCTAGTGCAGACGCACACTACGGCTCTCGGCTGCTGTCCGAAGCGAAGCGCCGGTGGCCGGCGTCTTTCGGCTGAAGCTGCGCTTCGGAGCGTACGGCTGCCGCTCCGCTCTTGTGTGCGCGAAGCAGCCGCTTCTCCTGCTCCGGGAGCCGGACAGAGCGGTAGCTTGTACGAGGGCGAAGAGCGAAGCCGAAGAGCACCGGGCTTCTGCGCGCACCCTAAGGACTGCTAGAGGACCATGGTGGCCGCTCGCCCGCCTCTTCAATTCCCTTCTAGCATCCTTATGGAAAGTGTTCCAGGACAATTTTCCTGAATTTTGAATTCGTCCTGATGCAGCCCCTCCTGGGAAACTCGTGCTCGTCCTCTGAGTCTCCGACATGCAGAGACCTCGATGGCAACTGCAGAAATGAAGGGCTACGTTGAGTTGTCGAGAAGCAAGAACCTAGCCAGCGCCTTGTGTTTGGGAGTCAGCAGCACCTGGACTTTTTCGATTGCCTTCACTGTGCACTGAATACCACGACGGCATGGGCACGTTAAAACAACGCGCTGAGCAAGAGTCCCCGAAAGATCACGGCCGTCAGAAAGCAGCTTATATATTGTCCTGGAAACTGCAGTGTTTTTGGAGAGTACAGCAAATCCGTGTTTCTGGACAAGGGAGGCATAAGTGCGCTGCGCTCCTAAGCTATCTCCCTGCGAGACACACTGCCAAAGCTTTTCGCTATCATGCAGTCTAGTGCAGACGCACACTCCGGCTCTCCGGAGCTGTCCGAAGCCAAGCGCCGGTGGCCGGCGTCTTTCGGCTGAAGCTGCGCTTCGGAGCGTACGGCTGCCGCTCCGCTGTTGTGTGCGCGAAGCAGCCGCTTCTCCTGCTCCGGGAGCCGGACAGAGCGGTAGCTTGTACGAGGGCGAAGAACGAAGCCGCAGAGCACCGGACTTGTGTGCACAGCCTACGGGCTGCTAGAGGAAGGTGGCTGCACCTCCCTAACCTATCAATTCACAGCTGGCATGCTCTATGGAGCTGTTCCAGGACAACTTTCATTGCTTATGGGTTCGTCCTGATACAGCCCCTCCTGGGAAACTCGTGCTCGTTCCCCGAGGCTCCGAGATGCAGAAACATCGATGGCAGCTGCAGAAATGAAGGGCTGCGTTGAGTTGTCGAGAAGCAAGAACATAGCCAGCGCCTAAGTGTCTGGGAGTCAGCAGCTGCTGCACTTTTGCGTTTGCCTTCACTGTGCACTGATTGCCGAGACATGTGCACGCTAGAAAAACAAGGTGGGCAAGAGGAGGAAGAGAGTACGGGCATCAGAGAGCATCTGGCATCTTGTCCTGGAAACTGCAGTGTTTTTGGAGAGTACAGCAAATCCGTGTTTCTGGACAAGGGAGGCATAAGTGCGCTGCGCTCCTAAGCTATCTCCCTGCGAGACACACTGCCAAAGCTTTTCGTTATCCTGCAGTCTAGTGCAGACGCACACTACGGCTCTCGGCTGCTGTCCGAAGCGAAGCGCCGGTGGCCGGCGTCTTTCGGCTGAAGCTGCGCTTCGGAGCGTACGGCTGCCGCTCCGCTCTTGTGTGCGCGAAGCAGCCGCTTCTCCTGCTCCGGGAGCCGGACAGAGCGGTAGCTTGTACGAGGGCGAAGAGCGAAGCCGAAGAGCACCGGGCTTCTGCGCGCACCCTAAGGACTGCTAGAGGACCATGGTGGCCGCTCGCCCGCCTCTTCAATTCCCTTCTAGCATCCTTATGGAAAGTGTTCCAGGACAATTTTCCTGAATTTTGAATTCGTCCTGATGCAGCCCCTCCTGGGAAACTCGTGCTCGTCCTCTGAGTCTCCGACATGCAGAGACCTCGATGGCAACTGCAGAAATGAAGGGCTACGTTGAGTTGTCGAGAAGCAAGAACCTAGCCAGCGCCTTGTGTTTGGGAGTCAGCAGCACCTGGACTTTTTCGATTGCCTTCACTGTGCACTGAATACCACGACGGCATGGGCACGTTAAAACAACGCGCTGAGCAAGAGTCCCCGAAAGATCACGGCCGTCAGAAAGCAGCTTATATATTGCCCTGGAAAGAGCAGTGTTTTTGGAGAGTACAGCAAATCCGTGTTTCTGGACAAGGGAGGCATAAGTGCGCTGCGCTCCTAAGCTATCTCCCTGCGAGACACACTGCCAAAGCTTTTCGCTATCATGCAGTCTAGTGCAGACGCACACTCCGGCTCTCCGGAGCTGTCCGAAGCCAAGCGCCGGTGGCCGGCGTCTTTCGGCTGAAGCTGCGCTTCGGAGCGTACGGCTGCCGCTCCGCTGTTGTGTGCGCGAAGCAGCCGCTTCTCCTGCTCCGGGAGCCGGACAGAGCGGTAGCTTGTACGAGGGCGAAGAACGAAGCCGAAGAGCACCGGGCTTCTGCGCGCACCCTAAGGACTGCTAGAGGACCGTGGTGGACACTCGCCTGCGTCTTCAATTCCATTCTAGCATCCTTATGGAAGGTGTTCCAGGACAATTTTCCTGAGTTTTGAATTCCTCCTGATGCAGCCCCTCCTGGGAAACTCGTGCTCGTCCTCTGAGTCTCCGACATGCAGAGACCTCGATGGCAACTGCAGAAATGAAGGGCTGCGTTGAGTTGTCGAGACGCAAGAACATAGCCAGCGCCTTGTGTTTGGGAGTCAGCAGCACCTGGACTTTTTCGATTGCTTTCACTGTGCACTGAATGCCAGGACGGCATGGGCACGTTAAAACAACGCGCTGAGCAAGAGTCCCGAAAGATCACGGCCGTCAGAAAGCAGCTTATATATTGCCCTGGAAAGAGCAGTGTTTTAGGAGTGTGCAGTAAAATCGTGTTTCTGGACAAGGGAGGCATAAGTGCGCTGCGCTCCTAAGCTATCTCCCTGCGAGACACACTGCCAAAGCTTTTCGTTATCCTGCAGTCTAGTGCAGACGCACACTACGGCTCTCGGCTGCTGTCCGAAGCGAAGCGCCGGTCGCCGGCGTCTTTCGGCTGAAGCAGCGCTTTGGAGCGTACGGCTGTTGTGTGCGCGAAGCAGCCGCTTCTCCTGCTCCGGGAGCCGGACAGAGCGGTAGCTTGTACGAGGGCGAAGAACGAAGCCGCAGAGCACCGGACTTGTGTGCACAGCCTACGGGCTGCTAGAGGAAGGTGGCTGCACCTCCCTAACCTATCAATTCACAGCTGGCATGCTCTATGGAGCTGTTCCAGGACAACTTTCATTGCTTATGGGTTCGTCCTGATACAGCCCCTCCTGGGAAACTCGTGCTCGTCCCCTGAGGCTCCGAGATGCAGAAACATCGATGGCAGCTGCAGAAATGAAGGGCTGCGTTGAGTTGTCGAGAAGCAAGAATATAGCCAGCGCCTTGTGTTTGGGAGTCAGCAGCACCTGGACTTTTGCGATTGCTTTCACTGTGCACTGAATGCCAGGACGGCATGGGCACGTTAAAACAACGAGCTGAGCAAGAGTCCCCGAAAGATCACGGCCGTCAGAAAGCATCTTATATATTGCCCTGGAAAGAGCAGTGTTTTTGGAGTGTGCAGTAAAATCGTGTTTCTGGACAAGGGAGGCATAAGTGCGCTGCGCTCCTAAGCTATCTCCCTGCTAAGACACACTGCCAAAGCTTTTCGCTATGATGCAGTCTAGTGCAGACGCACACTCCGGCTCTCCGGAGCTGTCCAAAGCGAAGCGCCGGTCGCCGGCGTCTTTCGGCTGAAGCAGCGCTTCGGAGCGTACGGCTGTTGTGTGCGCGAAGCAGCCGCTTCTCCTGCTCCGGGAGCCGGACAGAGCGGTAGCTTGTACGAGGGCGAAGAACGAAGCCGCAGAGCACCGGACTTGTGTGCACAGCCTACGGGCTGCTAGAGGAAGGTGGCTGCACCTCCCTAACCTATCAATTCACAGCTGGCATGCTCTATGGAGCTGTTCCAGGACAACTTTCATTGCTTATGGGTTCGTCCTGATACAGCCCCTCCTGGGAAACTCGTGCTCGTTCCCCGAGGCTCCGAGATGCAGAAACATCGATGGCAGCTGCAGAAATGAAGGGCTGCGTTGAGTTGTCGAGAAGCAAGAACATAGCCAGCGCCTAAGTGTCTGGGAGTCAGCAGCTGCTGCACTTTTGCGTTTGCCTTCACTGTGCACTGATTGCCGAGACATGTGCACGCTAGAAAAACAAGGTGGGCAAGAGGAGGAAGAGAGTACGGGCATCAGAGAGCATCTGGCATCTTGTCCTGGAAACTGCAGTGTTTTTGGAGAGTACAGCAAATCCGTGTTTCTGGACAAGGGAGGCATAAGTGCGCTGCGCTCCTAAGCTATCTCCCTGCGAGACACACTGCCAAAGCTTTTCGTTATCCTGCAGTCTAGTGCAGACGCACACTACGGCTCTCGGCTGCTGTCCGAAGCGAAGCGCCGGTGGCCGGCGTCTTTCGGCTGAAGCTGCGCTTCGGAGCGTACGGCTGCCGCTCCGCTCTTGTGTGCGCGAAGCAGCCGCTTCTCCTGCTCCGGGAGCCGGACAGAGCGGTAGCTTGTACGAGGGCGAAGAGCGAAGCCGAAGAGCACCGGGCTTCTGCGCGCACCCTAAGGACTGCTAGAGGACCATGGTGGCCGCTCGCCCGCCTCTTCAATTCCCTTCTAGCATCCTTATGGAAAGTGTTCCAGGACAATTTTCCTGAATTTTGAATTCGTCCTGATGCAGCCCCTCCTGGGAAACTCGTGCTCGTCCTCTGAGTCTCCGACATGCAGAGACCTCGATGGCAACTGCAGAAATGAAGGGCTACGTTGAGTTGTCGAGAAGCAAGAACCTAGCCAGCGCCTTGTGTTTGGGAGTCAGCAGCACCTGGACTTTTTCGATTGCCTTCACTGTGCACTGAATACCACGACGGCATGGGCACGTTAAAACAACGCGCTGAGCAAGAGTCCCCGAAAGATCACGGCCGTCAGAAAGCAGCTTATATATTGTCCTGGAAACTGCAGTGTTTTTGGAGAGTACAGCAAATCCGTGTTTCTGGACAAGGGAGGCATAAGTGCGCTGCGCTCCTAAGCTATCTCCCTGCGAGACACACTGCCAAAGCTTTTCGCTATCATGCAGTCTAGTGCAGACGCACACTCCGGCTCTCCGGAGCTGTCCGAAGCCAAGCGCCGGTGGCCGGCGTCTTTCGGCTGAAGCTGCGCTTCGGAGCGTACGGCTGCCGCTCCGCTGTTGTGTGCGCGAAGCAGCCGCTTCTCCTGCTCCGGGAGCCGGACAGAGCGGTAGCTTGTACGAGGGCGAAGAACGAAGCCGCAGAGCACCGGGCTTGTGTGCACAGCCTACGGGCTGCTAGAGGAAGGTGGCTGCACCTCCCTAACCTATCAATTCACAGCTGGCATGCTCTATGGAGCTGTTCCAGGACAACTTTCATTGCTTATGGGTTCGTCCTGATACAGCCCCTCCTGGGAAACTCGTGCTCGTTCCCCGAGGCTCCGAGATGCAGAAACATCGATGGCAGCTGCAGAAATGAAGGGCTGCGTTGAGTTGTCGAGAAGCAAGAACATAGCCAGCGCCTAAGTGTCTGGGAGTCAGCAGCTGCTGCACTTTTGCGTTTGCCTTCACTGTGCACTGATTGCCGAGACATGTGCACGCTAGAAAAACAAGGTGGGCAAGAGGAGGAAGAGAGTACGGGCATCAGAGAGCATCTGGCATCTTGTCCTGGAAACTGCAGTGTTTTTGGAGAGTACAGCAAATCCGTGTTTCTGGACAAGGGAGGCATAAGTGCGCTGCGCTCCTAAGCTATCTCCCTGCGAGACACACTGCCAAAGCTTTTCGTTATCCTGCAGTCTAGTGCAGACGCACACTACGGCTCTCGGCTGCTGTCCGAAGCGAAGCGCCGGTGGCCGGCGTCTTTCGGCTGAAGCTGCGCTTCGGAGCGTACGGCTGCCGCTCCGCTCTTGTGTGCGCGAAGCAGCCGCTTCTCCTGCTCCGGGAGCCGGACAGAGCGGTAGCTTGTACGAGGGCGAAGAGCGAAGCCGAAGAGCACCGGGCTTCTGCGCGCACCCTAAGGACTGCTAGAGGACCATGGTGGCCGCTCGCCCGCCTCTTCAATTCCCTTCTAGCATCCTTATGGAAAGTGTTCCAGGACAATTTTCCTGAATTTTGAATTCGTCCTGATGCAGCCCCTCCTGGGAAACTCGTGCTCGTCCTCTGAGTCTCCGACATGCAGAGACCTCGATGGCAACTGCAGAAATGAAGGGCTACGTTGAGTTGTCGAGAAGCAAGAACCTAGCCAGCGCCTTGTGTTTGGGAGTCAGCAGCACCTGGACTTTTTCGATTGCCTTCACTGTGCACTGAATACCACGACGGCATGGGCACGTTAAAACAACGCGCTGAGCAAGAGTCCCCGAAAGATCACGGCCGTCAGAAAGCAGCTTATATATTGTCCTGGAAACTGCAGTGTTTTTGGAGAGTACAGCAAATCCGTGTTTCTGGACAAGGGAGGCATAAGTGCGCTGCGCTCCTAAGCTATCTCCCTGCGAGACACACTGCCAAAGCTTTTCGCTATCATGCAGTCTAGTGCAGACGCACACTCCGGCTCTCCGGAGCTGTCCGAAGCCAAGCGCCGGTGGCCGGCGTCTTTCGGCTGAAGCTGCGCTTCGGAGCGTACGGCTGCCGCTCCGCTGTTGTGTGCGCGAAGCAGCCGCTTCTCCTGCTCCGGGAGCCGGACAGAGCGGTAGCTTGTACGAGGGCGAAGAACGAAGCCGCAGAGCACCGGACTTGTGTGCACAGCCTACGGGCTGCTAGAGGAAGGTGGCTGCACCTCCCTAACCTATCAATTCACAGCTGGCATGCTCTATGGAGCTGTTCCAGGACAACTTTCATTGCTTATGGGTTCGTCCTGATACAGCCCCTCCTGGGAAACTCGTGCTCGTTCCCCGAGGCTCCGAGATGCAGAAACATCGATGGCAGCTGCAGAAATGAAGGGCTGCGTTGAGTTGTCGAGAAGCAAGAACATAGCCAGCGCCTAAGTGTCTGGGAGTCAGCAGCTGCTGCACTTTTGCGTTTGCCTTCACTGTGCACTGATTGCCGAGACATGTGCACGCTAGAAAAACAAGGTGGGCAAGAGGAGGAAGAGAGTACGGGCATCAGAGAGCATCTGGCATCTTGTCCTGGAAACTGCAGTGTTTTTGGAGAGTACAGCAAATCCGTGTTTCTGGACAAGGGAGGCATAAGTGCGCTGCGCTCCTAAGCTATCTCCCTGCGAGACACACTGCCAAAGCTTTTCGTTATCCTGCAGTCTAGTGCAGACGCACACTACGGCTCTCGGCTGCTGTCCGAAGCGAAGCGCCGGTGGCCGGCGTCTTTCGGCTGAAGCTGCGCTTCGGAGCGTACGGCTGCCGCTCCGCTCTTGTGTGCGCGAAGCAGCCGCTTCTCCTGCTCCGGGAGCCGGACAGAGCGGTAGCTTGTACGAGGGCGAAGAGCGAAGCCGAAGAGCACCGGGCTTCTGCGCGCACCCTAAGGACTGCTAGAGGACCATGGTGGCCGCTCGCCCGCCTCTTCAATTCCCTTCTAGCATCCTTATGGAAAGTGTTCCAGGACAATTTTCCTGAATTTTGAATTCGTCCTGATGCAGCCCCTCCTGGGAAACTCGTGCTCGTCCTCTGAGTCTCCGACATGCAGAGACCTCGATGGCAACTGCAGAAATGAAGGGCTACGTTGAGTTGTCGAGAAGCAAGAACCTAGCCAGCGCCTTGTGTTTGGGAGTCAGCAGCACCTGGACTTTTTCGATTGCCTTCACTGTGCACTGAATACCACGACGGCATGGGCACGTTAAAACAACGCGCTGAGCAAGAGTCCCCGAAAGATCACGGCCGTCAGAAAGCAGCTTATATATTGTCCTGGAAACTGCAGTGTTTTTGGAGAGTACAGCAAATCCGTGTTTCTGGACAAGGGAGGCATAAGTGCGCTGCGCTCCTAAGCTATCTCCCTGCGAGACACACTGCCAAAGCTTTTCGCTATCATGCAGTCTAGTGCAGACGCACACTCCGGCTCTCCGGAGCTGTCCGAAGCCAAGCGCCGGTGGCCGGCGTCTTTCGGCTGAAGCTGCGCTTCGGAGCGTACGGCTGCCGCTCCGCTGTTGTGTGCGCGAAGCAGCCGCTTCTCCTGCTCCGGGAGCCGGACAGAGCGGTAGCTTGTACGAGGGCGAAGAACGAAGCCGCAGAGCACCGGGCTTCTGCGCGCACCTTAAGGACTGCTAGAGGACCGTGGTGGACACTCGCCTGCGTCTTCAATTCCATTCTAGCATCCTTATGGAAGGTGTTCCAGGACAATTTTCCTGAGTTTTGAATTCCTCCTGATGCAGCCCCTCCTGGGAAACTCGTGCTCGTCCTCTGAGTCTCCGACATGCAGAGACCTCGATGGCAACTGCAGAAATGAAGGGCTGCGTTGAGTTGTCGAGACGCAAGAACATAGCCAGCGCCTTGTGTTTGGGAGTCAGCAGCACCTGGACTTTTTCGATTGCTTTCACTGTGCACTGAATGCCAGGACGGCATGGGCACGTTAAAACAACGCGCTGAGCAAGAGTCCCGAAAGATCACGGCCGTCAGAAAGCAGCTTATATATTGCCCTGGAAAGAGCAGTGTTTTAGGAGTGTGCAGTAAAATCGTGTTTCTGGACAAGGGAGGCATAAGTGCGCTGCGCTCCTAAGCTATCTCCCTGCGAGACACACTGCCAAAGCTTTTCGTTATCCTGCAGTCTAGTGCAGACGCACACTACGGCTCTCGGCTGCTGTCCGAAGCGAAGCGCCGGTCGCCGGCGTCTTTCGGCTGAAGCAGCGCTTTGGAGCGTACGGCTGTTGTGTGCGCGAAGCAGCCGCTTCTCCTGCTCCGGGAGCCGGACAGAGCGGTAGCTTGTACGAGGGCGAAGAACGAAGCCGCAGAGCACCGGACTTGTGTGCACAGCCTACGGGCTGCTAGAGGAAGGTGGCTGCACCTCCCTAACCTATCAATTCACAGCTGGCATGCTCTATGGAGCTGTTCCAGGACAACTTTCATTGCTTATGGGTTCGTCCTGATACAGCCCCTCCTGGGAAACTCGTGCTCGTCCCCTGAGGCTCCGAGATGCAGAAACATCGATGGCAGCTGCAGAAATGAAGGGCTGCGTTGAGTTGTCGAGAAGCAAGAATATAGCCAGCGCCTTGTGTTTGGGAGTCAGCAGCACCTGGACTTTTGCGATTGCTTTCACTGTGCACTGAATGCCAGGACGGCATGGGCACGTTAAAACAACGAGCTGAGCAAGAGTCCCCGAAAGATCACGGCCGTCAGAAAGCATCTTATATATTGCCCTGGAAAGAGCAGTGTTTTTGGAGTGTGCAGTAAAATCGTGTTTCTGGACAAGGGAGGCATAAGTGCGCTGCGCTCCTAAGCTATCTCCCTGCTAAGACACACTGCCAAAGCTTTTCGCTATGATGCAGTCTAGTGCAGACGCACACTCCGGCTCTCCGGAGCTGTCCAAAGCGAAGCGCCGGTCGCCGGCGTCTTTCGGCTGAAGCAGCGCTTCGGAGCGTACGGCTGTTGTGTGCGCGAAGCAGCCGCTTCTCCTGCTCCGGGAGCCGGACAGAGCGGTAGCTTGTACGAGGGCGAAGAACGAAGCCGCAGAGCACCGGACTTGTGTGCACAGCCTACGGGCTGCTAGAGGAAGGTGGCTGCACCTCCCTAACCTATCAATTCACAGCTGCCATGCTCTATGGAGCTGTTCCAGGACAACTTTCATTGCTTATGGGTTCGTCCTGATACAGCCCCTCCTGGGAAACTCGTGCTCGTTCCCCGAGGCTCCGAGATGCAGAAACATCGATGGCAGCTGCAGAAATGAAGGGCTGCGTTGAGTTGTCGAGAAGCAAGAACATAGCCAGCGCCTAAGTGTCTGGGAGTCAGCAGCTGCTGCACTTTTGCGTTTGCCTTCACTGTGCACTGATTGCCGAGACATGTGCACGCTAGAAAAACAAGGTGGGCAAGAGGAGGAAGAGAGTACGGGCATCAGAGAGCATCTGGCATCTTGTCCTGGAAACTGCAGTGTTTTTGGAGAGTACAGCAAATCCGTGTTTCTGGACAAGGGAGGCATAAGTGCGCTGCGCTCCTAAGCTATCTCCCTGCGAGACACACTGCCAAAGCTTTTCGTTATCCTGCAGTCTAGTGCAGACGCACACTACGGCTCTCGGCTGCTGTCCGAAGCGAAGCGCCGGTGGCCGGCGTCTTTCGGCTGAAGCTGCGCTTCGGAGCGTACGGCTGCCGCTCCGCTCTTGTGTGCGCGAAGCAGCCACTTCTCCTGCTCCGGGAGCCGGACAGAGCGGTAGCTTGTACGAGGGCGAAGAGCGAAGCCGAAGAGCACCGGGCTTCTGCGCGCACCCTAAGGACTGCTAGAGGACCATGGTGGCCGCTCGCCCGCCTCTTCAATTCCCTTCTAGCATCCTTATGGAAAGTGTTCCAGGACAATTTTCCTGAATTTTGAATTCGTCCTGATGCAGCCCCTCCTGGGAAACTCGTGCTCGTCCTCTGAGTCTCCGACATGCAGAGACCTCGATGGCAACTGCAGAAATGAAGGGCTACGTTGAGTTGTCGAGAAGCAAGAACCTAGCCAGCGCCTTGTGTTTGGGAGTCAGCAGCACCTGGACTTTTTCGATTGCCTTCACTGTGCACTGAATACCACGACGGCATGGGCACGTTAAAACAACGCGCTGAGCAAGAGTCCCCGAAAGATCACGGCCGTCAGAAAGCAGCTTATATATTGTCCTGGAAACTGCAGTGTTTTTGGAGAGTACAGCAAATCCGTGTTTCTGGACAAGGGAGGCATAAGTGCGCTGCGCTCCTAAGCTATCTCCCTGCGAGACACACTGCCAAAGCTTTTCGCTATCATGCAGTCTAGTGCAGACGCACACTCCGGCTCTCCGGAGCTGTCCGAAGCCAAGCGCCGGTGGCCGGCGTCTTTCGGCTGAAGCTGCGCTTCGGAGCGTACGGCTGCCGCTCCGCTGTTGTGTGCGCGAAGCAGCCGCTTCTCCTGCTCCGGGAGCCGGACAGAGCGGTAGCTTGTACGAGGGCGAAGAACGAAGCCGCAGAGCACCGGACTTGTGTGCACAGCCTACGGGCTGCTAGAGGAAGGTGGCTGCACCTCCCTAACCTATCAATTCACAGCTGGCATGCTCTATGGAGCTGTTCCAGGACAACTTTCATTGCTTATGGGTTCGTCCTGATACAGCCCCTCCTGGGAAACTCGTGCTCGTTCCCCGAGGCTCCGAGATGCAGAAACATCGATGGCAGCTGCAGAAATGAAGGGCTGCGTTGAGTTGTCGAGAAGCAAGAACATAGCCAGCGCCTAAGTGTCTGGGAGTCAGCAGCTGCTGCACTTTTGCGTTTGCCTTCACTGTGCACTGATTGCCGAGACATGTGCACGCTAGAAAAACAAGGTGGGCAAGAGGAGGAAGAGAGTACGGGCATCAGAGAGCATCTGGCATCTTGTCCTGGAAACTGCAGTGTTTTTGGAGAGTACAGCAAATCCGTGTTTCTGGACAAGGGAGGCATAAGTGCGCTGCGCTCCTAAGCTATCTCCCTGCGAGACACACTGCCAAAGCTTTTCGCTATCATGCAGTCTAGTGCAGACGCACACTCCGGCTCTCCGGAGCTGTCCGAAGCCAAGCGCCGGTGGCCGGCGTCTTTCGGCTGAAGCTGCGCTTCGGAGCGTACGGCTGCCGCTCCGCTGTTGTGTGCGCGAAGCAGCCGCTTCTCCTGCTCCGGGAGCCGGACAGAGCGGTAGCTTGTACGAGGGCGAAGAACGAAGCCGCAGAGCACCGGGCTTCTGCGCGCACCCTAAGGACTGCTAGAGGACCGTGGTGGACACTCGCCTGCGTCTTCAATTCCATTCTAGCATCCTTATGGAAGGTGTTCCAGGACAATTCTCCTGAGTTTTGAATTCGTCCTGATGCAGCCCCTCCTGGGAAACTCGTGCTCGTCCTCTGAGGCTCCGAGTGCAGAGACCTCGATGGCAACTGCAGAAATGAAGCACTCCGTTGAGTTGTCGAGAAGCAAGAACATAGCCAGCGCCTTGTGTTTGGGAGTCAGCAGCTGCTGGACTTTTTCGATTGCCTTCACTGTGCACTGAATGCCACGACGGCATGGGCACGTTAAAACAACGAGCTGAGCAAGAGTCCCCGAAAGATCACGGCCGTCAGAAAGCATCTTATATATTGCCCTGGAAAGAGCAGTGTTTTAGGAGTGTGCAGTAAAATCGTGTTTCTGGACAAGGGAGGCATAAGTGCACTGCGCTCCTAAGCTATCTCCCTGCGAGACACACTGCCAAAGCTTTTCGCTATCATGCAGTCTAGTGCAGACGCACACTACGGCTCTCGGCTGCTGTCCGAAGCCAAGCGCCGGTGGCCGGCGTCTTTCGGCTGAAGCAGCGCTTCGGAGCGTACGGCTGTTGTGTGCGCGAAGCAGCCGCTTCTCCTGCTCCGGGAGTCGGAGAGAGCGGTAGCTTGTACGAGGGCGAAGAACGAAGCCGCAGAGCACCGGACTTGTGTGCACAGCCTACGGGCTGCTAGAGGAAGGTGGCTGCACCTCCCTAACCTATCAATTCACAGCTGGCATGCTCTATGGAGCTGTTCCAGGACAACTTTCATTGCTTATGGGTTCGTCCTGATACAGCCCCTCCTGGGAAACTCGTGCTCGTCCCCTGAGGCTCCGAGATGCAGAAACATCGATGGCAGCTGCAGAAATGAAGGGCTGCGTTGAGTTGTCGAGAAGCAAGAACATAGCCAGCGCCTAAGTGTCTGGGAGTCAGCAGCTGCTGCACTTTTGCGTTTGCCTTCACTGTGCACTGATTGCCGAGACATGTGCACGCTAAAAAAACAAGGTGGGCAAGAGGAGGAAGAGAGTACGGGCATCAGAGAGCATCTGGCATCTTGTCCTGGAAACTGCAGTGTTTTTGGAGAGTACAGCAAATCCGTGTTTCTGGACAAGGGAGGCATAAGTGCGCTGCGCTCCTAAGCTATCTCCCTGCGAGACACACTGCCAAAGCTTTTCGCTATCATGCAGTCTAGTGCAGACGCACACTCCGGCTCTCCGGAGCTGTCCGAAGCCAAGCGCCGGTGGCCGGCGTCTTTCGGCTGAAGCTGCGCTTCGGAGCGTACGGCTGCCGCTCCGCTGTTGTGTGCGCGAAGCAGCCGCTTCTCCTGCTCCGGGAGCCGGACAGAGCGGTAGCTTGTACGAGGGCGAAGAACGAAGCCGCAGAGCACCGGGCTTCTGCGCGCACCCTAAGGACTGCTAGAGGACCGTGGTGGACACTCGCCTGCGTCTTCAATTCCATTCTAGCATCCTTATGGAAGGTGTTCCAGGACAATTTTCCTGAGTTTTGAATTCCTCCTGATGCAGCCCCTCCTGGGAAACTCGTGCTCGTCCTCTGAGTCTCCGACATGCAGAGACCTCGATGGCAACTGCAGAAATGAAGGGCTGCGTTGAGTTGTCGAGACGCAAGAACATAGCCAGCGCCTTGTGTTTGGGAGTCAGCAGCACCTGGACTTTTGCGATTGCTTTCACTGTGCACTGAATGCCAGGACGGCATGGGCACGTTAAAACAACGCGCTGAGCAAGAGTCCCGAAAGATCACGGCCGTCAGAAAGCAGCTTATATATTGCCCTGGAAAGAGCAGTGTTTTAGGAGTGTGCAGTAAAATCGTGTTTCTGGACAAGGGAGGCATAAGTGCGCTGCGCTCCTAAGCTATCTCCCTGCGAGACACACTGCCAAAGCTTTTCGTTATCCTGCAGTCTAGTGCAGACGCACACTACGGCTCTCGGCTGCTGTCCGAAGCCAAACGCCGGTCGCCGGCGTCTTTCGGCTGAAGCAGCGCTTCGGAGCGTACGGCTGCCGCTCCGCTGCTGTGTGCGCGAAGCAGCCGCTTCTCCTGCTCCGGGAGCCGGACAGAGCGGTAGCTTGTACGAGGGCGAAGAACGAAGCCGCAGAGCACCGGGCTTCTGCGCGCACCCTAAGGACTGCTAGAGGACCATGGTGGCCGCTCGCCCGCCTCTTCAATTCCCTTCTAGCATCCTTATGGAAAGTGTTCCAGGACAATTTTCCTGAATTTTGAATTCGTCCTGATGCAGCCCCTCCTGGGAAACTCGTGCTCGTCCTCTGAGTCTCCGACATGCAGAGACCTCGATGGCAACTGCAGAAATGAAGGGCTACGTTGAGTTGTCGAGAAGCAAGAACCTAGCCAGCGCCTTGTGTTTGGGAGTCAGCAGCACCTGGACTTTTTCGATTGCCTTCACTGTGCACTGAATACCACGACGGCATGGGCACGTTAAAACAACGCGCTGAGCAAGAGTCCCGAAAGATCACGGCCGTCAGAAAGCAGCTTATATATTGCCCTGGAAAGAGCAGTGTTTTAGGAGTGTGCAGTAAAATCGTGTTTCTGGACAAGGGAGGCATAAGTGCGCTGCGCTCCTAAGCTATCTCCCTGCGAGACACACTGCCAAAGCTTTTCGTTATCCTGCAGTCTAGTGCAGACGCACACTACGGCTCTCGGCTGCTGTCCGAAGCCAAACGCCGGTCGCCGGCGTCTTTCGGCTGAAGCAGCGCTTCGGAGCGTACGGCTGCCGCTCCGCTGCTGTGTGCGCGAAGCAGCCGCTTCTCCTGCTCCGGGAGCCGGACAGAGCGGTAGCTTGTACGAGGGCGAAGAACGAAGCCGCAGAGCACCGGGCTTCTGCGCGCACCCTAAGGACTGCTAGAGGACCGTGGTGAACACTCGCCTGCGTCTTCAATTCCATTCTAGCATCCTTATGGAAGGTGTTCCAGGACAATTCTCCTGAGTTTTGAATTCGTCCTGATGCAGCCCCTCCTGGGAAACTCGTGCTCGTCCTCTGAGGCTCCGAGTGCAGAGACCTCGATGGCAACTGCAGAAATGAAGCACTCCGTTGAGTTGTCGAGAAGCAAGAACATAGCCAGCGCCTTGTGTTTGGGAGTCAGCAGCTGCTGGACTTTTGCGATTGCCTTCACTGTGCACTGAATGCCAGGACGGCATGGGCACGTTAAAACAACGAGCTGAGCAAGAGTCCCCGAAAGATCACGGCCGTCAGAAAGCATCTTATATATTGCCCTGGAAAGAGCAGTGTTTTTGGAGTGTGCAGTAAAATCGTGTTTCTGGACAAGGGAGGCATAAGTGCGCTGCGCTCCTAAGCTATCTCCCTGCGAGACACACTGCCAAAGCTTTTCGCTATGATGCAGTCTAGTGCAGACGCACACTACGGCTCTCCGGAGCTGTCCGAAGCCAAGCGCCGGTGGCCGGCGTCTTTCGGCTGAAGCAGCGCTTCGGAGCGTACGGCTGCCGCTCCGCTGTTGTGTGCGCGAAGCAGCCGCTTCTCCTGCTCCGGGAGCCGGACAGAGCGGTAGCTTGTACGAGGGCGAAGAACGAAGCCGCAGAGCACCGGACTTGTGTGCACAGCCTACGGGCTGCTAGAGGAAGGTGGCTGCACCTCCCTAACCTATCAATTCACAGCTGGCATGCTCTATGGAGCTGTTCCAGGACAACTTTCATTGCTTATGGGTTCGTCCTGATACAGCCCCTCCTGGGAAACTCGTGCTCGTTCCCTGAGGCTCCGAGATGCAGAAACATCGATGGCAGCTGCAGAAATGCAGGGCTGCGTTGAGTTGTCGAGAAGCAAGAATATAGCCAGCGCCTAAGTGTCTGGGAGTCAGCAGCTGCTGCACTTTTGCGTTTGCCTTCACTGTGCACTGATTGCCGAGACATGTGCACGCTAGAAAAACAAGGTGGGCAAGAGGAGGAAGAGAGTACGGGCATCAGAGAGCATCTGGCATCTTGTCCTGGAAACTGCAGTGTTTTTGGAGAGTACAGCAAATCCGTGTTTCTGGACAAGGGAGGCATAAGTGCGCTGCGCTCCTAAGCTATCTCCCTGCGAGACACACTGCCAAAGCTTTTCGTTATCCTGCAGTCTAGTGCAGACGCACACTCCGGCTCTCCGGAGCTGTCCGAAGCCAAGCGCCGGTGGCCGGCGTCTTTCGGCTGAAGCTGCGCTTCGGAGCGTACGGCTGCCGCTCCGCTGTTGTGTGCGCGAAGCAGCCGCTTCTCCTGCTCCGGGAGCCGGACAGAGCGGTAGCTTGTACGAGGGCGAAGAGCGAAGCCGAAGAGCACCGGGCTTCTGCGCGCACCCTAAGGACTGCTAGAGGACCATGGTGGCCGCTCGCCCGCCTCTTCAATTCCCTTCTAGCATCCTTATGGAAAGTGTTCCAGGACAATTTTCCTGAATTTTGAATTCGTCCTGATGCAGCCCCTCCTGGGAAACTCGTGCTCGTCCTCTGAGTCTCCGACATGCAGAGACCTCGATGGCAACTGCAGAAATGAAGGGCTACGTTGAGTTGTCGAGAAGCAAGAACCTAGCCAGCGCCTTGTGTTTGGGAGTCAGCAGCACCTGGACTTTTTCGATTGCCTTCACTGTGCACTGAATACCACGACGGCATGGGCACGTTAAAACAACGCGCTGAGCAAGAGTCCCGAAAGATCACGGCCGTCAGAAAGCAGCTTATATATTGCCCTGGAAAGAGCAGTGTTTTAGGAGTGTGCAGTAAAATCGTGTTTCTGGACAAGGGAGGCATAAGTGCGCTGCGCTCCTAAGCTATCTCCCTGCGAGACACACTGCCAAAGCTTTTCGTTATCCTGCAGTCTAGTGCAGACGCACACTACGGCTCTCGGCTGCTGTCCGAAGCCAAGCGCCGGTCGCCGGCGTCTTTCGGCTGAAGCAGCGCTTCGGAGCGTACGGCTGCCGCTCCGCTGCTGTGTGCGCGAAGCAGCCGCTTCTCCTGCTCCGGGAGTCGGAGAGAGCGGTAGCTTGTACGAGGGCGAAGAACGAAGCCGCAGAGCACCGGGCTTCTGCGCGCACCCTAAGGACTGCTAGAGGACCGTGGTGGACACTCGCCTGCCTCTTCAATTCCATTCTAGCATCCTTATGGAAGGTGTTCCAGGACAATTCTCCTGAGTTTTGAATTCGTCCTGATGCAGCCCCTCCTGGGAAACTCGTGCTCGTCCTCTGAGGCTCCGAGTGCAGAGACCTCGATGGCAACTGCAGAAATGAAGCACTCCGTTGAGTTGTCGAGAAGCAAGAACATAGCCAGCGCCTTGTGTTTGGGAGTCAGCAGCTGCTGGACTTTTGCGATTGCCTTCACTGTGCACTGAATGCCAGGACGGCATGGGCACGTTAAAACAACGAGCTGAGCAAGAGTCCCCGAAAGATCACGGCCGTCAGAAAGCATCTTATATATTGCCCTGGAAAGAGCAGTGTTTTTGGAGTGTGCAGTAAAATCGTGTTTCTGGACAAGGGAGGCATAAGTGCGCTGCGCTCCTAAGCTATCTCCCTGCTAAGACACACTGCCAAAGCTTTTCGCTATCATGCAGTCTAGTGCAGACGCATACTCCGGCTCTCGGCTGCTGTCCGAAGCGAAGCGCCGGTCGCCGGCATCTTTCGGCTGAAGCAGCGCTTCGGAGCGTACGGCTGTTGTGTGCGCGAAGCAGCCGCTTCTCCTGCTCCGGGAGCCGGACAGAGCGGTAGCTTGTACGAGGGCGAAGAACGAAGCCGCAGAGCACCGGACTTGTGTGCACAGCCTACGGGCTGCTAGAGGAAGGTGGCTGCACCTCCCTAACCTATCAATTCACAGCTGGCATGCTCTATGGAGCTGTTCCAGGACAACTTTCATTGCTTATGGGTTCGTCCTGATACAGCCCCTCCTGGGAAACTCGTGCTCGTCCCCTGAGGCTCCGAGATGCAGAAACATCGATGGCAGCTGCAGAAATGAAGGGCTGCGTTGAGTTGTCGAGAAGCAAGAACATAGCCAGCGCCTAAGTGTCTGGGAGTCAGCAGCTGCTGCACTTTTGCGTTTGCCTTCACTGTGCACTGATTGCCGAGACATGTGCACGCTAAAAAAACAAGGTGGGCAAGAGGAGGAAGAGAGTACGGGCATCAGAGAGCATCTGGCATCTTGTCCTGGAAACTGCAGTGTTTTTGGAGAGTACAGCAAATCCGTGTTTCTGGACAAGGGAGGCATAAGTGCGCTGCGCTCCTAAGCTATCTCCCTGCGAGACACACTGCCAAAGCTTTTCGCTATCATGCAGTCTAGTGCAGACGCACACTCCGGCTCTCCGGAGCTGTCCGAAGCCAAGCGCCGGTGGCCGGCGTCTTTCGGCTGAAGCTGCGCTTCGGAGCGTACGGCTGCCGCTCCGCTGTTGTGTGCGCGAAGCAGCCGCTTCTCCTGCTCCGGGAGCCGGACAGAGCGGTAGCTTGTACGAGGGCGAAGAACGAAGCCGAAGAGCACCGGGCTTCTGCGCGCACCCTAAGGACTGCTAGAGGACCGTGGTGGACACTCGCCTGCGTCTTCAATTCCATTCTAGCATCCTTATGGAAGGTGTTCCAGGACAATTTTCCTGAGTTTTGAATTCCTCCTGATGCAGCCCCTCCTGGGAAACTCCTGCTCGTCCTCTGAGTCTCCGAGTGCAGAGACCTCGATGGCAACTGCAGAAATGAAGGGCTGCGTTGAGTTGTCGAGACGCAAGAACATAGCCAGCGCCTTGTGTTTGGGAGTCAGCAGCACCTGGACTTTTGCGATTGCTTTCACTGTGCACTGAATGCCAGGACGGCATGGGCACGTTAAAACAACGAGCTGAGCAAGAGTCCCCGAAAGATCACGGCCGTCAGAAAGCATCTTATATATTGCCCTGGAAAGAGCAGTGTTTTTGGAGTGTGCAGTAAAATCGTGTTTCTGGACAAGGGAGGCATAAGTGCGCTGCGCTCCTAAGCTATCTCCCTGCTAAGACACACTGCCAAAGCTTTTCGCTATGATGCAGTCTAGTGCAGACGCATACTCCGGCTCTCCGGAGCTGTCCGAAGCGAAGCGCCGGTCGCCGGCGTCTTTCGGCTGAAGCAGCGCTTCGGAGCGTACGGCTGTTGTGTGCGCGAAGCAGCCACTTCTCCTGCTCCGGGAGCCGGACAGAGCGGTAGCTTGTACGAGGGCGAAGAACGAAGCCGCAGAGCACCGGACTTGTGTGCACAGCCTACGGGCTGCTAGAGGAAGGTGGCTGCACCTCCCTAACCTATCAATTCACAGCTGGCATGCTCTATGGAGCTGTTCCAGGACAACTTTCATTGCTTATGGGTTCGTCCTGATACAGCCCCTCCTGGGAAACTCGTGCTCGTTCCCTGAGGCTCCGAGATGCAGAAACATCGATGGCAGCTGCAGAAATGAAGGGCTGCGTTGAGTTGTCGAGAAGCAAGAATATAGCCAGCGCCTTGTGTTTGGGAGTCAGCAGCACCTGGACTTTTGCGATTGCTTTCACTGTGCACTGAATGCCAGGACGGCATGGGCACGTTAAAACAACGAGCTGAGCAAGAGTCCCCGAAAGATCACGGCCGTCAGAAAGCATCTTATATATTGCCCTGGAAAGAGCAGTGTTTTTGGAGTGTGCAGTAAAATCGTGTTTCTGGACAAGGGAGGCATAAGTGCGCTGCGCTCCTAAGCTATCTCCCTGCTAAGACACACTGCCAAAGCTTTTCGCTATGATGCAGTCTAGTGCAGACGCACACTCCGGCTCTCCGGAGCTGTCCGAAGCGAAGCGCCGGTCGCCGGCGTCTTTCGGCTGAAGCAGCGCTTCGGAGCGTACGGCTGTTGTGTGCGCGAAGCAGCCGCTTCTCCTGCTCCGGGAGCCGGACAGAGCGGTAGCTTGTACGAGGGCGAAGAACGAAGCCGCAGAGCACCGGACTTGTGTGCACAGCCTACGGGCTGCTAGAGGAAGGTGGCTGCAGCTCCCTAACCTATCAATTCACAGCTGGCATGCTCTATGGAGCTGTTCCAGGACAACTTTCATTGCTTATGGGTTCGTCCTGATACAGCCCCTCCTGGGAAACTCGTGCTCGTTCCCCGAGGCTCCGAGATGCAGAAACATCGATGGCAGCTGCAGAAATGAAGGGCTGCGTTGAGTTGTCGAGAAGCAAGAACATAGCCAGCGCCTAAGTGTCTGGGAGTCAGCAGCTGCTGCACTTTTGCGTTTGCCTTCACTGTGCACTGATTGCCGAGACATGTGCACGCTAGAAAAACAAGGTGGGCAAGAGGAGGAAGAGAGTACGGGCATCAGAGAGCATCTGGCATCTTGTCCTGGAAACTGCAGTGTTTTTGGAGAGTACAGCAAATCCGTGTTTCTGGACAAGGGAGGCATAAGTGCGCTGCGCTCCTAAGCTATCTCCCTGCGAGACACACTGCCAAAGCTTTTCGTTATCCTGCAGTCTAGTGCAGACGCACACTACGGCTCTCGGCTGCTGTCCGAAGCGAAGCGCCGGTGGCCGGCGTCTTTCGGCTGAAGCTGCACTTCGGAGCGTACGGCTGCCGCTCCGCTCTTGTGTGCGCGAAGCAGCCGCTTCTCCTGCTCCGGGAGCCGGACAGAGCGGTAGCTTGTACGAGGGCGAAGAGCGAAGCCGAAGAGCACCGGGCTTCTGCGCGCACCCTAAGGACTGCTAGAGGACCATGGTGGCCGCTCGCCCGCCTCTTCAATTCCCTTCTAGCATCCTTATGGAAAGTGTTCCAGGACAATTTTCCTGAATTTTGAATTCGTCCTGATGCAGCCCCTCCTGGGAAACTCGTGCTCGTCCTCGGAGTCTCCGACATGCAGAGACCTCGATGGCAACTGCAGAAATGAAGGGCTACGTTGAGTTGTCGAGAAGCAAGAACCTAGCCAGCGCCTTGTGTTTGGGAGTCAGCAGCACCTGGACTTTTGCGATTGCCTTCACTGTGCACTGAATACCACGACGGCATGGGCACGTTAAAACAACGCGCTGAGCAAGAGTCCCCGAAAGATCACGGCCGTCAGAAAGCAGCTTATATATTGCCCTGGAAAGAGCAGTGTTTTAGGAGTGTGCAGTAAAATCGTGTTTCTGGACAAGGGAGGCATAAGTGCGCTGCGCTCCTAAGCTATCTCCCTGCGAGACACACTGCCAAAGCTTTTCGTTATCCTGCAGTCTAGTGCAGACGCACACTACGGCTCTCGGCTGCTGTCCGAAGCCAAACGCCGGTCGCCGGCGTCTTTCGGCTGAAGCAGCGCTTCGGAGCGTACGGCTGCCGCTCCGCTGCTGTGTGCGCGAAGCAGCCGCTTCTCCTGCTCCGGGAGCCGGACAGAGCGGTAGCTTGTACGAGGGCGAAGAACGAAGCCGCAGAGCACCGGGCTTCTGCGCGCACCCTAAGGACTGCTAGAGGACCGTGGTGGACACTCGCCTGCGTCTTCAATTCCATTCTAGCATCCTTATGGAAGGTGTTCCAGGACAATTCTCCTGAGTTTTGAATTCGTCCTGATGCAGCCCCTCCTGGGAAACTCGTGCTCGTCCTCTGAGGCTCCGAGTGCAGAGACCTCGATGGCAACTGCAGAAATGAAGCACTCCGTTGAGTTGTCGAGAAGCAAGAACATAGCCAGCGCCTTGTGTTTGGGAGTCAGCAGCTGCTGGACTTTTGCGATTGCCTTCACTGTGCACTGAATGCCAGGACGGCATGGGCACGTTAAAACAACGAGCTGAGCAAGAGTCCCCGAAAGATCACGGCCGTCAGAAAGCAGCTTATATATTGCCCTGGAAAGAGCAGTGTTTTAGGAGTGTGCAGTAAAATCGTGTTTCTGGACAAGGGAGGCATAAGTGCGCTGCGCTCCTAAGCTATCTCCCTGCGAGACACACTGCCAAAGCTTTTCGCTATCATGCAGTCTAGTGCAGACGCACACTACGGCTCTCGGCTGCTGTCCGAAGCCAAGCGCCGGTGGCCGGCGTCTTTCGGCTGAAGCAGCGCTTCGGAGCGTACGGCTGTTATGTGCGCGAAGCAGCCGCTTCTCCTGCTCCGGGAGTCGGAGAGAGCGGTAGCTTGTACGAGGGCGAAGAACGAAGCCGCAGAGCACCGGACTTGTGTGCACAGCCTACGGGCTGCTAGAGGAAGGTGGCTGCACCTCCCTAACCTATCAATTCACAGCTGGCATGCTCTATGGAGCTGTTCCAGGACAACTTTCATTGCTTATGGGTTCGTCCTGATACAGCCCCTCCTGGGAAACTCGTGCTCGTCCCCTGAGGCTCCGAGATGCAGAAACATCGATGGCAGCTGCAGAAATGAAGGGCTGCGTTGAGTTGTCGAGAAGCAAGAACATAGCCAGCGCCTAAGTGTCTGGGAGTCAGCAGCTGCTGCACTTTTGCGATTGCCTTCACTGTGCACTGATTGCCGAGACATGTGCACGCTAAAAAAACAAGGTGGGCAAGAGGAGGAAGAGAGTACGGGCATCAGAGAGCATCTGGCATCTTGTCCTGGAAACTGCAGTGTTTTTGGAGAGTACAGCAAATCCGTGTTTCTGGACAAGGGAGGCATAAGTGCGCTGCGCTCCTAAGCTATCTCCCTGCGAGACACACTGCCAAAGCTTTTCGCTATCATGCAGTCTAGTGCAGACGCACACTCCGGCTCTCCGGAGCTGTCCGAAGCCAAGCGCCGGTGGCCGGCGTCTTTCGGCTGAAGCTGCGCTTCGGAGCGTACGGCTGCCGCTCCGCTGTTGTGTGCGCGAAGCAGCCGCTTCTCCTGCTCCGGGAGCCGGACAGAGCGGTAGCTTGTACGAGGGCGAAGAACGAAGCCGCAGAGCACCGGGCTTCTGCGCGCACCCTAAGGACTGCTAGAGGACCGTGGTGGACACTCGCCTGCGTCTTCAATTCCATTCTAGCATCCTTATGGAAGGTGTTCCAGGACAATTCTCCTGAGTTTTGAATTCGTCCTGATGCAGCCCCTCCTGGGAAACTCGTGCTCGTCCTCTGAGGCTCCGAGTGCAGAGACCTCGATGGCAACTGCAGAAATGAAGCACTCCGTTGAGTTGTCGAGAAGCAAGAACATAGCCAGCGCCTTGTGTTTGGGAGTCAGCAGCTGCTGGACTTTTTCGATTGCCTTCACTGTGCACTGAATGCCACGACGGCATGGGCACGTTAAAACAACGAGCTGAGCAAGAGTCCCCGAAAGATCACGGCCGTCAGAAAGCATCTTATATATTGCCCTGGAAAGAGCAGTGTTTTTGGAGTGTGCAGTAAAATCGTGTTTCTGGACAAGGGAGGCATAAGTGCGCTGCGCTCCTAAGCTATCTCCCTGCTAAGACACACTGCCAAAGCTTTTCGCTATGATGCAGTCTAGTGCAGACGCATACTCCGGCTCTCCGGAGCTGTCCGAAGCGAAGCGCCGGTCGCCGGCGTCTTTCGGCTGAAGCAGCGCTTCGGAGCGTACGGCTGTTGTGTGCGCGAAGCAGCCGCTTCTCCTGCTCCGGGAGCCGGACAGAGCGGTAGCTTGTACGAGGGCGAAGAACGAAGCCGCAGAGCACCGGACTTGTGTGCACAGCCTACGGGCTGCTAGAGGAAGGTGGCTGCACCTCCCTAACCTATCAATTCACAGCTGGCATGCTCTATGGAGCTGTTCCAGGACAACTTTCATTGCTTATGGGTTCGTCCTGATACAGCCCCTCCTGGGAAACTCGTGCTCGTCCCCTGAGGCTCCGAGATGCAGAAACATCGATGGCAGCTGCAGAAATGAAGGGCTGCGTTGAGTTGTCGAGAAGCAAGAACATAGCCAGCGCCTAAGTGTCTGGGAGTCAGCAGCTGCTGCACTTTTGCGTTTGCCTTCACTGTGCACTGATTGCCGAGACATGTGCACGCTAGAAAAACAAGGTGGGCAAGAGGAGGAAGAGAGTACGGGCATCAGAGAGCATCTGGCATCTTGTCCTGGAAACTGCAGTGTTTTTGGAGAGTACAGCAAATCCGTGTTTCTGGACAAGGGAGGCATAAGTGCGCTGCGCTCCTAAGCTATCTCCCTGCGAGACACACTGCCAAAGCTTTTCGTTATCCTGCAGTCTAGTGCAGACGCACACTACGGCTCTCGGCTGCTGTCCGAAGCGAAGCGCCGGTGGCCGGCGTCTTTCGGCTGAAGCTGCGCTTCGGAGCGTACGGCTGCCGCTCCGCTGTTGTGTGCGCGAAGCAGCCGCTTCTCCTGCTCCGGGAGCCGGACAGAGCGGTAGCTTGTACGAGGGCGAAGAGCGAAGCCGAAGAGCACCGGGCTTCTGCGCGCACCCTAAGGACTGCTAGAGGACCATGGTGGCCGCTCGCCCGCCTCTTCAATTCCCTTCTAGCATCCTTATGGAAAGTGTTCCAGGACAATTTTCCTGAATTTTGAATTCGTCCTGATGCAGCCCCTCCTGGGAAACTCGTGCTCGTCCTCGGAGTCTCCGACATGCAGAGACCTCGATGGCAACTGCAGAAATGAAGGGCTACGTTGAGTTGTCGAGAAGCAAGAACCTAGCCAGCGCCTTGTGTTTGGGAGTCAGCAGCACCTGGACTTTTTCGATTGCCTTCACTGTGCACTGAATGCCAGGACGGCATGGGCACGTTAAAACAACGCGCTGAGCAAGAGTCCCCGAAAGATCACGGCCGTCAGAAAGCAGCTTATATATTGCCCTGGAAAGAGCAGTGTTTTAGGAGTGTGCAGTAAAATCGTGTTTCTGGACAAGGGAGGCATAAGTGCGCTGCGCTCCTAAGCTATCTCCCTGCGAGACACACTGCCAAAGCTTTTCGTTATCCTGCAGTCTAGTGCAGACGCACACTACGGCTCTCGGCTGCTGTCCGAAGCCAAGCGCCGGTCGCCGGCGTCTTTCGGCTGAAGCAGCGCTTCGGAGCGTACGGCTGCCGCTCCGCTGCTGTGTGCGCGAAGCAGCCGCTTCTCCTGCTCCGGGAGCCGGACAGAGCGGTAGCTTGTACGAGGGCGAAGAACGAAGCCGCAGAGCACCGGGCTTCTGCGCGCACCCTAAGGACTGCTAGAGGACCGTGGTGGACACTCGCCTGCGTCTTCAATTCCATTCTAGCATCCTTATGGAAGGTGTTCCAGGACAATTCTCCTGAGTTTTGAATTCGTCCTGATGCAGCCCCTCCTGGGAAACTCGTGCGCGTCCTCTGAGGCTCCGAGTGCAGAGACCTCGATGGCAACTGCAGAAATGAAGCACTCCGTTGAGTTGTCGAGAAGCAAGAACATAGCCAGCGCCTTGTGTTTGGGAGTCAGCAGCTGCTGGACTTTTGCGATTGCCTTCACTGTGCACTGAATGCCACGACGGCATGGGCACGTTAAAACAACGAGCTGAGCAAGAGTCCCCGAAAGATCACGGCCGTCAGAAAGCAGCTTATATATTGCCCTGGAAAGAGCAGTGTTTTAGGAGTGTGCAGTAAAATCGTGTTTCTGGACAAGGGAGGCATAAGTGCGCTGCGCTCCTAAGCTATCTCCCTGCGAGACACACTGCAAAAGCTTTTCGCTATCATGCAGTCTAGTGCAGACGCACACTACGGCTCTCGGCTGCTGTCCGAAGCCAAGCGCCGGTGGCTGGCGTCTTTCGGCTGAAGCAGCGCTTCGGAGCGTACGGCTGTTGTGTGCGCGAAGCAGCCGCTTCTCCTGCTCCGGGAGCCGGACAGAGCGGTAGCTTGTACGAGGGCGAAGAACGAAGCCGCAGAGCACCGGACTTGTGTGCACAGCCTACGGGCTGCTAGAGGAAGGTGGCTGCACCTCCCTAACCTATCAATTCACAGCTGGCATGCTCTATGGAGCTGTTCCAGGACAACTTTCATTGCTTATGGGTTCGTCCTGATACAGCCCCTCCTGGGAAACTCGTGCTCGTCCCCTGAGGCTCCGAGATGCAGAAACATCGATGGCAGCTGCAGAAATGAAGGGCTGCGTTGAGTTGTCGAGAAGCAAGAACATAGCCAGCGCCTAAGTGTCTGGGAGTCAGCAGCTGCTGCACTTTTGCGATTGCCTTCACTGTGCACTGATTGCCGAGACATGTGCACGCTAAAAAAACAAGGTGGGCAAGAGGAGGAAGAGAGTACGGGCATCAGAGAGCATCTGGCATCTTGTCCTGGAAACTGCAGTGTTTTTGGAGAGTACAGCAAATCCGTGTTTCTGGACAAGGGAGGCATAAGTGCGCTGCGCTCCTAAGCTATCTCCCTGCGAGACACACTGCCAAAGCTTTTCGCTATCATGCAGTCTAGTGCAGACGCACACTCCGGCTCTCCGGAGCTGTCCGAAGCCAAGCGCCGGTGGCCGGCGTCTTTCGGCTGAAGCTGCGCTTCGGAGCGTACGGCTGCCGCTCCGCTGTTGTGTGCGCGAAGCAGCCGCTTCTCCTGCTCCGGGAGCCGGACAGAGCGGTAGCTTGTACGAGGGCGAAGAACGAAGTCGAAGAGCACCGGGCTTCTGCGCGCACCCTAAGGACTGCTAGAGGACCGTGGTGGACACTCGCCTGCGTCTTCAATTCCATTCTAGCATCCTTATGGAAGGTGTTCCAGGACAATTCTCCTGAGTTTTGAATTCGTCCTGATGCAGCCCCTCCTGGGAAACTCGTGCTCGTCCTCTGAGGCTCCGAGTGCAGAGACCTCGATGGCAACTGCAGAAATGAAGCACTCCGTTGAGTTGTCGAGAAGCAAGAACATAGCCAGCGCCTTGTGTTTGGGAGTCAGCAGCTGCTGGACTTTTTCGATTGCCTTCACTGTGCACTGAATGCCACGACGGCATGGGCACGTTAAAACAACGAGCTGAGCAAGAGTCCCCGAAAGATCACGGCCGTCAGAAAGCATCTTATATATTGCCCTGGAAAGAGCAGTGTTTTTGGAGTGTGCAGTAAAATCGTGTTTCTGGACAAGGGAGGCATAAGTGCGCTGCGCTCCTAAGCTATCTCCCTGCTAAGACACACTGCCAAAGCTTTTCGCTATGATGCAGTCTAGTGCAGACGCATACTCCGGCTCTCCGGAGCTGTCCGAAGCCAAGCGCCGGTCGCCGGCGTCTTTCGGCTGAAGCAGCGCTTCGGAGCGTACGGCTGTTGTGTGCGCGAAGCAGCCGCTTCTCCTGCTCCGGGAGCCGGACAGAGCGGTAGCTTGTACGAGGGCGAAGAACGAAGCCGCAGAGCACCGGACTTGTGTGCACAGCCTACGGGCTGCTAGAGGAAGGTGGCTGCACCTCCCTAACCTATCAATTCACAGCTGGCATGCTCTATGGAGCTGTTCCAGGACAACTTTCATTGCTTATGGGTTCGTCCTGATACAGCCCCTCCTGGGAAACTCGTGCTCGTCCCCTGAGGCTCCGAGATGCAGAAACATCGATGGCAGCTGCAGAAATGAAGGGCTGCGTTGAGTTGTCGAGAAGCAAGAACATAGCCAGCGCCTAAGTGTCTGGGATTCAGCAGCTGCTGCACTTTTGCGATTGCCTTCACTGTGCACTGATTGCCGAGACATGTGCACGCTAAAAAAACAAGGTGGGCAAGAGGAGGAAGAGAGTACGGGCATCAGAGAGCATCTGGCATCTTGTCCTGGAAACTGCAGTGTTTTTGGAGAGTACAGCAAATCCGTGTTTCTGGACAAGGGAGGCATAAGTGCGCTGCGCTCCTAAGCTATCTCCCTGCGAGACACACTGCCAAAGCTTTTCGCTATCATGCAGTCTAGTGCAGACGCACACTCCGGCTCTCCGGAGCTGTCCGAAGCCAAGCGCCGGTGTCCGGCGTCTTTCGGCTGAAGCTGCGCTTCGTTGCGTACGGCTGCCGCTCCGCTGTTGTGTGCGCGAAGCAGCCGCTTCTCCTGCTCCGGGAGCCGGACAGAGCGGTAGCTTGTACGAGGGCGAAGAGCGAAGCCGAAGAGCACCGGGCTTCTGCGCGCACCCTAAGGACTGCTAGAGGACCGTGGTGGACACTCGCCTGCGTCTTCAATTCCATTCTAGCATCCTTATGGAAGGTGTTCCAGGACAATTCTCCTGAGTTTTGAATTCCTCCTGATGCAGCCCCTCCTGGGAAACTCGTGCTCGTCCCCTGAGGCTCCGAGTGCAGAGACCTCGATGGCAACTGCAGAAATGAAGCACTCCGTTGAGTTGTCGAGAAGCAAGAACATAGCCAGCGCCTTGTGTTTGGGAGTCAGCAGCTGCTGGACTTTTGCGATTGCCTTCACTGTGCACTGAATGCCACGACGGCATGGGCACGTTAAAACAACGAGCTGAGCAAGAGTCCCCGAAAGATCACGGCCGTCAGAAAGCATCTTATATATTGCCCTGGAAAGAGCAGTGTTTTTGGAGTGTGCAGTAAAATCGTGTTTCTGGACAAGGGAGGCATAAGTGCGCTGCGCTCCTAAGCTATCTCCCTGCTAAGACACACTGCCAAAGCTTTTCGCTATGATGCAGTCTAGTGCAGACGCATACTCCGGCTCTCGGCTGCTGTCCGAAGCGAAGCGCCGGTCGCCGGCGTCTTTCGGCTGAAGCAGCGCTTCGGAGCGTACGGCTGTTGTGTGCGCGAAGCAGCCGCTTCTCCTGCTCCGGGAGCCGGACAGAGCGGTAGCTTGTACGAGGGTGAAGAACGAAGCCGCAGAGCACCGGACTTGTGTGCACAGCCTACGGGCTGCTAGAGGAAGGTGGCTGCACCTCCCTAACCTATCAATTCACAGCTGGCATGCTCTATGGAGCTGTTCCAGGACAACTTTCATTGCTTATGGGTTCGTCCTGATACAGCCCCTCCTGGGAAACTCGTGCTCGTTCCCTGAGGCTCCGAGATGCAGAAACATCGATGGCAGCTGCAGAAATGAAGGGCTGCGTTGAGTTGTCGAGAAGCAAGAACATAGCCAGCGCCTAAGTGTCTGGGAGTCAGCAGCTGCTGCACTTTTGCGTTTGCCTTCACTGTGCACTGATTGCCGAGACATGTGCACGCTAAAAAAACAAGGTGGGCAAGAGGAGGAAGAGAGTACGGGCATCAGAGAGCATCTGGCATCTTGTCCTGGAAACTGCAGTGTTTTTGGAGAGTACAGCAAATCCGTGTTTCTGGACAAGGGAGGCATAAGTGCGCTGCGCTCCTAAGCTATCTCCCTGTGAGACACACTGCCAAAGCTTTTCGCTATCATGCAGTCTAGTGCAGACGCACACTACGGCTCTCCGGAGCTGTCCGAAGCCAAGCGCCGGTGGCCGGCGTCTTTCGGCTGAAGCAGCGCTTCGGAGCGTACGGCTGCCGCTCCGCTGTTGTGTGCGCGAAGCAGCCGCTTCTCCTGCTCCGGGAGCCGGACAGAGCGGTAGCTTGTACGAGGGCGAAGAACGAAGCCGCAGAGCACCGGGCTTCTGCGCGCACCTTAAGGACTGCTAGAGGACCGTGGTGGACACTCGCCTGCCTCTTCAATTCCATTCTAGCATCCTTATGGAAGGTGTTCCAGGACAATTTTCCTGAGTTTTGAATTCGTCCTGATGCAGCCCCTCCTGGGAAACTCGTGCTCGTCCTCTGAGTCTCCGAGTGCAGAGACCTCGATGGCAACTGCAGAAATGAAGGGCTGCGTTGAGTTGTCGAGACGCAAGAACATAGCCAGCGCCTTGTGTTTGGGAGTCAGCAGCACCTGGACTTTTGCGATTGCTTTCACTGTGCACTGAATGCCAGGACGGCATGGGCACGTTAAAACAACGAGCTGAGCAAGAGTCCCCGAAAGATCACGGCCGTCAGAAAGCATCTTATATATTGCCCTGGAAAGAGCAGTGTTTTTGGAGTGTGCAGTAAAATCGTGTTTCTGGACAAGGGAGGCATAAGTGCGCTGCGCTCCTAAGCTATCTCCCTGCTAAGACACACTGCCAAAGCTTTTCGCTATGATGCAGTCTAGTGCAGACGCATACTCCGGCTCTCCGGAGCTGTCCGAAGCGAAGCGCCGGTCGCCGGCGTCTTTCGGCTGAAGCAGCGCTTCGGAGCGTACGGCTGTTGTGTGCGCGAAGCAGCCGCTTCTCCTGCTCCGGGAGCCGGACAGAGCGGTAGCTTGTACGAGGGCGAAGAACGAAGCCGCAGAGCACCGGACTTGTGTGCACAGCCTACGGGCTGCTAGAGGAAGGTGGCTGCACCTCCCTAACCTATCAATTCACAGCTGGCATGCTCTATGGAGCTGTTCCAGGACAACTTTCATTGCTTATGGGTTCGTCCTGATACAGCCCCTCCTGGGAAACTCGTGCTCGTCCCCTGAGGCTCCGAGATGCAGAAACATCGATGGCAGCTGCAGAAATGAAGGGCTGCGTTGAGTTGTCGAGAAGCAAGAATATAGCCAGCGCCTTGTGTTTGGGAGTCAGCAGCACCTGGACTTTTGCGATTGCTTTCACTGTGCACTGAATGCCAGGACGGCATGGGCACGTTAAAACAACGAGCTGAGCAAGAGTCCCCGAAAGATCACGGCCGTCAGAAAGCATCTTATATATTGCCCTGGAAAGAGCAGTGTTTTTGGAGTGTGCAGTAAAATCGTGTTTCTGGACAAGGGAGGCATAAGTGCGCTGCGCTCCTAAGCTATCTCCCTGCTAAGACACACTGCCAAAGCTTTTCGCTATGATGCAGTCTAGTGCAGACGCACACTCCGGCTCTCCGGAGCTGTCCGAAGCGAAGCGCCGGTCGCCGGCGTCTTTCGGCTGAAGCAGCGCTTCGGAGCGTACGGCTGTTGTGTGCGCGAAGCAGCCGCTTCTCCTGCTCCGGGAGCCGGACAGAGCGGTAGCTTGTACGAGGGCGAAGAACGAAGCCGCAGAGCACCGGACTTGTGTGCACAGCCTACGGGCTGCTAGAGGAAGGTGGCTGCAGCTCCCTAACCTATCAATTCACAGCTGGCATGCTCTATGGAGCTGTTCCAGGACAACTTTCATTGCTTATGGGTTCGTCCTGATACAGCCCCTCCTGGGAAACTCGTGCTCGTTCCCCGAGGCTCCGAGATGCAGAAACATCGATGGCAGCTGCAGAAATGAAGGGCTGCGTTGAGTTGTCGAGAAGCAAGAACATAGCCAGCGCCTAAGTGTCTGGGAGTCAGCAGCTGCTGCACTTTTGCGTTTGCCTTCACTGTGCACTGATTGCCGAGACATGTGCACGCTAGAAAAACAAGGTGGGCAAGAGGAGGAAGAGAGTACGGGCATCAGAGAGCATCTGGCATCTTGTCCTGGAAAGAGCAGTGTTTTTGGAGAGTACAGCAAATCCGTGTTTCTGGACAAGGGAGGCATAAGTGCGCTGCGCTCCTAAGCTATCTCCCTGCGAGACACACTGCCAAAGCTTTTCGTTATCCTGCAGTCTAGTGCAGACGCACACTACGGCTCTCGGCTGCTGTCCGAAGCGAAGCGCCGGTGGCCGGCGTCTTTCGGCTGAAGCTGCGCTTCGGAGCGTACGGCTGCCGCTCCGCTGTTGTGTGCGCGAAGCAGCCGCTTCTCCTGCTCCGGGAGCCGGACAGAGCGGTAGCTTGTACGAGGGCGAAGAACGAAGTCGAAGAGCACCGGGCTTCTGCGCGCACCCTAAGGACTGATAGAGGACCATGGTGGCCGCTCGCCCGCCTCTTCAATTCCCTTCTAGCATCCTTATGGAAAGTGTTCCAGGACAATTTTCCTGAATTTTGAATTCGTCCTGATGCAGCCCCTCCTGGGAAACTCGTGCTCGTCCTCTGAGTCTCCGACATGCAGAGACATCGATGGCAACTGCAGAAATGAAGGGCTACGTTGAGTTGTCGAGAAGCAAGAACCTAGCCAGCGCCTTGTGTTTGGGAGTCAGCAGCACCTGGACTTTTTCGATTGCCTTCACTGTGCACTGAATACCACGACGGCATGGGCACGTTAAAACAACGCGCTGAGCAAGAGTCCCCGAAAGATCACGGCCGTCAGAAAGCAGCTTATATATTGCCCTGGAAAGAGCAGTGTTTTAGGAGTGTGCAGTAAAATCGTGTTTCTGGACAAGGGAGGCATAAGTGCGCTGCGCTCCTAAGCTATCTCCCTGCGAGACACACTGCCAAAGCTTTTCGTTATCCTGCAGTCTAGTGCAGACGCACACTACGGCTCTCGGCTGCTGTCCGAAGCGAAGCGCCGGTGGCCGGCGTCTTTCGGCTGAAGCTGCGCTTCGGAGCGTACGGCTGCCGCTCCGCTGCTGTGTGCGCGAAGCAGCCGCTTCTCCTGCTCCGGGAGCCGGACAGAGCGGTAGCTTGTACGAGGGCGAAGAGCGAAGCCGAAGAGCACCGGGCTTCTGCGCGCACCCTAAGGACTGCTAGAGGACCATGGTGGCCGCTCGCCCGCCTCTTCAATTCCCTTCTAGCATCCTTATGGAAAGTGTTCCAGGACAATTTTCCTGAATTTTGAATTCGTCCTGATGCAGCCCCTCCTGGGAAACTCGTGCTCGTCCTCTGAGTCTCCAACATGCAGAGACCTCGATGGCAACTGCAGAAATGAAGGGCTACGTTGAGTTGTCGAGAAGCAAGAACCTAGCCAGCGCCTTGTGTTTGGGAGTCAGCAGCACCTGGACTTTTTCGATTGCCTTCACTGTGCACTGAATGCCACGACGGCATGGGCACGTTAAAACAACGCGCTGAGCAAGAGTCCCCGAAAGATCACGGCCGTCAGAAAGCAGCTTATATATTGCCCTGGAAAGAGCAGTGTTTTAGGAGTGTGCAGTAAAATCGTGTTTCTGGACAAGGGAGGCATAAGTGCGCTGCGCTCCTAAGCTATCTCCCTGCGAGACACACTGCCAAAGCTTTTCGTTATCCTGCAGTCTAGTGCAGACGCACACTACGGCTCTCGGCTGCTGTCCGAAGCCAAACGCCGGTCGCCGGCGTCTTTCGGCTGAAGCAGCGCTTCGGAGCGTACGGCTGCCGCTCCGCTGTTGTGTGCGCGAAGCAGCCGCTTCTCCTGCTCCGGGAGCCGGACAGAGCGGTAGCTTGTACGAGGGCGAAGAACGAAGCCGCAGAGCACCGGGCTTCTGCGCGCACCCTAAGGACTGCTAGAGGACCGTGGTGGACACTCGCCTGCGTCTTCAATTCCATTCTAGCATCCTTATGGAAGGTGTTCCAGGACAATTCTCCTGAGTTTTGAATTCGTCCTGATGCAGCCCCTCCTGGGAAACTCGTGCTCGTCCTCTGAGGCTCCGAGTGCAGAGACCTCGATGGCAACTGCAGAAATGAAGCACTCCGTTGAGTTGTCGAGAAGCAAGAACATAGCCAGCGCCTTGTGTTTGGGAGTCAGCAGCTGCTGGACTTTTGCGATTGCCTTCACTGTGCACTGAATGCCACGACGGCATGGGCACGTTAAAACAACGAGCTGAGCAAGAGTCCCCGAAAGATCACGGCCGTCAGAAAGCAGCTTATATATTGCCCTGGAAAGAGCAGTGTTTTAGGAGTGTGCAGTAAAATCGTGTTTCTGGACAAGGGAGGCATAAGTGCGCTGCGCTCCTAAGCTATCTCCCTGCGAGACACACTGCCAAAGCTTTTCGCTATCCTGCAGTCTAGTGCAGACGCACACTACGGCTCTCGGCTGCTGTCCGAAGCCAAGCGCCGGTCGCCGGCGTCTTTCGGCTGAAGCAGCGCTTCGGAGCGTACGGCTGTTGTGTGCGCGAAGCAGCCGCTTCTCCTGCTCCGGGAGCCGGACAGAGCGGTAGCTTGTACGAGGGCGAAGAACGAAGCCGCAGAGCACCGGACTTGTGTGCACAGCCTACGGGCTGCTAGAGGAAGGTGGCTGCACCTCCCTAACCTATCAATTCACAGCTGGCATGCTCTATGGAGCTGTTCCAGGACAACTTTCATTGCTTATGGGTTCGTCCTGATACAGCCCCTCCTGGGAAACTCGTGCTCGTCCCCTGAGGCTCCGAGATGCAGAAACATCGATGGCAGCTGCAGAAATGAAGGGCTGCGTTGAGTTGTCGAGAAGCAAGAACATAGCCAGCGCCTAAGTGTCTGGGAGTCAGCAGCTGCTGCACTTTTGCGATTGCCTTCACTGTGCACTGATTGCCGAGACATGTGCACGCTAAAAAAACAAGGTGGGCAAGAGGAGGAAGAGAGTACGGGCATCAGAGAGCATCTGGCATCTTGTCCTGGAAACTGCAGTGTTTTTGGAGAGTACAGCAAATCCGTGTTTCTGGACAAGGGAGGCATAAGTGCGCTGCGCTCCTAAGCTATCTCCCTGCGAGACACACTGCCAAAGCTTTTCGCTATCATGCAGTCTAGTGCAGACGCACACTCCGGCTCTCCGGAGCTGTCCGAAGCCAAGCGCCGGTGGCCGGCGTCTTTCGGCTGAAGCTGCGCTTCGGAGCGTACGGCTGCCGCTCCGCTGTTGTGTGCGCGAAGCAGCCGCTTCTCCTGCTCCGGGAGCCGGACAGAGCGGTAGCTTGTACGAGGGCGAAGAACGAAGCCGCAGAGCACCGGCCTTCTGCGCGCACCCTAAGGACTGCTAGAGGACCGTGGTGGACACTCGCCTGCGTCTTCAATTCCATTCTAGCATCCTTATGGAAGGTGTTCCAGGACAATTCTCCTGAGTTTTGAATTCATCCTGATGCAGCCCCTCCTGGGAAACTCGTGCTCGTCCCCTGAGGCTCCGAGTGCAGAGACCTCGATGGCAACTGCAGAAATGAAGCACTCCGTTGAGTTGTCGAGAAGCAAGAACATAGCCAGCGCCTTGTGTTTGGGAGTCAGCAGCTGCTGGACTTTTTCGATTGCCTTCACTGTGCACTGAATGCCACGACGGCATGGGCACGTTAAAACAACGAGCTGAGCAAGAGTCCCCGAAAGATCACGGCCGTCAGAAAGCATCTTATATATTGCCCTGGAAAGAGCAGTGTTTTAGGAGTGTGCAGTAAAATCGTGTTTCTGGACAAGGGAGGCATAAGTGCGCTGCGCTCCTAAGCTATCTCCCTGCTAAGACACACTGCCAAAGCTTTTCGCTATGATGCAGTCTAGTGCAGACGCATACTCCGGCTCTCCGGAGCTGTCCGAAGCGAAGCGCCGGTCGCCGGCGTCTTTCGGCTGAAGCAGCGCTTCGGAGCGTACGGCTGTTGTGTGCGCGAAGCAGCCGCTTCTCCTGCTCCGGGAGCCGGACAGAGCGGTAGCTTGTACGAGGGCGAAGAACGAAGCCGCAGAGCACCGGACTTGTGTGCACAGCCTACGGGCTGCTAGAGGAAGGTGGCTGCACCTCCCTAACCTATCAATTCACAGCTGGCATGCTCTATGGAGCTGTTCCAGGACAACTTTCATTGCTTATGGGTTCGTCCTGATACAGCCCCTCCTGGGAAACTCGTGCTCGTCCCCTGAGGCTCCGAGATGCAGAAACATCGATGGCAGCTGCAGAAATGAAGGGCTGCGTTGAGTTGTCGAGAAGCAAGAACATAGCCAGCGCCTAAGTGTCTGGGAGTCAGCAGCTGCTGCACTTTTGCGATTGCCTTCACTGTGCACTGATTGCCGAGACATGTGCACGCTAAAAAAACAAGGTGGGCAAGAGGAGGAAGAGAGTACGGGCATCAGAGAGCATCTGGCATCTTGTCCTGGAAACTGCAGTGTTTTTGGAGAGTACAGCAAATCCGTGTTTCTGGACAAGGGAGGCATAAGTGCGCTGCGCTCCTAAGCTATCTCCCTGCGAGACACACTGCCAAAGCTTTTCGCTATCATGCAGTCTAGTGCAGACGCACACTCCGGCTCTCCGGAGCTGTCCGAAGCCAAGCGCCGGTGGCCGGCGTCTTTCGGCTGAAGCTGCGCTTCGGAGCGTACGGCTGCCGCTCCGCTGTTGTGTGCGCGAAGCAGCCGCTTCTCCTGCTCCGGGAGCCGGACAGAGCGGTAGCTTGTACGAGGGCGAAGAACGAAGCCGCAGAGCACCGGGCTTCTGCGCGCACCCTAAGGACTGCTAGAGGACCGTGGTGGACACTCGCCTGCCTCTTCAATTCCATTCTAGCATCCTTATGGAAGGTGTTCCAGGACAATTTTCCTGAGTTTTGAATTCCTCCTGATGCAGCCCCTCCTGGGAAACTCGTGCTCGTCCTCTGAGTCTCCGACATGCAGAGACCTCGATGGCAACTGCAGAAATGAAGGGCTGCGTTGAGTTGTCGAGACGCAAGAACATAGCCAGCGCCTTGTGTTTGGGAGTCAGCAGCACCTGGACTTTTGCGATTGCTTTCACTGTGCACTGAATGCCAGGACGGCATGGGCACGTTAAAACAACGCGCTGAGCAAGAGTCCCGAAAGATCACGGCCGTCAGAAAGCAGCTTATATATTGCCCTGGAAAGAGCAGTGTTTTAGGAGTGTGCAGTAAAATCGTGTTTCTGGACAAGGGAGGCATAAGTGCGCTGCGCTCCTAAGCTATCTCCCTGCGAGACACACTGCCAAAGCTTTTCGTTATCCTGCAGTCTAGTGCAGACGCACACTACGGCTCTCGGCTGCTGTCCGAAGCCAAACGCCGGTCGCCGGCGTCTTTCGGCTGAAGCAGCGCTTCGGAGCGTACGGCTGCCGCTCCGCTGCTGTGTGCGCGAAGCAGCCGCTTCTCCTGCTCCGGGAGCCGGACAGAGCGGTAGCTTGTACGAGGGCGAAGAACGAAGCCGCAGAGCACCGGGCTTCTGCGCGCACCCTAAGGACTGCTAGAGGACCGTGGTGAACACTCGCCTGCGTCTTCAATTCCATTCTAGCATCCTTATGGAAGGTGTTCCAGGACAATTCTCCTGAGTTTTGAATTCGTCCTGATGCAGCCCCTCCTGGGAAACTCGTGCTCGTCCTCTGAGGCTCCGAGTGCAGAGACCTCGATGGCAACTGCAGAAATGAAGCACTCCGTTGAGTTGTCGAGAAGCAAGAACATAGCCAGCGCCTTGTGTTTGGGAGTCAGCAGCTGCTGGACTTTTGCGATTGCCTTCACTGTGCACTGAATGCCAGGACGGCATGGGCACGTTAAAACAACGAGCTGAGCAAGAGTCCCCGAAAGATCACGGCCGTCAGAAAGCATCTTATATATTGCCCTGGAAAGAGCAGTGTTTTTGGAGTGTGCAGTAAAATCGTGTTTCTGGACAAGGGAGGCATAAGTGCGCTGCGCTCCTAAGCTATCTCCCTGTGAGACACACTGCCAAAGCTTTTCGCTATGATGCAGTCTAGTGCAGACGCACACTACGGCTCTCCGGAGCTGTCCGAAGCGAAGCGCCGGTGGCCGGCGTCTTTCGGCTGAAGCAGCGCTTCGGAGCGTACGGCTGTTGTGTGCGCGAAGCAGCCGCTTCTCCTGCTCCGGGAGCCGGACAGAGCGGTAGCTTGTACGAGGGCGAAGAACGAAGCCGCAGAGCACCGGACTTGTGTGCACAGCCTACGGGCTGCTAGAGGAAGGTGGCTGCAGCTCCCTAACCTATCAATTCACAGCTGGCATGCTCTATGGAGCTGTTCCAGGACAACTTTCATTGCTTATGGGTTCGTCCTGATACAGCCCCTCCTGGGAAACTCGTGCTCGTTCCCCGAGGCTCCGAGATGCAGAAACATCGATGGCAGCTGCAGAAATGAAGGGCTGCGTTGAGTTGTCGAGAAGCAAGAACATAGCCAGCGCCTAAGTGTCTGGGAGTCAGCAGCTGCTGCACTTTTGCGTTTGCCTTCACTGTGCACTGATTGCCGAGACATGTGCACGCTAGAAAAACAAGGTGGGCAAGAGGAGGAAGAGAGTACGGGCATCAGAGAGCATCTGGCATCTTGTCCTGGAAACTGCAGTGTTTTTGGAGAGTACAGCAAATCCGTGTTTCTGGACAAGGGAGGCATAAGTGCGCTGCGCTCCTAAGCTATCTCCCTGCGAGACACACTGCCAAAGCTTTTCGTTATCCTGCAGTCTAGTGCAGACGCACACTACGGCTCTCGGCTGCTGTCCGAAGCGAAGCGCCGGTGGCCGGCGTCTTTCGGCTGAAGCTGCGCTTCGGAGCGTACGACTGCCGCTCCGCTCTTGTGTGCGCGAAGCAGCCGCTTCTCCTGCTCCGGGAGCCGGACAGAGCGGTAGCTTGTACGAGGGCGAAGAGCGAAGCCGAAGAGCACCGGGCTTCTGCGCGCACCCTAAGGACTGCTAGAGGACCATGGTGGCCGCTCGCCCGCCTCTTCAATTCCCTTCTAGCATCCTTATGGAAAGTGTTCCAGGACAATTTTCCTGAATTTTGAATTCGTCCTGATGCAGCCCCTCCTGGGAAACTCGTGCTCGTCCTCTGAGTCTCCGACATGCAGAGACCTCGATGGCAACTGCAGAAATAAAGGGCTACGTTGAGTTGTCGAGAGGCAAGAACCTAGCCAGCGCCTTGTGTTTGGGAGTCAGCAGCACCTGGACTTTTTCGATTGCCTTCACTGTGCACTGAATACCACGACGGCATGGGCACGTTAAAACAACGCGCTGAGCAAGAGTCCCCGAAAGATCACGGCCGTCAGAAAGCAGCTTATATATTGCCCTGGAAAGAGCAGTGTTTTAGGAGTGTGCAGTAAAATCGTGTTTCTGGACAAGGGAGGCATAAGTGCGCTGCGCTCCTAAGCTATCTCCCTGCGAGACACACTGCCAAAGCTTTTCGTTATCCTGCAGTCTAGTGCAGACGCACACTACGGCTCTCGGCTGCTGTCCGAAGCCAAACGCCGGTCGCCGGCGTCTTTCGGCTGAAGCAGCGCTTCGGAGCGTACGGCTGCCGCTCCGCTGCTGTGTGCGCGAAGCAGCCGCTTCTCCTGCTCCGGGAGCCGGACAGAGCGGTAGCTTGTACGAGGGCGAAGAACGAAGCCGCAGAGCACCGGGCTTCTGCGCGCACCCTAAGGACTGCTAGAGGACCGTGGTGGACACTCGCCTGCGTCTTCAATTCCATTCTAGCATCCTTATGGAAGGTGTTCCAGGACAATTCTCCTGAGTTTTGAATTCGTCCTGATGCAGCCCCTCCTGGGAAACTCGTGCTCGTCCTCTGAGGCTCCGAGTGCAGAGACCTCGATGGCAACTGCAGAAATGAAGCACTCCGTTGAGTTGTCGAGAAGCAAGAACATAGCCAGCGCCTTGTGTTTGGGAGTCAGCAGCTGCTGGACTTTTGCGATTGCCTTCACTGTGCACTGAATGCCAGGACAGCATGGGCACGTTAAAACAACGAGCTGAGCAAGAGTCCCCGAAAGATCACGGCCGTCAGAAAGCATCTTATATATTGCCCTGGAAAGAGCAGTGTTTTTGGAGTGTGCAGTAAAATCGTGTTTCTGGACAAGGGAGGCATAAGTGCGCTGCGCTCCTAAGCTATCTCCCTGCGAGACACACTGCCAAAGCTTTTCGCTATGATGCAGTCTAGTGCAGACGCACACTACGGCTCTCCGGAGCTGTCCGAAGCGAAGCGCCGGTGGCCGGCGTCTTTCGTCTGAAGCAGCGCTTCGGAGCGTACGGCTGCCGCTCCGCTGTTGTGTGCGCGAAGCAGCCGCTTCTCCTGCTCCGGGAGCCGGACAGAGCGGTAGCTTGTACGAGGGCGAAGAACGAAGCCGCAGAGCACCGGACTTGTGTGCACAGCCTACGGGCTGCTAGAGGAAGGTGGCTGCACCTCCCTAACCTATCAATTCACAGCTGGCATGCTCTATGGAGCTGTTCCAGGACAACTTTCATTGCTTATGGGTTCGTCCTGATACAGCCCCTCCTGGGAAACTCGTGCTCGTCCCCTGAGGCTCCGAGATGCAGAAACATCGATGGCAGCTGCAGAAATGCAGGGCTGCGTTGAGTTGTCGAGAAGCAAGAATATAGCCAGCGCCTAAGTGTCTGGGAGTCAGCAGCTGCTGCACTTTTGCGTTTGCCTTCACTGTGCACTGATTGCCGAGACATGTGCACGCTAGAAAAACAAGGTGGGCAAGAGGAGGAAGAGAGTACGGGCATCAGAGAGCATCTGGCATCTTGTCCTGGAAACTGCAGTGTTTTTGGAGAGTACAGCAAATCCGTGTTTCTGGACAAGGGAGGCATAAGTGCGCTGCGCTCCTAAGCTATCTCCCTGCGAGACACACTGCCAAAGCTTTTCGTTATCCTGCAGTCTAGTGCAGACGCACACTCCGGCTCTCCGGAGCTGTCCGAAGCCAAGCGCCGGTGGCCGGCGTCTTTCGGCTGAAGCTGCGCTTCGGAGCGTACGGCTGCCGCTCCGCTGTTGTGTGCGCGAAGCAGCCGCTTCTCCTGCTCCGGGAGCCGGACAGAGCGGTAGCTTGTACGAGGGCGAAGAGCGAAGCCGAAGAGCACCGGGCTTCTGCGCGCACCCTAAGGACTGCTAGAGGACCATGGTGGCCGCTCGCCCGCCTCTTCAATTCCCTTCTAGCATCCTTATGGAAAGTGTTCCAGGACAATTTTCCTGAATTTTGAATTCGTCCTGATGCAGCCCCTCCTGGGAAACTCGTGCTCGTCCTCTGAGTCTCCGACATGCAGAGACCTCGATGGCAACTGCAGAAATGAAGGGCTACGTTGAGTTGTCGAGAAGCAAGAACCTAGCCAGCGCCTTGTGTTTGGGAGTCAGCAGCACCTGGACTTTTTCGATTGCCTTCACTGTGCACTGAATACCACGACGGCATGGGCACGTTAAAACAACGCGCTGAGCAAGAGTCCCGAAAGATCACGGCCGTCAGAAAGCAGCTTATATATTGCCCTGGAAAGAGCAGTGTTTTAGGAGTGTGCAGTAAAATCGTGTTTCTGGACAAGGGAGGCATAAGTGCGCTGCGCTCCTAAGCTATCTCCCTGCGAGACACACTGCCAAAGCTTTTCGTTATCCTGCAGTCTAGTGCAGACGCACACTACGGCTCTCGGCTGCTGTCCGAAGCCAAGCGCCGGTCGCCGGCGTCTTTCGGCTGAAGCAGCGCTTCGGAGCGTACGGCTGCCGCTCCGCTGCTGTGTGCGCGAAGCAGCCGCTTCTCCTGCTCCGGGAGCCGGACAGAGCGGTAGCTTGTACGAGGGCGAAGAACGAAGCCGCAGAGCACCGGGCTTCTGCGCGCACCCTAAGGACTGCTAGAGGACCGTGGTGGACACTCGCCTGCCTCTTCAATTCCATTCTAGCATCCTTATGGAAGGTGTTCCAGGACAATTCTCCTGAGTTTTGAATTCCTCCTGATGCAGCCCCTCCTGGGAAACTCGTGCTCGTCCCCTGAGGCTCCGAGTGCAGAGACCTCGATGGCAACTGCAGAAATGAAGCACTCCGTTGAGTTGTCGAGAAGCAAGAACATAGCCAGCGCCTTGTGTTTGGGAGTCAGCAGCTGCTGGACTTTTGCGATTGCCTTCACTGTGCACTGAATGCCACGACGGCATGGGCACGTTAAAACAACGAGCTGAGCAAGAGTCCCCGAAAGATCACGGCCGTCAGAAAGCATCTTATATATTGCCCTGGAAAGAGCAGTGTTTTTGGAGTGTGCAGTAAAATCGTGTTTCTGGACAAGGGAGGCATAAGTGCGCTGCGCTCCTAAGCTATCTCCCTGCTAAGACACACTGCCAAAGCTTTTCGCTATCATGCAGTCTAGTGCAGACGCATACTCCGGCTCTCGGCTGCTGTCCGAAGCGAAGCGCCGGTCGCCGGCGTCTTTCGGCTGAAGCAGCGCTTCGGAGCGTACGGCTGTTGTGTGCGCGAAGCAGCCGCTTCTCCTGCTCCGGGAGCCGGACAGAGCGGTAGCTTGTACGAGGGCGAAGAACGAAGCCGCAGAGCACCGGACTTGTGTGCACAGCCTACGGGCTGCTAGAGGAAGGTGGCTGCACCTCCCTAACCTATCAATTCACAGCTGGCATGCTCTATGGAGCTGTTCCAGGACAACTTTCATTGCTTATGGGTTCGTCCTGATACAGCCCCTCCTGGGAAACTCGTGCTCGTCCCCTGAGGCTCCGAGATGCAGAAACATCGATGGCAGCTGCAGAAATGAAGGGCTGCGTTGAGTTGTCGAGAAGCAAGAACATAGCCAGCGCCTAAGTGTCTGGGAGTCAGCAGCTGCTGCACTTTTGCGATTGCCTTCACTGTGCACTGATTGCCGAGACATGTGCACGCTAAAAAAACAAGGTGGGCAAGAGGAGGAAGAGAGTACGGGCATCAGAGAGCATCTGGCATCTTGTCCTGGAAACTGCAGTGTTTTTGGAGAGTACAGCAAATCCGTGTTTCTGGACAAGGGAGGCATAAGTGCGCTGCGCTCCTAAGCTATCTCCCTGCGAGACACACTGCCAAAGCTTTTCGCTATCATGCAGTCTAGTGCAGACGCACACTCCGGCTCTCCGGAGCTGTCCGAAGCCAAGCGCCGGTGGCCGGCGTCTTTCGGCTGAAGCTGCGCTTCGGAGCGTACGGCTGCCGCTCCGCTCTTGTGTGCGCGAAGCAGCCGCTTCTCCTGCTCCGGGAGCCGGACAGAGCGGTAGCTTGTACGAGGGCGAAGAACGAAGCCGAAGAGCACCGGGCTTCTGCGCGCACCCTAAGGACTGCTAGAGGACCGTGGTGGACACTCGCCTGCGTCTTCAATTCCATTCTAGCATCCTTATGGAAGGTGTTCCAGGACAATTTTCCTGAATTTTGAATTCCTCCTGATGCAGCCCCTCCTGGGAAACTCCTGCTCGTCCTCTGAGTCTCCGAGTGCAGAGACCTTGATGGCAACTGCAGAAATGAAGGGCTGCGTTGAGTTGTCGAGACGCAAGAACATAGCCAGCGCCTTGTGTTTGGGAGTCAGCAGCACCTGGACTTTTGCGATTGCCTTCACTGTGCACTGAATGCCAGGACGGCATGGGCACGTTAAAACAACGAGCTGAGCAAGAGTCCCCGAAAGATCACGGCCGTCAGAAAGCATCTTATATATTGCCCTGGAAAGAGCAGTGTTTTTGGAGTGTGCAGTAAAATCGTGTTTCTGGACAAGGGAGGCATAAGTGCGCTGCGCTCCTAAGCTATCTCCCTGCTAAGACACACTGCCAAAGCTTTTCGCTATGATGCAGTCTAGTGCAGACGCATACTCCGGCTCTCCGGAGCTGTCCGAAGCGAAGCGCCGGTCGCCGGCGTCTTTCGGCTGAAGCAGCGCTTCGGAGCGTACGGCTGTTGTGTGCGCGAAGCAGCCGCTTCTCCTGCTCCGGGAGCCGGACAGAGCGGTAGCTTGTACGAGGGCGAAGAACGAAGCCGCAGAGCACCGGACTTGTGTGCACAGCCTACGGGCTGCTAGAGGAAGGTGGCTGCACCTCCCTAACCTATCAATTCACAGCTCCCATGCTCTATGGAGCTGTTCCAGGACAACTTTCATTGCTTATGGGTTCGTCCTGATACAGCCCCTCCTGGGAAACTCGTGCTCGTTCCCTGAGGCTCCGAGATGCAGAAACATCGATGGCAGCTGCAGAAATGAAGGGCTGCGTTGAGTTGTCGAGAAGCAAGAATATAGCCAGCGCCTTGTGTTTGGGAGTCAGCAGCACCTGGACTTTTGCGATTGCTTTCACTGTGCACTGAATGCCAGGACGGCATGGGCACGTTAAAACAACGAGCTGAGCAAGAGTCCCCGAAAGATCACGGCCGTCAGAAAGCATCTTATATATTGCCCTGGAAAGAGCAGTGTTTTTGGAGTGTGCAGTAAAATCGTGTTTCTGGACAAGGGAGGCATAAGTGCGCTGCGCTCCTAAGCTATCTCCCTGCTAAGACACACTGCCAAAGCTTTTCGCTATGATGCAGTCTAGTGCAGACGCACACTCCGGCTCTCCGGAGCTGTCCGAAGCGAAGCGCCGGTCGCCGGCGTCTTTCGGCTGAAGCAGCGCTTCGGAGCGTACGGCTGTTGTGTGCGCGAAGCAGCCGCTTCTCCTGCTCCGGGAGCCGGACAGAGCGGTAGCTTGTACGAGGGCGAAGAACGAAGCCGCAGAGCACCGGACTTGTGTGCACAGCCTACGGGCTGCTAGAGGAAGGTGGCTGCAGCTCCCTAACCTATCAATTCACAGCTGGCATGCTCTATGGAGCTGTTCCAGGACAACTTTCATTGCTTATGGGTTCGTCCTGATACAGCCCCTCCTGGGAAACTCGTGCTCGTTCCCCGAGGCTCCGAGATGCAGAAACATCGATGGCAGCTGCAGAAATGAAGGGCTGCGTTGAGTTGTCGAGAAGCAAGAACATAGCCAGCGCCTAAGTGTCTGGGAGTCAGCAGCTGCTGCACTTTTGCGTTTGCCTTCACTGTGCACTGATTGCCGAGACATGTGCACGCTAGAAAAACAAGGTGGGCAAGAGGAGGAAGAGAGTACGGGCATCAGAGAGCATCTGGCATCTTGTCCTGGAAACTGCAGTGTTTTTGGAGAGTACAGCAAATCCGTGTTTCTGGACAAGGGAGGCATAAGTGCGCTGCGCTCCTAAGCTATCTCCCTGCGAGACACACTGCCAAAGCTTTTCGTTATCCTGCAGTCTAGTGCAGACGCACACTACGGCTCTCGGCTGCTGTCCGAAGCGAAGCGCCGGTGGCCGGCGTCTTCCGGCTGAAGCTGCGCTTCGGAGCGTACGGCTGCCGCTCCGCTCTTGTGTGCGCGAAGCAGCCGCTTCTCCTGCTCCGGGAGCCGGACAGAGCGGTAGCTTGTACGAGGGCGAAGAGCGAAGCCGAAGAGCACCGGGCTTCTGCGCGCACCCTAAGGACTGCTAGAGGACCATGGTGGCCGCTCGCCCGCCTCTTCAATTCCCTTCTAGCATCCTTATGGAAAGTGTTCCAGGACAATTTTCCTGAGTTTTGAATTCGTCCTGATGCAGCCCCTCCTGGGAAACTCGTGCTCGTCCTCTGAGTCTCCGACATGCAGAGACCTCGATGGCAACTGCAGAAATAAAGGGCTACGTTGAGTTGTCGAGAGGCAAGAACCTAGCCAGCGCCTTGTGTTTGGGAGTCAGCAGCACCTGGACTTTTTCGATTGCCTTCACTGTGCACTGAATACCACGACGGCATGGGCACGTTAAAACAACGCGCTGAGCAAGAGTCCCCGAAAGATCACGGCCGTCAGAAAGCAGCTTATATATTGCCCTGGAAAGAGCAGTGTTTTAGGAGTGTGCAGTAAAATCGTGTTTCTGGACAAGGGAGGCATAAGTGCGCTGCGCTCCTAAGCTATCTCCCTGCGAGACACACTGCCAAAGCTTTTCGTTATCCTGCAGTCTAGTGCAGACGCACACTACGGCTCTCGGCTGCTGTCCGAAGCCAAACGCCGGTCGCCGGCGTCTTTCGGCTGAAGCAGCGCTTCGGAGCGTACGGCTGCCGCTCCGCTGCTGTGTGCGCGAAGCAGCCGCTTCTCCTGCTCCGGGAGCCGGACAGAGCGGTAGCTTGTACGAGGGCGAAGAACGAAGCCGCAGAGCACCGGGCTTCTGTGCGCACCCTAAGGACTGCTAGAGGACCGTGGTGGACACTCGCCTGCGTCTTCAATTCCATTCTAGCATCCTTATGGAAGGTGTTCCAGGACAATTCTCCTGAGTTTTGAATTCGTCCTGATGCAGCCCCTCCTGGGAAACTCGTGCTCGTCCTCTGAGGCTCCGAGTGCAGAGACCTCGATGGCAACTGCAGAAATGAAGCACTCCGTTGAGTTGTCGAGAAGCAAGAACATAGCCAGCGCCTTGTGTTTGGGAGTCAGCAGCTGCTGGACTTTTGCGATTGCCTTCACTGTGCACTGAATGCCACGACGGCATGGGCACGTTAAAACAACGAGCTGAGCAAGAGTCCCCGAAAGATCACGGCCGTCAGAAAGCAGCTTATATATTGCCCTGGAAAGAGCAGTGTTTTAGGAGTGTGCAGTAAAATCGTGTTTCTGGACAAGGGAGGCATAAGTGCGCTGCGCTCCTAAGCTATCTCCCTGCGAGACACACTGCCAAAGCTTTTCGCTATCATGCAGTCTAGTGCAGACGCACACTACGGCTCTCGGCTGCTGTCCGAAGCCAAGCGCCGGTGGCCGGCGTCTTTCGGCTGAAGCAGCGCTTCGGAGCGTACGGCTGTTGTGTGCGCGAAGCAGCCGCTTCTCCTGCTCCGGGAGTCGGAGAGAGCGGTAGCTTGTACGAGGGCGAAGAACGAAGCCGCAGAGCACCGGACTTGTGTGCACAGCCTACGGGCTGCTAGAGGAAGGTGGCTGCACCTCCCTAACCTATCAATTCACAGCTGGCATGCTCTATGGAGCTGTTCCAGGACAACTTTCATTGCTTATGGGTTCGTCCTGATACAGCCCCTCCTGGGAAACTCGTGCTCGTCCCCTGAGGCTCCGAGATGCAGAAACATCGATGGCAGCTGCAGAAATGAAGGGCTGCGTTGAGTTGTCGAGAAGCAAGAACATAGCCAGCGCCTAAGTGTCTGGGAGTCAGCAGCTGCTGCACTTTTGCGATTGCCTTCACTGTGCACTGATTGCCGAGACATGTGCACGCTAAAAAAACAAGGTGGGCAAGAGGAGGAAGAGAGTACGGGCATCAGAGAGCATCTGGCATCTTGTCCTGGAAACTGCAGTGTTTTTGGAGAGTACAGCAAATCCGTGTTTCTGGACAAGGGAGGCATAAGTGCGCTGCGCTCCTAAGCTATCTCCCTGCGAGACACACTGCCAAAGCTTTTCGCTATCATGCAGTCTAGTGCAGACGCACACTCCGGCTCTCCGGAGCTGTCCGAAGCCAAGCGCCGGTGGCCGGCGTCTTTCGGCTGAAGCTGCGCTTCGGAGCGTACGGCTGCCGCTCCGCTCTTGTGTGCGCGAAGCAGCCGCTTCTCCTGCTCCGGGAGCCGGACAGAGCGGTAGCTTGTACGAGGGCGAAGAACGAAGCCGCAGAGCACCGGCCTTCTGCGCGCACCCTAAGGACTGCTAGAGGACCGTGGTGGACACTCGCCTGCGTCTTCAATTCCATTCTAGCATCCTTATGGAAGGTGTTCCAGGACAATTCTCCTGAGTTTTGAATTCATCCTGATGCAGCCCCTCCTGGGAAACTCGTGCTCGTCCCCTGAGGCTCCGAGTGCAGAGACCTCGATGGCAACTGCAGAAATGAAGCACTCCGTTGAGTTGTCGAGAAGCAAGAACATAGCCAGCGCCTTGTGTTTGGGAGTCAGCAGCTGCTGGACTTTTTCGATTGCCTTCACTGTGCACTGAATGCCACGACGGCATGGGCACGTTAAAACAACGAGCTGAGCAAGAGTCCCCGAAAGATCACGGCCGTCAGAAAGCATCTTATATATTGCCCTGGAAAGAGCAGTGTTTTAGGAGTGTGCAGTAAAATCGTGTTTCTGGACAAGGGAGGCATAAGTGCGCTGCGCTCCTAAGCTATCTCCCTGCTAAGACACACTGCCAAAGCTTTTCGCTATGATGCAGTCTAGTGCAGACGCATACTCCGGCTCTCCGGAGCTGTCCGAAGCGAAGCGCCGGTCGCCGGCGTCTTTCGGCTGAAGCAGCGCTTCGGAGCGTACGGCTGTTGTGTGCGCGAAGCAGCCGCTTCTCCTGCTCCGGGAGCCGGACAGAGCGGTAGCTTGTACGAGGGCGAAGAACGAAGCCGCAGAGCACCGGACTTGTGTGCACAGCCTACGGGCTGCTAGAGGAAGGTGGCTGCACCTCCCTAACCTATCAATTCACAGCTGGCATGCTCTATGGAGCTGTTCCAGGACAACTTTCATTGCTTATGGGTTCGTCCTGATACAGCCCCTCCTGGGAAACTCGTGCTCGTCCCCTGAGGCTCCGAGATGCAGAAACATCGATGGCAGCTGCAGAAATGAAGGGCTGCGTTGAGTTGTCGAGAAGCAAGAACATAGCCAGCGCCTAAGTGTCTGGGAGTCAGCAGCTGCTGCACTTTTGCGATTGCCTTCACTGTGCACTGATTGCCGAGACATGTGCACGCTAAAAAAACAAGGTGGGCAAGAGGAGGAAGAGAGTACGGGCATCAGAGAGCATCTGGCATCTTGTTCTGGAAACTGCAGTGTTTTTGGAGAGTACAGCAAATCCGTGTTTCTGGACAAGGGAGGCATAAGTGCGCTGCGCTCCTAAGCTATCTCCCTGCGAGACACACTGCCAAAGCTTTTCGCTATCATGCAGTCTAGTGCAGACGCACACTCCGGCTCTCCGGAGCTGTCCGAAGCCAAGCGCCGGTGGCCGGCGTCTTTCGGCTGAAGCTGCGCTTCGGAGCGTACGGCTGCCGCTCCGCTGTTGTGTGCGCGAAGCAGCCGCTTCTCCTGCTCCGGGAGCCGGACAGAGCGGTAGCTTGTACGAGGGCGAAGAACGAAGCCGCAGAGCACCGGGCTTCTGCGCGCACCCTAAGGACTGCTAGAGGACCGTGGTGGACACTCGCCTGCGTCTTCAATTCCATTCTAGCATCCTTATGGAAGGTGTTCCAGGACAATTTTCCTGAGTTTTGAATTCCTCCTGATGCAGCCCCTCCTGGGAAACTCGTGCTCGTCCTCTGAGTCTCCGACATGCAGAGACCTCGATGGCAACTGCAGAAATGAAGGGCTGCGTTGAGTTGTCGAGACGCAAGAACATAGCCAGCGCCTTGTGTTTGGGAGTCAGCAGCACCTGGACTTTTGCGATTGCTTTCACTGTGCACTGAATGCCAGGACGGCATGGGCACGTTAAAACAACGCGCTGAGCAAGAGTCCCGAAAGATCACGGCCGTCAGAAAGCAGCTTATATATTGCCCTGGAAAGAGCAGTGTTTTAGGAGTGTGCAGTAAAATCGTGTTTCTGGACAAGGGAGGCATAAGTGCGCTGCGCTCCTAAGCTATCTCCCTGCGAGACACACTGCCAAAGCTTTTCGTTATCCTGCAGTCTAGTGCAGACGCACACTACGGCTCTCGGCTGCTGTCCGAAGCCAAACGCCGGTCGCCGGCGTCTTTCGGCTGAAGCAGCGCTTCGGAGCGTACGGCTGCCGCTCCGCTGCTGTGTGCGCGAAGCAGCCGCTTCTCCTGCTCCGGGAGCCGGACAGAGCGGTAGCTTGTACGAGGGCGAAGAACGAAGCCGCAGAGCACCGGGCTTCTGCGCGCACCCTAAGGACTGCTAGAGGACCGTGGTGAACACTCGCCTGCGTCTTCAATTCCATTCTAGCATCCTTATGGAAGGTGTTCCAGGACAATTCTCCTGAGTTTTGAATTCGTCCTGATGCAGCCCCTCCTGGGAAACTCGTGCTCGTCCTCTGAGGCTCCGAGTGCAGAGACCTCGATGGCAACTGCAGAAATGAAGGGCTACGTTGAGTTGTCGAGAAGCAAGAACATAGCCAGCGCCTTGTGTTTGGGAGTCAGCAGCTGCTGGACTTTTGCGATTGCCTTCACTGTGCACTGAATGCCAGGACGGCATGGGCACGTTAAAACAACGAGCTGAGCAAGAGTCCCCGAAAGATCACGGCCGTCAGAAAGCATCTTATATATTGCCCTGGAAAGAGCAGTGTTTTTGGAGTGTGCAGTAAAATCGTGTTTCTGGACAAGGGAGGCATAAGTGCGCTGCGCTCCTAAGCTATCTCCCTGCGAGACACACTGCCAAAGCTTTTCGTTATCCTGCAGTCTAGTGCAGACGCACACTACGGCTCTCGGCTGCTGTCCGAAGCGAAGCGCCGGTGGCCGGCGTCTTTCGGCTGAAGCTGCGCTTCGGAGCGTACGACTGCCGCTCCGCTCTTGTGTGCGCGAAGCAGCCGCTTCTCCTGCTCCGGGAGCCGGACAGAGCGGTAGCTTGTACGAGGGCGAAGAGCGAAGCCGAAGAGCACCGGGCTTCTGCGCGCACCCTAAGGACTGCTAGAGGACCATGGTGGCCGCTCGCCCGCCTCTTCAATTCCCTTCTAGCATCCTTATGGAAAGTGTTCCAGGACAATTTTCCTGAATTTTGAATTCGTCCTGATGCAGCCCCTCCTGGGAAACTCGTGCTCGTCCTCTGAGTCTCCGACATGCAGAGACCTCGATGGCAACTGCAGAAATAAAGGGCTACGTTGAGTTGTCGAGAGGCAAGAACCTAGCCAGCGCCTTGTGTTTGGGAGTCAGCAGCACCTGGACTTTTTCGATTGCCTTCACTGTGCACTGAATACCACGACGGCATGGGCACGTTAAAACAACGCGCTGAGCAAGAGTCCCCGAAAGATCACGGCCGTCAGAAAGCAGCTTATATATTGCCCTGGAAAGAGCAGTGTTTTAGGAGTGTGCAGTAAAATCGTGTTTCTGGACAAGGGAGGCATAAGTGCGCTGCGCTCCTAAGCTATCTCCCTGCGAGACACACTGCCAAAGCTTTTCGTTATCCTGCAGTCTAGTGCAGACGCACACTACGGCTCTCGGCTGCTGTCCGAAGCCAAACGCCGGTCGCCGGCGTCTTTCGGCTGAAGCAGCGCTTCGGAGCGTACGGCTGCCGCTCCGCTGCTGTGTGCGCGAAGCAGCCGCTTCTCCTGCTCCGGGAGCCGGACAGAGCGGTAGCTTGTACGAGGGCGAAGAACGAAGCCGCAGAGCACCGGGCTTCTGCGCGCACCCTAAGGACTGCTAGAGGACCGTGGTGAACACTCGCCTGCGTCTTCAATTCCATTCTAGCATCCTTATGGAAGGTGTTCCAGGACAATTCTCCTGAGTTTTGAATTCGTCCTGATGCAGCCCCTCCTGGGAAACTCGTGCTCGTCCTCTGAGGCTCCGAGTGCAGAGACCTCGATGGCAACTGCAGAAATGAAGCACTCCGTTGAGTTGTCGAGAAGCAAGAACATAGCCAGCGCCTTGTGTTTGGGAGTCAGCAGCTGCTGGACTTTTGCGATTGCCTTCACTGTGCACTGAATGCCACGACGGCATGGGCACGTTAAAACAACGAGCTGAGCAAGAGTCCCCGAAAGATCACGGCCGTCAGAAAGCAGCTTATATATTGCCCTGGAAAGAGCAGTGTTTTAGGAGTGTGCAGTAAAATCGTGTTTCTGGACAAGGGAGGCATAAGTGCGCTGCGCTCCTAAGCTATCTCCCTGCGAGACACACTGCCAAAGCTTTTCGCTATCATGCAGTCTAGTGCAGACGCACACTACGGCTCTCGGCTGCTGTCCGAAGCCAAGCGCCGGTGGCCGGCGTCTTTCGGCTGAAGCAGCGCTTCGGAGCGTACGGCTGTTGTGTGCGCGAAGCAGCCGCTTCTCCTGCTCCGGGAGTCGGAGAGAGCGGTAGCTTGTACGAGGGCGAAGAACGAAGCCGCAGAGCACCGGACTTGTGTGCACAGCCTACGGGCTGCTAGAGGAAGGTGGCTGCACCTCCCTAACCTATCAATTCACAGCTGGCATGCTCTATGGAGCTGTTCCAGGACAACTTTCATTGCTTATGGGTTCGTCCTGATACAGCCCCTCCTGGGAAACTCGTGCTCGTCCCCTGAGGCTCCGAGATGCAGAAACATCGATGGCAGCTGCAGAAATGAAGGGCTGCGTTGAGTTGTCGAGAAGCAAGAACATAGCCAGCGCCTAAGTGTCTGGGAGTCAGCAGCTGCTGCACTTTTGCGATTGCCTTCACTGTGCACTGATTGCCGAGACATGTGCACGCTAAAAAAACAAGGTGGGCAAGAGGAGGAAGAGAGTACGGGCATCAGAGAGCATCTGGCATCTTGTCCTGGAAACTGCAGTGTTTTTGGAGAGTACAGCAAATCCGTGTTTCTGGACAAGGGAGGCATAAGTGCGCTGCGCTCCTAAGCTATCTCCCTGCGAGACACACTGCCAAAGCTTTTCGCTATCATGCAGTCTAGTGCAGACGCACACTCCGGCTCTCCGGAGCTGTCCGAAGCCAAGCGCCGGTGGCCGGCGTCTTTCGGCTGAAGCTGCGCTTCGGAGCGTACGGCTGCCGCTCCGCTGTTGTGTGCGCGAAGCAGCCGCTTCTCCTGCTCCGGGAGCCGGACAGAGCGGTAGCTTGTACGAGGGCGAAGAACGAAGCCGCAGAGCACCGGGCTTCTGCGCGCACCCTAAGGACTGCTAGAGGACCGTGGTGGACACTCGCCTGCGTCTTCAATTCCATTCTAGCATCCTTATGGAAGGTGTTCCAGGACAATTCTCCTGAGTTTTGAATTCGTCCTGATGCAGCCCCTCCTGGGAAACTCGTGCTCGTCCTCTGAGGCTCCGAGTGCAGAGACCTCGATGGCAACTGCAGAAATGAAGCACTCCGTTGAGTTGTCGAGAAGCAAGAACATAGCCAGCGCCTTGTGTTTGGGAGTCAGCAGCTGCTGGACTTTTTCGATTGCCTTCACTGTGCACTGAATGCCACGACGGCATGGGCACGTTAAAACAACGAGCTGAGCAAGAGTCCCCGAAAGATCACGGCCGTCAGAAAGCATCTTATATATTGCCCTGGAAAGAGCAGTGTTTTAGGAGTGTGCAGTAAAATCGTGTTTCTGGACAAGGGAGGCATAAGTGCGCTGCGCTCCTAAGCTATCTCCCTGCTAAGACACACTGCCAAAGCTTTTCGCTATGATGCAGTCTAGTGCAGACGCATACTCCGGCTCTCCGGAGCTGTCCGAAGCGAAGCGCCGGTCGCCGGCGTCTTTCGGCTGAAGCAGCGCTTCGGAGCGTACGGCTGTTGTGTGCGCGAAGCAGCCGCTTCTCCTGCTCCGGGAGCCGGACAGAGCGGTAGCTTGTACGAGGGCGAAGAACGAAGCCGCAGAGCACCGGACTTGTGTGCACAGCCTACGGGCTGCTAGAGGAAGGTGGCTGCACCTCCCTAACCTATCAATTCACAGCTGGCATGCTCTATGGAGCTGTTCCAGGACAACTTTCATTGCTTATGGGTTCGTCCTGATACAGCCCCTCCTGGGAAACTCGTGCTCGTCCCCTGAGGCTCCGAGATGCAGAAACATCGATGGCAGCTGCAGAAATGAAGGGCTGCGTTGAGTTGTCGAGAAGCAAGAACATAGCCAGCGCCTAAGTGTCTGGGAGTCAGCAGCTGCTGCACTTTTGCGATTGCCTTCACTGTGCACTGATTGCCGAGACATGTGCACGCTAAAAAAACAAGGTGGGCAAGAGGAGGAAGAGAGTACGGGCATCAGAGAGCATCTGGCATCTTGTTCTGGAAACTGCAGTGTTTTTGGAGAGTACAGCAAATCCGTGTTTCTGGACAAGGGAGGCATAAGTGCGCTGCGCTCCTAAGCTATCTCCCTGCGAGACACACTGCCAAAGCTTTTCGCTATCATGCAGTCTAGTGCAGACGCACACTCCGGCTCTCCGGAGCTGTCCGAAGCCAAGCGCCGGTGGCCGGCGTCTTTCGGCTGAAGCTGCGCTTCGGAACGTACGGCTGCCGCTCCGCTGTTGTGTGCGCGAAGCAGCCGCTTCTCCTGCTCCGGGAGCCGGACAGAGCGGTAGCTTGTACGAGGGCGAAGAACGAAGCCGCAGAGCACCGGGCTTCTGCGCGCACCCTAAGGACTGCTAGAGGACCGTGGTGGACACTCGCCTGCGTCTTCAATTCCATTCTAGCATCCTTATGGAAGGTGTTCCAGGACAATTTTCCTGAGTTTTGAATTCCTCCTGATGCAGCCCCTCCTGGGAAACTCGTGCTCGTCCTCTGAGTCTCCGACATGCAGAGACCTCGATGGCAACTGCAGAAATGAAGGGCTGCGTTGAGTTGTCGAGACGCAAGAACATAGCCAGCGCCTTGTGTTTGGGAGTCAGCAGCACCTGGACTTTTGCGATTGCTTTCACTGTGCACTGAATGCCAGGACGGCATGGGCACGTTAAAACAACGCGCTGAGCAAGAGTCCCGAAAGATCACGGCCGTCAGAAAGCAGCTTATATATTGCCCTGGAAAGAGCAGTGTTTTAGGAGTGTGCAGTAAAATCGTGTTTCTGGACAAGGGAGGCATAAGTGCGCTGCGCTCCTAAGCTATCTCCCTGCGAGACACACTGCCAAAGCTTTTCGTTATCCTGCAGTCTAGTGCAGACGCACACTACGGCTCTCGGCTGCTGTCCGAAGCCAAACGCCGGTCGCCGGCGTCTTTCGGCTGAAGCAGCGCTTCGGAGCGTACGGCTGCCGCTCCGCTGCTGTGTGCGCGAAGCAGCCGCTTCTCCTGCTCCGGGAGCCGGACAGAGCGGTAGCTTGTACGAGGGCGAAGAACGAAGCCGCAGAGCACCGGGCTTCTGCGCGCACCCTAAGGACTGCTAGAGGACCATGGTGGCCGCTCGCCCGCCTCTTCAATTCCCTTCTAGCATCCTTATGGAAAGTGTTCCAGGACAATTTTCCTGAATTTTGAATTCGTCCTGATGCAGCCCCTCCTGGGAAACTCGTGCTCGTCCTCTGAGTCTCCGACATGCAGAGACCTCGATGGCAACTGCAGAAATGAAGGGCTACGTTGAGTTGTCGAGAAGCAAGAACCTAGCCAGCGCCTTGTGTTTGGGAGTCAGCAGCACCTGGACTTTTTCGATTGCCTTCACTGTGCACTGAATACCACGACGGCATGGGCACGTTAAAACAACGCGCTGAGCAAGAGTCCCGAAAGATCACGGCCGTCAGAAAGCAGCTTATATATTGCCCTGGAAAGAGCAGTGTTTTAGGAGTGTGCAGTAAAATCGTGTTTCTGGACAAGGGAGGCATAAGTGCGCTGCGCTCCTAAGCTATCTCCCTGCGAGACACACTGCCAAAGCTTTTCGTTATCCTGCAGTCTAGTGCAGACGCACACTACGGCTCTCGGCTGCTGTCCGAAGCCAAACGCCGGTCGCCGGCGTCTTTCGGCTGAAGCAGCGCTTCGGAGCGTACGGCTGCCGCTCCGCTGCTGTGTGCGCGAAGCAGCCGCTTCTCCTGCTCCGGGAGCCGGACAGAGCGGTAGCTTGTACGAGGGCGAAGAACGAAGCCGCAGAGCACCGGGCTTCTGCGCGCACCCTAAGGACTGCTAGAGGACCATGGTGAACACTCGCCTGCGTCTTCAATTCCATTCTAGCATCCTTATGGAAAGTGTTCCAGGACAATTTTCCTGAATTTTGAATTCGTCCTGATGCAGCCCCTCCTGGGAAACTCGTGCTCGTCCTCTGAGGCTCCGAGTGCAGAGACCTCGATGGCAACTGCAGAAATGAAGCACTCCGTTGAGTTGTCGAGAAGCAAGAACATAGCCAGCGCCTTGTGTTTGGGAGTCAGCAGCTGCTGGACTTTTGCGATTGCCTTCACTGTGCACTGAATGCCAGGACGGCATGGGCACGTTAAAACAACGAGCTGAGCAAGAGTCCCCGAAAGATCACGGCCGTCAGAAAGCATCTTATATATTGCCCTGGAAAGAGCAGTGTTTTTGGAGTGTGCAGTAAAATCGTGTTTCTGGACAAGGGAGGCATAAGTGCGCTGCGCTCCTAAGCTATCTCCCTGCGAGACACACTGCCAAAGCTTTTCGCTATGATGCAGTCTAGTGCAGACGCACACTACGGCTCTCCGGAGCTGTCCGAAGCGAAGCGCCGGTGGCCGGCGTCTTTCGGCTGAAGCAGCGCTTCGGAGCGTACGGCTGCCGCTCCGCTGTTGTGTGCGCGAAGCAGCCGCTTCTCCTGCTCCGGGAGCCGGACAGAGCGGTAGCTTGTACGAGGGCGAAGAACGAAGCCGCAGAGCACCGGACTTGTGTGCACAGCCTACGGGCTGCTAGAGGAAGGTGGCTGCACCTCCCTAACCTATCAATTCACAGCTGGCATGCTCTATGGAGCTGTTCCAGGACAACTTTCATTGCTTATGGGTTCGTCCTGATACAGCCCCTCCTGGGAAACTCGTGCTCGTTCCCTGAGGCTCCGAGATGCAGAAACATCGATGGCAGCTGCAGAAATGCAGGGCTGCGTTGAGTTGTCGAGAAGCAAGAATATAGCCAGCGCCTAAGTGTCTGGGAGTCAGCAGCTGCTGCACTTTTGCGTTTGCCTTCACTGTGCACTGATTGCCGAGACATGTGCACGCTAGAAAAACAAGGTGGGCAAGAGGAGGAAGAGAGTACGGGCATCAGAGAGCATCTGGCATCTTGTCCTGGAAACTGCAGTGTTTTTGGAGAGTACAGCAAATCCGTGTTTCTGGACAAGGGAGGCATAAGTGCGCTGCGCTCCTAAGCTATCTCCCTGCGAGACACACTGCCAAAGCTTTTCGCTATCATGCAGTCTAGTGCAGACGCACACTCCGGCTCTCCGGAGCTGTCCGAAGCCAAGCGCCGGTGGCCGGCGTCTTTCGGCTGAAGCTGCGCTTCGGAGCGTACGGCTGCCGCTCCGCTCTTGTGTGCGCGAAGCAGCCGCTTCTCCTGCTCCGGGAGCCGGACAGAGCGGTAGCTTGTACGAGGGCGAAGAGCGAAGCCGAAGAGCACCGGGCTTCTGCGCGCACCCTAAGGACTGCTAGAGGACCATGGTGGCCGCTCGCCCGCCTCTTCAATTCCCTTCTAGCATCCTTATGGAAAGTGTTCCAGGACAATTTTCCTGAATTTTGAATTCGTCCTGATGCAGCCCCTCCTGGGAAACTCGTGCTCGTCCTCTGAGTCTCCGACATGCAGAGACCTCGATGGCAACTGCAGAAATGAAGGGCTACGTTGAGTTGTCGAGAAGCAAGAACCTAGCCAGCGCCTTGTGTTTGGGAGTCAGCAGCACCTGGACTTTTTCGATTGCCTTCACTGTGCACTGAATACCACGACGGCATGGGCACGTTAAAACAACGCGCTGAGCAAGAGTCCCGAAAGATCACGGCCGTCAGAAAGCAGCTTATATATTGCCCTGGAAAGAGCAGTGTTTTAGGAGTGTGCAGTAAAATCGTGTTTCTGGACAAGGGAGGCATAAGTGCGCTGCGCTCCTAAGCTATCTCCCTGCGAGACACACTGCCAAAGCTTTTCGTTATCCTGCAGTCTAGTGCAGACGCACACTACGGCTCTCGGCTGCTGTCCGAAGCCAAGCGCCGGTCGCCGGCGTCTTTCGGCTGAAGCAGCGCTTCGGAGCGTACGGCTGCCGCTCCGCTGCTGTGTGCGCGAAGCAGCCGCTTCTCCTGCTCCGGGAGCCGGACAGAGCGGTAGCTTGTACGAGGGCGAAGAACGAAGCCGCAGAGCACCGGGCTTCTGCGCGCACCCTAAGGACTGCTAGAGGACCGTGGTGGACACTCGCCTGCGTCTTCAATTCCATTCTAGCATCCTTATGGAAGGTGTTCCAGGACAATTCTCCTGAGTTTTGAATTCCTCCTGATGCAGCCCCTCCTGGGAAACTCGTGCTCGTCCCCTGAGGCTCCGAGTGCAGAGACCTCGATGGCAACTGCAGAAATGAAGCACTCCGTTGAGTTGTCGAGAAGCAAGAACATAGCCAGCGCCTTGTGTTTGGGAGTCAGCAGCTGCTGGACTTTTGCGATTGCCTTCACTGTGCACTGAATGCCACGACGGCATGGGCACGTTAAAACAACGAGCTGAGCAAGAGTCCCCGAAAGATCACGGCCGTCAGAAAGCATCTTATATATTGCCCTGGAAAGAGCAGTGTTTTTGGAGTGTGCAGTAAAATCGTGTTTCTGGACAAGGGAGGCATAAGTGCGCTGCGCTCCTAAGCTATCTCCCTGCTAAGACACACTGCCAAAGCTTTTCGCTATCATGCAGTCTAGTGCAGACGCATACTCCGGCTCTCGGCTGCTGTCCGAAGCGAAGCGCCGGTCGCCGGCGTCTTTCGGCTGAAGCAGCGCTTCGGAGCGTACGGCTGTTGTGTGCGCGAAGCAGCCGCTTCTCCTGCTCCGGGAGCCGGACAGAGCGGTAGCTTGTACGAGGGCGAAGAACGAAGCCGCAGAGCACCGGACTTGTGTGCACAGCCTACGGGCTGCTAGAGGAAGGTGGCTGCACCTCCCTAACCTATCAATTCACAGCTGGCATGCTCTATGGAGCTGTTCCAGGACAACTTTCATTGCTTATGGGTTCGTCCTGATACAGCCCCTCCTGGGAAACTCGTGCTCGTCCCCTGAGGCTCCGAGATGCAGAAACATCGATGGCAGCTGCAGAAATGAAGGGCTGCGTTGAGTTGTCGAGAAGCAAGAACATAGCCAGCGCCTAAGTGTCTGGGAGTCAGCAGCTGCTGCACTTTTGCGATTGCCTTCACTGTGCACTGATTGCCGAGACATGTGCACGCTAAAAAAACAAGGTGGGCAAGAGGAGGAAGAGAGTACGGCCGTCAGAAAGCATCTTATATATTGCCCTGGAAAGAGCAGTGTTTTTGGAGTGTGCAGTAAAATCGTGTTTCTGGACAAGGGAGGCATAAGTGCGCTGCGCTCCTAAGCTATCTCCCTGCGAGACACACTGCCAAAGCTTTTCGCTATCATGCAGTCTAGTGCAGACGCACACTCCGGCTCTCCGGAGCTGTCCGAAGCCAAGCGCCGGTGGCCGGCGTCTTTCGGCTGAAGCTGCGCTTCGGAGCGTACGGCTGCCGCTCCGCTGCTGTGTGCGCGAAGCAGCCGCTTCTCCTGCTCCGGGAGCCGGACAGAGCGGTAGCTTGTACGACGGCGAAGAACGAAGCCGAAGAGCACCGGGCTTCTGCGCGCACCCTAAGGACTGCTAGAGGACCGTGGTGGACACTCGCCTGCGTCTTCAATTCCATTCTAGCATCCTTATGGAAGGTGTTCCAGGACAATTTTCCTGAGTTTTGAATTCCTCCTGATGCAGCCCCTCCTGGGAAACTCCTGCTCGTCCTCTGAGTCTCCGAGTGCAGAGACCTCGATGGCAACTGCAGAAATGAAGGGCTGCGTTGAGTTGTCGAGACGCAAGAACATAGCCAGCGCCTTGTGTTTGGGAGTCAGCAGCACCTGGACTTTTGCGATTGCTTTCACTGTGCACTGAATGCCAGGACGGCATGGGCACGTTAAAACAACGAGCTGAGCAAGAGTCCCCGAAAGATCACGGCCGTCAGAAAGCATCTTATATATTGCCCTGGAAAGAGCAGTGTTTTTGGAGTGTGCAGTAAAATCGTGTTTCTGGACAAGGGAGGCATAAGTGCGCTGCGCTCCTAAGCTATCTCCCTGCTAAGACACACTGCCAAAGCTTTTCGCTATGATGCAGTCTAGTGCAGACGCATACTCCGGCTCTCCGGAGCTGTCCGAAGCCAAGCGCCGGTCGCCGGCGTCTTTCGGCTGAAGCAGCGCTTCGGAGCGTACGGCTGTTGTGTGCGCGAAGCAGCCGCTTCTCCTGCTCCGGGAGCCGGACAGAGCGGTAGCTTGTACGAGGGCGAAGAACGAAGCCGCAGAGCACCGGACTTGTGTGCACAGCCTACGGGCTGCTAGAGGAAGGTGGCTGCACCTCCCTAACCTATCAATTCACAGCTGGCATGCTCTATGGAGCTGTTCCAGGACAACTTTCATTGCTTATGGGTTCGTCCTGATACAGCCCCTCCTGGGAAACTCGTGCTCGTTCCCTGAGGCTCCGAGATGCAGAAACATCGATGGCAGATGCAGAAATGAAGGGCTGCGTTGAGTTGTCGAGAAGCAAGAATATAGCCAGCGCCTTGTGTTTGGGAGTCAGCAGCACCTGGACTTTTGCGATTGCTTTCACTGTGCACTGAATGCCAGGACGGCATGGGCACGTTAAAACAACGAGCTGAGCAAGAGTCCCCGAAAGATCACGGCCGTCAGAAAGCATCTTATATATTGCCCTGGAAAGAGCAGTGTTTTTGGAGTGTGCAGTAAAATCGTGTTTCTGGACAAGGGAGGCATAAGTGCGCTGCGCTCCTAAGCTATCTCCCTGCTAAGACACACTGCCAAAGCTTTTCGCTATGATGCAGTCTAGTGCAGACGCACACTCCGGCTCTCCGGAGCTGTCCGAAGCGAAGCGCCGGTCGCCGGCGTCTTTCGGCTGAAGCAGCGCTTCGGAGCGTACGGCTGTTGTGTGCGCGAAGCAGCCGCTTCTCCTGCTCCGGGAGCCGGACAGAGCGGTAGCTTGTACGAGGGCGAAGAACGAAGCCGCAGAGCACCGGACTTGTGTGCACAGCCTACGGGCTGCTAGAGGAAGGTGGCTGCAGCTCCCTAACCTATCAATTCACAGCTGGCATGCTCTATGGAGCTGTTCCAGGACAACTTTCATTGCTTATGGGTTCGTCCTGATACAGCCCCTCCTGGGAAACTCGTGCTCGTTCCCCGAGGCTCCGAGATGCAGAAACATCGATGGCAGCTGCAGAAATGAAGGGCTGCGTTGAGTTGTCGAGAAGCAAGAACATAGCCAGCGCCTAAGTGTCTGGGAGTCAGCAGCTGCTGCACTTTTGCGATTGCCTTCACTGTGCACTGATTGCCGAGACATGTGCACGCTAGAAAAACAAGGTGGGCAAGAGGAGGAAGAGAGTACGGGCATCAGAGAGCATCTGGCATCTTGTCCTGGAAACTGCAGTGTTTTTGGAGAGTACAGCAAATCTGTGTTTCTGGACAAGGGAGGCATAAGTGCGCTGCGCTCCTAAGCTATCTCCCTGCGAGACACACTGCCAAAGCTTTTCGTTATCCTGCAGTCTAGTGCAGACGCACACTACGGCTCTCGGCTGCTGTCCGAAGCGAAGCGCCGGTGGCCGGCGTCTTTCGGCTGAAGCTGCGCTTCGGAGCGTACGGCTGCCGCTCCGCTCTTGTGTGCGCGAAGCAGCCGCTTCTCCTGCTCCGGGAGCCGGACAGAGCGGTAGCTTGTACGAGGGCGAAGAGCGAAGCCGAAGAGCACCGGGCTTCTGCGCGCACCCTAAGGACTGCTAGAGGACCATGGTGGCCGCTCGCCCGCCTCTTCAATTCCCTTCTAGCATCCTTATGGAAAGTGTTCCAGGACAATTTTCCTGAATTTTGAATTCGTCCTGATGCAGCCCCTCCTGGGAAACTCGTGCTCGTCCTCTGAGTCTCCGACATGCAGAGACCTCGATGGCAACTGCAGAAATAAAGGGCTACGTTGAGTTGTCGAGAGGCAAGAACCTAGCCAGCGCCTTGTGTTTGGGAGTCAGCAGCACCTGGACTTTTTCGATTGCCTTCACTGTGCACTGAATACCACGACGGCATGGGCACGTTAAAACAACGCGCTGAGCAAGAGTCCCCGAAAGATCACGGCCGTCAGAAAGCAGCTTATATATTGCCCTGGAAAGAGCAGTGTTTTAGGAGTGTGCAGTAAAATCGTGTTTCTGGACAAGGGAGGCATAAGTGCGCTGCGCTCCTAAGCTATCTCCCTGCGAGACACACTGCCAAAGCTTTTCGTTATCCTGCAGTCTAGTGCAGACGCACACTACGGCTCTCGGCTGCTGTCCGAAGCCAAACGCCGGTCGCCGGCGTCTTTCGGCTGAAGCAGCGCTTCGGAGCGTACGGCTGCCGCTCCGCTGCTGTGTGCGCGAAGCAGCCGCTTCTCCTGCTCCGGGAGCCGGACAGAGCGGTAGCTTGTACGAGGGCGAAGAACGAAGCCGCAGAGCACCGGGCTTCTGCGCGCACCCTAAGGACTGCTAGAGGACCGTGGTGGACACTCGCCTGCGTCTTCAATTCCATTCTAGCATCCTTATGGAAGGTGTTCCAGGACAATTCTCCTGAGTTTTGAATTCGTCCTGATGCAGCCCCTCCTGGGAAACTCGTGCTCGTCCTCTGAGGCTCCGAGTGCAGAGACCTCGATGGCAACTGCAGAAATGAAGCACTCCGTTGAGTTGTCGAGAAGCAAGAACATAGCCAGCGCCTTGTGTTTGGGAGTCAGCAGCTGCTGCACTTTTGCGATTGCCTTCACTGTGCACTGAATGCCACGACGGCATGGGCACGTTAAAACAACGAGCTGAGCAAGAGTCCCCGAAAGATCACGGCCGTCAGAAAGCAGCTTATATATTGCCCTGGAAAGAGCAGTGTTTTAGGAGTGTGCAGTAAAATCGTGTTTCTGGACAAGGGAGGCATAAGTGCGCTGCGCTCCTAAGCTATCTCCCTGCGAGACACACTGCCAAAGCTTTTCGCTATCATGCAGTCTAGTGCAGACGCACACTACGGCTCTCGGCTGCTGTCCGAAGCCAAGCGCCGGTGGCCGGCGTCTTTCGGCTGAAGCAGCGCTTCGGAGCGTACGGCTGTTGTGTGCGCGAAGCAGCCGCTTCTCCTGCTCCGGGAGTCGGAGAGAGCGGTAGCTTGTACGAGGGCGAAGAACGAAGCCGCAGAGCACCGGACTTGTGTGCACAGCCTACGGGCTGCTAGAGGAAGGTGGCTGCACCTCCCTAACCTATCAATTCACAGCTGGCATGCTCTATGGAGCTGTTCCAGGACAACTTTCATTGCTTATGGGTTCGTCCTGATACAGCCCCTCCTGGGAAACTCGTGCTCGTCCCCTGAGGCTCCGAGATGCAGAAACATCAATGGCAGCTGCAGAAATGAAGGGCTGCGTTGAGTTGTCGAGAAGCAAGAACATAGCCAGCGCCTAAGTGTCTGGGAGTCAGCAGCTGCTGCACTTTTGCGATTGCCTTCACTGTGCACTGATTGCCGAGACATGTGCACGCTAAAAAAACAAGGTGGGCAAGAGGAGGAAGAGACTACGGGCATCAGAGAGCATCTGGCATCTTGTCCTGGAAACTGCAGTGTTTTTGGAGAGTACAGCAAATCCGTGTTTCTGGACAAGGGAGGCATAAGTGCGCTGCGCTCCTAAGCTATCTCCCTGCGAGACACACTGCCAAAGCTTTTCGCTATCATGCAGTCTAGTGCAGACGCACACTCCGGCTCTCCGGAGCTGTCCGAAGCCAAGCGCCGGTGGCCGGCGTCTTTCGGCTGAAGCTGCGCTTCGGAGCGTACGGCTGCCGCTCCGCTGTTGTGTGCGCGAAGCAGCCGCTTCTCCTGCTCCGGGAGCCGGACAGAGCGGTAGCTTGTACGAGGGCGAAGAACGAAGCCGCAGAGCACCGGGCTTCTGCGCGCACCCTAAGGACTGCTAGAGGACCGTGGTGGACACTCGCCTGCGTCTTCAATTCCATTCTAGCATCCTTATGGAAGGTGTTCCAGGACAATTTTCCTGAGTTTTGAATTCCTCCTGATGCAGCCCCTCCTGGGAAACTCGTGCTCGTCCTCTGAGTCTCCGACATGCAGAGACCTCGATGGCAACTGCAGAAATGAAGGGCTGCGTTGAGTTGTCGAGACGCAAGAACATAGCCAGCGCCTTGTGTTTGGGAGTCAGCAGCACCTGGACTTTTGCGATTGCTTTCACTGTGCACTGAATGCCAGGACGGCATGGGCACGTTAAAACAACGCGCTGAGCAAGAGTCCCGAAAGATCACGGCCGTCAGAAAGCAGCTTATATATTGCCCTGGAAAGAGCAGTGTTTTAGGAGTGTGCAGTAAAATCGTGTTTCTGGACAAGGGAGGCATAAGTGCGCTGCGCTCCTAAGCTATCTCCCTGCGAGACACACTGCCAAAGCTTTTCGTTATCCTGCAGTCTAGTGCAGACGCACACTACGGCTCTCGGCTGCTGTCCGAAGCCAAACGCCGGTGGCCGGCGTCTTTCGGCTGAAGCAGCGCTTCGGAGCGTACGGCTGCCGCTCCGCTGCTGTGTGCGCGAAGCAGCCGCTTCTCCTGCTCCGGGAGCCGGACAGAGCGGTAGCTTGTACGAGGGCGAAGAACGAAGCCGCAGAGCACCGGGCTTCTGCGCGCACCCTAAGGACTGCTAGAGGACCGTGGTGAACACTCGCCTGCGTCTTCAATTCCATTCTAGCATCCTTATGGAAGGTGTTCCAGGACAATTCTCCTGAGTTTTGAATTCGTCCTGATGCAGCCCCTCCTGGGAAACTCGTGCTCGTCCTCTGAGGCTCCGAGTGCAGAGACCTCGATGGCAACTGCAGAAATGAAGCACTCCGTTGAGTTGTCGAGAAGCAAGAACATAGCCAGCGCCTTGTGTTTGGGAGTCAGCAGCTGCTGGACTTTTGCGATTGCCTTCACTGTGCACTGAATGCCAGGACGGCATGGGCACGTTAAAACAACGAGCTGAGCAAGAGTCCCCGAAAGATCACGGCCGTCAGAAAGCATCTTATATATTGCCCTGGAAAGAGCAGTGTTTTTGGAGTGTGCAGTAAAATCGTGTTTCTGGACAAGGGAGCCATAAGTGCGCTGCGCTCCTAAGCTATCTCCCTGCGAGACACACTGCCAAAGCTTTTCGCTATGATGCAGTCTAGTGCAGACGCACACTACGGCTCTCCGGAGCTGTCCGAAGCGAAGCGCCGGTGGCCGGCGTCTTTCGGCTGAAGCAGCGCTTCGGAGCGTACGGCTGCCGCTCCGCTGCTGTGTGCGCGAAGCAGCCGCTTCTCCTGCTCCGGGAGCCGGACAGAGCGGTAGCTTGTACGAGGGCGAAGAACGAAGCCGCAGAGCACCGGACTTGTGTGCACAGCCTACGGGCTGCTAGAGGAAGGTGGCTGCACCTCCCTAACCTATCAATTCACAGCTGGCATGCTCTATGGAGCTGTTCCAGGACAACTTTCATTGCTTATGGGTTCGTCCTGATACAGCCCCTCCTGGGAAACTCGTGCTCGTTCCCTGAGGCTCCGAGATGCAGAAACATCGATGGCAGCTGCAGAAATGCAGGGCTGCGTTGAGTTGTCGAGAAGCAAGAATATAGCCAGCGCCTAAGTGTCTGGGAGTCAGCAGCTGCTGCACTTTTGCGTTTGCCTTCACTGTGCACTGATTGCCGAGACATGTGCACGCTAGAAAAACAAGGTGGGCAAGAGGAGGAAGAGAGTACGGGCATCAGAGAGCATCTGGCATCTTGTCCTGGAAACTGCAGTGTTTTTGGAGAGTACAGCAAATCCGTGTTTCTGGACAAGGGAGGCATAAGTGCGCTGCGCTCCTAAGCTATCTCCCTGCGAGACACACTGCCAAAGCTTTTCGTTATCCTGCAGTCTAGTGCAGACGCACACTCCGGCTCTCCGGAGCTGTCCGAAGCCAAGCGCCGGTGGCCGGCGTCTTTCGGCTGAAGCTGCGCTTCGGAGCGTACGGCTGCCGCTCCGCTCTTGTGTGCGCGAAGCAGCCGCTTCTCCTGCTCCGGGAGCCGGACAGAGCGGTAGCTTGTACGAGGGCGAAGAGCGAAGCCGAAGAGCACCGGGCTTCTGCGCGCACCCTAAGGACTGCTAGAGGACCATGGTGGCCGCTCGCCCGCCTCTTCAATTCCCTTCTAGCATCCTTATGGAAGGTGTTCCAGGACAATTTTCCTGAATTTTGAATTCGTCCTGATGCAGCCCCTCCTGGGAAACTCGTGCTCGTCCTCTGAGTCTCCGACATGCAGAGACCTCGATGGCAACTGCAGAAATGAAGGGCTACGTTGAGTTGTCGAGAAGCAAGAACCTAGCCAGCGCCTTGTGTTTGGGAGTCAGCAGCACCTGGACTTTTTCGATTGCCTTCACTGTGCACTGAATACCACGACGGCATGGGCACGTTAAAACAACGCGCTGAGCAAGAGTCCCGAAAGATCACGGCCGTCAGAAAGCAGCTTATATATTGCCCTGGAAAGAGCAGTGTTTTAGGAGTGTGCAGTAAAATCGTGTTTCTGGACAAGGGAGGCATAAGTGCGCTGCGCTCCTAAGCTATCTCCCTGCGAGACACACTGCCAAAGCTTTTCGTTATCCTGCAGTCTAGTGCAGACGCACACTACGGCTCTCGGCTGCTGTCCGAAGCCAAGCGCCGGTCGCCGGCGTCTTTCGGCTGAAGCAGCGCTTCGGAGCGTACGGCTGCCGCTCCGCTGCTGTGTGCGCGAAGCAGCCGCTTCTCCTGCTCCGGGAGCCGGACAGAGCGGTAGCTTGTACGAGGGCGAAGAACGAAGCCGCAGAGCACCGGGCTTCTGCGCGCACCCTAAGGACTGCTAGAGGACCGTGGTGGACACTCGCCTGCCTCTTCAATTCCATTCTAGCATCCTTATGGAAGGTGTTCCAGGACAATTCTCCTGAGTTTTGAATTCCTCCTGATGCAGCCCCTCCTGGGAAACTCGTGCTCGTCCCCTGAGGCTCCGAGTGCAGAGACCTCGATGGCAACTGCAGAAATGAAGCACTCCGTTGAGTTGTCGAGAAGCAAGAACATAGCCAGCGCCTTGTGTTTGGGAGTCAGCAGCTGCTGGACTTTTGCGATTGCCTTCACTGTGCACTGAATGCCACGACGGCATGGGCACGTTAAAACAACGAGCTGAGCAAGAGTCCCCGAAAGATCACGGCCGTCAGAAAGCATCTTATATATTGCCCTGGAAAGAGCAGTGTTTTTGGAGTGTGCAGTAAAATCGTGTTTCTGGACAAGGGAGGCATAAGTGCGCTGCGCTCCTAAGCTATCTCCCTGCTAAGACACACTGCCAAAGCTTTTCGCTATCATGCAGTCTAGTGCAGACGCATACTCCGGCTCTCGGCTGCTGTCCGAAGCGAAGCGCCGGTCGCCGGCGTCTTTCGGCTGAAGCAGCGCTTCGGAGCGTACGGCTGTTGTGTGCGCGAAGCAGCCGCTTCTCCTGCTCCGGGAGCCGGACAGAGCGGTAGCTTGTACGAGGGCGAAGAACGAAGCCGCAGAGCACCGGACTTGTGTGCACAGCCTACGGGCTGCTAGAGGAAGGTGGCTGCACCTCCCTAACCTATCAATTCACAGCTGGCATGCTCTATGGAGCTGTTCCAGGACAACTTTCATTGCTTATGGGTTCGTCCTGATACAGCCCCTCCTGGGAAACTCGTGCTCGTCCCCTGAGGCTCCGAGATGCAGAAACATCGATGGCAGCTGCAGAAATGAAGGGCTGCGTTGAGTTGTCGAGAAGCAAGAACATAGCCAGCGCCTAAGTGTCTGGGAGTCAGCAGCTGCTGCACTTTTGCGATTGCCTTCACTGTGCACTGATTGCCGAGACATGTGCACGCTAAAAAAACAAGGTGGGCAAGAGGAGGAAGAGAGTACGGGCATCAGAGAGCATCTGGCATCTTGTCCTGGAAACTGCAGTGTTTTTGGAGAGTACAGCAAATCCGTGTTTCTGGACAAGGGAGGCATAAGTGCGCTGCGCTCCTAAGCTATCTCCCTGCGAGACACACTGCCAAAGCTTTTCGCTATCATGCAGTCTAGTGCAGACGCACACTCCGGCTCTCCGGAGCTGTCCGAAGCCAAGCGCCGGTGGCCGGCGTCTTTCGGCTGAAGCTGCGCTTCGGAGCGTACGGCTGCCGCTCCGCTGTTGTGTGCGCGAAGCAGCCGCTTCTCCTGCTCCGGGAGCCGGACAGAGCGGTAGCTTGTACGAGGGCGAAGAACGAAGCCGAAGAGCACCGGGCTTCTGCGCGCACCCTAAGGACTGCTAGAGGACCGTGGTGGACACTCGCCTGCGTCTTCAATTCCATTCTAGCATCCTTATGGAAGGTGTTCCAGGACAATTTTCCTGAGTTTTGAATTCCTCCTGATGCAGCCCCTCCTGGGAAACTCCTGCTCGTCCTCTGAGTCTCCGAGTGCAGAGACCTCGATGGCAACTGCAGAAATGAAGGGCTGCGTTGAGTTGTCGAGACGCAAGAACATAGCCAGCGCCTTGTGTTTGGGAGTCAGCAGCACCTGGACTTTTGCGATTGCTTTCACTGTGCACTGAATGCCAGGACGGCATGGGCACGTTAAAACAACGAGCTGAGCAAGAGTCCCCGAAAGATCACGGCCGTCAGAAAGCATCTTATATATTGCCCTGGAAAGAGCAGTGGTTTTGGAGTGTGCAGTAAAATCGTGTTTCTGGACAAGGGAGGCATAAGTGCGCTGCGCTCCTAAGCTATCTCCCTGCTAAGACACACTGCCAAAGCTTTTCGCTATGATGCAGTCTAGTGCAGACGCATACTCCGGCTCTCCGGAGCTGTCCGAAGCGAAGCGCCGGTCGCCGGCGTCTTTCGGCTGAAGCTGCGCTTCGGAGCGTACGGCTGTTGTGTGCGCGAAGCAGCCGCTTCTCCTGCTCCGGGAGCCGGACAGAGCGGTAGCTTGTACGAGGGCGAAGAACGAAGCCGCAGAGCACCGGACTTGTGTGCACAGCCTACGGGCTGCTAGAGGAAGGTGGCTGCACCTCCCTAACCTATCAATTCACAGCTGGCATGCTCTATGGAGCTGTTCCAGGACAACTTTCATTGCTTATGGGTTCGTCCTGATACAGCCCCTCCTGGGAAACTCGTGCTCGTTCCCTGAGGCTCCGAGATGCAGAAACATCGATGGCAGCTGCAGAAATGAAGGGCTGCGTTGAGTTGTCGAGAAGCAAGAATATAGCCAGCGCCTTGTGTTTGGGAGTCAGCAGCACCTGGACTTTTGCGATTGCTTTCACTGTGCACTGAATGCCAGGACGGCATGGGCACGTTAAAACAACGAGCTGAGCAAGAGTCCCCGAAAGATCACGGCCGTCAGAAAGCATCTTATATATTGCCCTGGAAAGAGCAGTGTTTTTGGAGTGTGCAGTAAAATCGTGTTTCTGGACAAGGGAGGCATAAGTGCGCTGCGCTCCTAAGCTATCTCCCTGCTAAGACACACTGCCAAAGCTTTTCGCTATGATGCAGTCTAGTGCAGACGCACACTCCGGCTCTCCGGAGCTGTCCGAAGCGAAGCGCCGGTCGCCGGCGTCTTTCGGCTGAAGCAGCGCTTCGGAGCGTACGGCTGTTGTGTGCGCGAAGCAGCCGCTTCTCCTGCTCCGGGAGCCGGACAGAGCGGTAGCTTGTACGAGGGCGAAGAACGAAGCCGCAGAGCACCGGACTTGTGTGCACAGCCTACGGGCTGCTAGAGGAAGGTGGCTGCACCTCCCTAACCTATCAATTCACAGCTGGCATGCTCTATGGAGCTGTTCCAGGACAACTTTCATTGCTTATGGGTTCGTCCTGATACAGCCCCTCCTGGGAAACTCGTGCTCGTTCCCCGAGGCTCCGAGATGCAGAAACATCGATGGCAGCTGCAGAAATGAAGGGCTGCGTTGAGTTGTCGAGAAGCAAGAACATAGCCAGCGCCTAAGTGTCTGGGAGTCAGCAGCTGCTGCACTTTTGCGTTTGCCTTCACTGTGCACTGATTGCCGAGACATGTGCACGCTAGAAAAACAAGGTGGGCAAGAGGAGGAAGAGAGTACGGGCATCAGAGAGCATCTGGCATCTTGTCCTGGAAACTGCAGTGTTTTTGGAGAGTACAGCAAATCCGTGTTTCTGGACAAGGGAGGCATAAGTGCGCTGCGCTCCTAAGCTATCTCCCTGCGAGACACACTGCCAAAGCTTTTCGTTATCCTGCAGTCTAGTGCAGACGCACACTACGGCTCTCGGCTGCTGTCCGAAGCGAAGCGCCGGTGGCCGGCGTCTTTCGGCTGAAGCTGCGCTTCGGAGCGTACGGCTGCCGCTCCGCTCTTGTGTGCGCGAAGCAGCCGCTTCTCCTGCTCCGGGAGCCGGACAGAGCGGTAGCTTGTACGAGGGCGAAGAGCGAAGCCGAAGAGCACCGGGCTTCTGCGCGCACCCTAAGGACTGCTAGAGGACCATGGTGGCCGCTCGCCCGCCTCTTCAATTCCCTTCTAGCATCCTTATGGAAAGTGTTCCAGGACAATTTTCCTGAATTTTGAATTCGTCCTGATGCAGCCCCTCCTGGGAAACTCGTGCTCGTCCTCTGAGTCTCCGACATGCAGAGACCTCGATGGCAACTGCAGAAATAAAGGGCTACGTTGAGTTGTCGAGAGGCAAGAACCTAGCCAGCGCCTTGTGTTTGGGAGTCAGCAGCACCTGGACTTTTTCGATTGCCTTCACTGTGCACTGAATACCACGACGGCATGGGCACGTTAAAACAACGCGCTGAGCAAGAGTCCCCGAAAGATCACGGCCGTCAGAAAGCAGCTTATATATTGCCCTGGAAAGAGCAGTGTTTTAGGAGTGTGCAGTAAAATCGTGTTTCTGGACAAGGGAGGCATAAGTGCGCTGCGCTCCTAAGCTATCTCCCTGCGAGACACACTGCCAAAGCTTTTCGTTATCCTGCAGTCTAGTGCAGACGCACACTACGGCTCTCGGCTGCTGTCCGAAGCCAAACACCGGTCGCCGGCGTCTTTCGGCTGAAGCAGCGCTTCGGAGCGTACGGCTGCCGCTCCGCTGCTGTGTGCGCGAAGCAGCCGCTTCTCCTGCTCCGGGAGCCGGACAGAGCGGTAGCTTGTACGAGGGCGAAGAACGAAGCCGCAGAGCACCGGGCTTCTGCGCGCACCCTAAGGACTGCTAGAGGACCGTGGTGGACACTCGCCTGCGTCTTCAATTCCATTCTAGCATCCTTATGGAAGGTGTTCCAGGACAATTTTCCTGAGTTTTGAATTCGTCCTGATGCAGCCCCTCCTGGGAAACTCGTGCTCGTCCTCTGAGGCTCCGAGTGCAGAGACCTCGATGGCAACTGCAGAAATGAAGCACTCCGTTGAGTTGTCGAGAAGCAAGAACATAGCCAGCGCCTTGTGTTTGGGAGTCAGCAGCTGCTGGACTTTTGCGATTGCCTTCACTGTGCACTGAATGCCACGACGGCATGGGCACGTTAAAACAACGAGCTGAGCAAGAGTCCCCGAAAGATCACGGCCGTCAGAAAGCAGCTTATATATTGCCCTGGAAAGAGCAGTGTTTTAGGAGTGTGCAGTAAAATCGTGTTTCTGGACAAGGGAGGCATAAGTGCGCTGCGCTCCTAAGCTATCTCCCTGCGAGACACACTGCCAAAGCTTTTCGCTATCATGCAGTCTAGTGCAGACGCACACTACGGCTCTCGGCTGCTGTCCGAAGCCAAGCGCCGGTGGCCGGCGTCTTTCGGCTGAAGCAGCGCTTCGGAGCGTACGGCTGTTGTGTGCGCGAAGCAGCCGCTTCTCCTGCTCCGGGAGCCGGACAGAGCGGTAGCTTGTACGAGGGCGAAGAACGAAGCCGCAGAGCACCGGACTTGTGTGCACAGCCTACGGGCTGCTAGAGGAAGGTGGCTGCACCTCCCTAACCTATCAATTCACAGCTGGCATGCTCTATGGAGCTGTTCCAGGCCAACTTTCATTGCTTATGGGTTCGTCCTGATACAGCCCCTCCTGGGAAACTCGTGCTCGTCCCCTGAGGCTCCGAGATGCAGAAACATCGATGGCAGCTGCAGAAATGAAGGGCTGCGTTGAGTTGTCGAGAAGCAAGAACATAGCCAGCGCCTAAGTGTCTGGGAGTCAGCAGCTGCTGCACTTTTGCGATTGCCTTCACTGTGCACTGATTGCCGAGACATGTGCACGCTAAAAAAACAAGGTGGGCAAGAGGAGGAAGAGAGTACGGGCATCAGAGAGCATCTGGCATCTTGTCCTGGAAACTGCAGTGTTTTTGGAGAGTACAGCAAATCCGTGTTTCTGGACAAGGGAGGCATAAGTGCGCTGCGCTCCTAAGCTATCTCCCTGCGAGACACACTGCCAAAGCTTTTCGCTATCATGCAGTCTAGTGCAGACGCACACTCCGGCTCTCCGGAGCTGTCCGAAGCCAAGCGCCGGTGGCCGGCGTCTTTCGGCTGAAGCTGCGCTTCGGAGCGTACGGCTGCCGCTCCGCTGTTGTGTGCGCGAAGCAGCCGCTTCTCCTGCTCCGGGAGCCGGACAGAGCGGTAGCTTGTACGAGGGCGAAGAACGAAGCCGCAGAGCACCGGGCTTCTGCGCGCACCCTAAGGACTGCTAGAGGACCGTGGTGGACACTCGCCTGCGTCTTCAATTCCATTCTAGCATCCTTATGGAAGGTGTTCCAGGACAATTCTCCTGAGTTTTGAATTCGTCCTGATGCAGCCCCTCCTGGGAAACTCGTGCTCGTCCTCTGAGGCTCCGAGTGCAGAGACCTCGATGGCAACTGCAGAAATGAAGCGCTCCGTTGAGTTGTCGAGAAGCAAGAACATAGCCAGCGCCTTGTGTTTGGGAGTCAGCAGCTGCTGGACTTTTTCGATTGCCTTCACTGTGCACTGAATGCCACGACGGCATGGGCACGTTAAAACAACGAGCTGAGCAAGAGTCCCCGAAAGATCACGGCCGTCAGAAAGCATCTTATATATTGCCCTGGAAAGAGCAGTGTTTTTGGAGTGTGCAGTAAAATCGTGTTTCTGGACAAGGGAGGCATAAGTGCGCTGCGCTCCTAAGCTATCTCCCTGCTAAGACACACTGCCAAAGCTTTTCGCTATGATGCAGTCTAGTGCAGACGCATACTCCGGCTCTCCGGAGCTGTCCGAAGCGAAGCGCCGGTCGCCGGCGTCTTTCGGCTGAAGCAGCGCTTCGGAGCGTACGGCTGTTGTGTGCGCGAAGCAGCCGCTTCTCCTGCTCCGGGAGCCGGACAGAGCGGTAGCTTGTACGAGGGCGAAGAACGAAGCCGCAGAGCACCGGACTTGTGTGCACAGCCTACGGGCTGCTAGAGGAAGGTGGCTGCACCTCCCTAACCTATCAATTCACAGCTGGCATGCTCTATGGAGCTGTTCCAGGACAACTTTCATTGCTTATGGGTTCGTCCTGATACAGCCCCTCCTGGGAAACTCGTGCTCGTTCCCTGAGGCTCCGAGATGCAGAAACATCGATGGCAGCTGCAGAAATGAAGGGCTGCGTTGAGTTGTCGAGAAGCAAGAATATAGCCAGCGCCTTGTGTTTGGGAGTCAGCAGCACCTGGACTTTTGCGATTGCTTTCACTGTGCACTGAATGCCAGGACGGCATGGGCACGTTAAAACAACGAGCTGAGCAAGAGTCCCCGAAAGATCACGGCCGTCAGAAAGCATCTTATATATTGCCCTGGAAAGAGCAGTGTTTTTGGAGTGTGCAGTAAAATCGTGTTTCTGGACAAGGGAGGCATAAGTGCGCTGCGCTCCTAAGCTATCTCCCTGCTAAGACACACTGCCAAAGCTTTTCGCTATGATGCAGTCTAGTGCAGACGCACACTCCGGCTCTCCGGAGCTGTCCGAAGCGAAGCGCCGGTCGCCGGCGTCTTTCGGCTGAAGCAGCGCTTCGGAGCGTACGGCTGTTGTGTGCGCGAAGCAGCCGCTTCTCCTGCTCCGGGAGCCGGACAGAGCGGTAGCTTGTACGAGGGCGAAGAACGAAGCCGCAGAGCACCGGACTTGTGTGCACAGCCTACGGGCTGCTAGAGGAAGGTGGCTGCACCTCCCTAACCTATCAATTCACAGCTGGCATGCTCTATGGAGCTGTTCCAGGACAACTTTCATTGCTTATGGGTTCGTCCTGATACAGCCCCTCCTGGGAAACTCGTGCTCGTTCCCCGAGGCTCCGAGATGCAGAAACATCGATGGCAGCTGCAGAAATGAAGGGCTGCGTTGAGTTGTCGAGAAGCAAGAACATAGCCAGCGCCTAAGTGTCTGGGAGTCAGCAGCTGCTGCACTTTTGCGTTTGCCTTCACTGTGCACTGATTGCCGAGACATGTGCACGCTAGAAAAACAAGGTGGGCAAGAGGAGGAAGAGAGTACGGGCATCAGAGAGCATCTGGCATCTTGTCCTGGAAACTGCAGTGTTTTTGGAGAGTACAGCAAATCCGTGTTTCTGGACAAGGGAGGCATAAGTGCGCTGCGCTCCTAAGCTATCTCCCTGCGAGACACACTGCCAAAGCTTTTCGTTATCCTGCAGTCTAGTGCAGACGCACACTACGGCTCTCGGCTGCTGTCCGAAGCGAAGCGCCGGTGGCCGGCGTCTTTCGGCTGAAGCTGCGCTTCGGAGCGTACGGCTGCCGCTCCGCTCTTGTGTGCGCGAAGCAGCCGCTTCTCCTGCTCCGGGAGCCGGACAGAGCGGTAGCTTGTACGAGGGCGAAGAGCGAAGCCGAAGAGCACCGGGCTTCTGCGCGCACCCTAAGGACTGCTAGAGGACCATGGTGGCCGCTCGCCCGCCTCTTCAATTCCCTTCTAGCATCCTTATGGAAAGTGTTCCAGGACAATTTTCCTGAATTTTGAATTCGTCCTGATGCAGCCCCTCCTGGGAAACTCGTGCTCGTCCTCTGAGTCTCCGACATGCAGAGACCTCGATGGCAACTGCAGAAATAAAGGGCTACGTTGAGTTGTCGAGAGGCAAGAACCTAGCCAGCGCCTTGTGTTTGGGAGTCAGCAGCACCTGGACTTTTTCGATTGCCTTCACTGTGCACTGAATACCACGACGGCATGGGCACGTTAAAACAACGCGCTGAGCAAGAGTCCCCGAAAGATCACGGCCGTCAGAAAGCAGCTTATATATTGCCCTGGAAAGAGCAGTGTTTTAGGAGTGTGCAGTAAAATCGTGTTTCTGGACAAGGGAGGCATAAGTGCGCTGCGCTCCTAAGCTATCTCCCTGCGAGACACACTGCCAAAGCTTTTCGTTATCCTGCAGTCTAGTGCAGACGCACACTACGGCTCTCGGCTGCTGTCCGAAGCCAAACACCGGTCGCCGGCGTCTTTCGGCTGAAGCAGCGCTTCGGAGCGTACGGCTGCCGCTCCGCTGCTGTGTGCGCGAAGCAGCCGCTTCTCCTGCTCCGGGAGCCGGACAGAGCGGTAGCTTGTACGAGGGCGAAGAACGAAGCCGCAGAGCACCGGGCTTCTGCGCGCACCCTAAGGACTGCTAGAGGACCGTGGTGGACACTCGCCTGCGTCTTCAATTCCATTCTAGCATCCTTATGGAAGGTGTTCCAGGACAATTTTCCTGAGTTTTGAATTCGTCCTGATGCAGCCCCTCCTGGGAAACTCGTGCTCGTCCTCTGAGGCTCCGAGTGCAGAGACCTCGATGGCAACTGCAGAAATGAAGCACTCCGTTGAGTTGTCGAGAAGCAAGAACATAGCCAGCGCCTTGTGTTTGGGAGTCAGCAGCTGCTGGACTTTTGCGATTGCCTTCACTGTGCACTGAATGCCACGACGGCATGGGCACGTTAAAACAACGAGCTGAGCAAGAGTCCCCGAAAGATCACGGCCGTCAGAAAGCAGCTTATATATTGCCCTGGAAAGAGCAGTGTTTTAGGAGTGTGCAGTAAAATCGTGTTTCTGGACAAGGGAGGCATAAGTGCGCTGCGCTCCTAAGCTATCTCCCTGCGAGACACACTGCCAAAGCTTTTCGCTATCATGCAGTCTAGTGCAGACGCACACTACGGCTCTCGGCTGCTGTCCGAAGCCAAGCGCCGGTGGCCGGCGTCTTTCGGCTGAAGCAGCGCTTCGGAGCGTACGGCTGTTGTGTGCGCGAAGCAGCCGCTTCTCCTGCTCCGGGAGCCGGACAGAGCGGTAGCTTGTACGAGGGCGAAGAACGAAGCCGCAGAGCACCGGACTTGTGTGCACAGCCTACGGGCTGCTAGAGGAAGGTGGCTGCACCTCCCTAACCTATCAATTCACAGCTGGCATGCTCTATGGAGCTGTTCCAGGACAACTTTCATTGCTTATGGGTTCGTCCTGATACAGCCCCTCCTGGGAAACTCGTGCTCGTCCCCTGAGGCTCCGAGATGCAGAAACATCGATGGCAGCTGCAGAAATGAAGGGCTGCGTTGAGTTGTCGAGAAGCAAGAACATAGCCAGCGCCTAAGTGTCTGGGAGTCAGCAGCTGCTGCACTTTTGCGATTGCCTTCACTGTGCACTGATTGCCGAGACATGTGCACGCTAAAAAAACAAGGTGGGCAAGAGGAGGAAGAGAGTACGGGCATCAGAGAGCATCTGGCATCTTGTCCTGGAAACTGCAGTGTTTTTGGAGAGTACAGCAAATCCGTGTTTCTGGACAAGGGAGGCATAAGTGCGCTGCGCTCCTAAGCTATCTCCCTGCGAGACACACTGCCAAAGCTTTTCGCTATCATGCAGTCTAGTGCAGACGCACACTCCGGCTCTCCGGAGCTGTCCGAAGCCAAGCGCCGGTGGCCGGCGTCTTTCGGCTGAAGCTGCGCTTCGGAGCGTACGGCTGCCGCTCCGCTGTTGTGTGCGCGAAGCAGCCGCTTCTCCTGCTCCGGGAGCCGGACAGAGCGGTAGCTTGTACGAGGGCGAAGAACGAAGCCGCAGAGCACCGGGCTTCTGCGCGCACCCTAAGGACTGCTAGAGGACCGTGGTGGACACTCGCCTGCGTCTTCAATTCCATTCTAGCATCCTTATGGAAGGTGTTCCAGGACAATTCTCCTGAGTTTTGAATTCGTCCTGATGCAGCCCCTCCTGGGAAACTCGTGCTCGTCCTCTGAGGCTCCGAGTGCAGAGACCTCGATGGCAACTGCAGAAATGAAGCGCTCCGTTGAGTTGTCGAGAAGCAAGAACATAGCCAGCGCCTTGTGTTTGGGAGTCAGCAGCTGCTGGACTTTTTCGATTGCCTTCACTGTGCACTGAATGCCACGACGGCATGGGCACGTTAAAACAACGAGCTGAGCAAGAGTCCCCGAAAGATCACGGCCGTCAGAAAGCATCTTATATATTGCCCTGGAAAGAGCAGTGTTTTTGGAGTGTGCAGTAAAATCGTGTTTCTGGACAAGGGAGGCATAAGTGCGCTGCGCTCCTAAGCTATCTCCCTGCTAAGACACACTGCCAAAGCTTTTCGCTATGATGCAGTCTAGTGCAGACGCATACTCCGGCTCTCCGGAGCTGTCCGAAGCGAAGCGCCGGTCGCCGGCGTCTTTCGGCTGAAGCAGCGCTTCGGAGCGTACGGCTGTTGTGTGCGCGAAGCAGCCGCTTCTCCTGCTCCGGGAGCCGGACAGAGCGGTAGCTTGTACGAGGGCGAAGAACGAAGCCGCAGAGCACCGGACTTGTGTGCACAGCCTACGGGCTGCTAGAGGAAGGTGGCTGCACCTCCCTAACCTATCAATTCACAGCTGGCATGCTCTATGGAGCTGTTCCAGGACAACTTTCATTGCTTATGGGTTCGTCCTGATACAGCCCCTCCTGGGAAACTCGTGCTCGTCCCCTGAGGCTCCGAGATGCAGAAACATCGATGGCAGCTGCAGAAATGAAGGGCTGCGTTGAGTTGTCGAGAAGCAAGAACATAGCCAGCGCCTAAGTGTCTGGGAGTCAGCAGCTGCTGCACTTTTGCGATTGCCTTCACTGTGCACTGATTGCCGAGACATGTGCACGCTAAAAAAACAAGGTGGGCAAGAGGAGGAAGAGAGTACGGGCATCAGAGAGCATCTGGCATCTTGTCCTGGAAACTGCAGTGTTTTTGGAGAGTACAGCAAATCCGTGTTTCTGGACAAGGGAGGCATAAGTGCGCTGCGCTCCTAAGCTATCTCCCTGCGAGACACACTGCCAAAGCTTTTCGCTATCATGCAGTCTAGTGCAGACGCACACTCCGGCTCTCCGGAGCTGTCCGAAGCCAAGCGCCGGTGGCCGGCGTCTTTCGGCTGAAGCTGCGCTTCGGAGCGTACGGCTGCCGCTCCGCTGTTGTGTGCGCGAAGCAGCCGCTTCTCCTGCTCCGGGAGCCGGACAGAGCGGTAGCTTGTACGAGGGCGAAGAACGAAGCCGCAGAGCACCGGGCTTCTGCGCGCACCCTAAGGACTGCTAGAGGACCGTGGTGGACACTCGCCTGCGTCTTCAATTCCATTCTAGCATCCTTATGGAAGGTGTTCCAGGACAATTTTCCTGAGTTTTGAATTCCTCCTGATGCAGCCCCTCCTGGGAAACTCGTGCTCGTCCTCTGAGTCTCCGACATGCAGAGACCTCGATGGCAACTGCAGAAATGAAGGGCTGCGTTGAGTTGTCGAGACGCAAGAACATAGCCAGCGCCTTGTGTTTGGGAGTCAGCAGCACCTGGACTTTTGCGATTGCTTTCACTGTGCACTGAATGCCAGGACGGCATGGGCACGTTAAAACAACGCGCTGAGCAAGAGTCCCGAAAGATCACGGCCGTCAGAAAGCAGCTTATATATTGCCCTGGAAAGAGCAGTGTTTTAGGAGTGTGCAGTAAAATCGTGTTTCTGGACAAGGGAGGCATAAGTGCGCTGCGCTCCTAAGCTATCTCCCTGCGAGACACACTGCCAAAGCTTTTCGTTATCCTGCAGTCTAGTGCAGACGCACACTACGGCTCTCGGCTGCTGTCCGAAGCCAAACGCCGGTCGCCGGCGTCTTTCGGCTGAAGCAGCGCTTCGGAGCATACGGCTGCCGCTCCGCTGCTGTGTGCGCGAAGCAGCCGCTTCTCCTGCTCCGGGAGCCGGACAGAGCGGTAGCTTGTACGAGGGCGAAGAGCGAAGCCGAAGAGCACCGGGCTTCTGCGCGCACCCTAAGGACTGCTAGAGGACCATGGTGGCCGCTCGCCCGCCTCTTCAATTCCCTTCTAGCATCCTTATGGAAAGTGTTCCAGGACAATTTTCCTGAATTTTGAATTCGTCCTGATGCAGCCCCTCCTGGGAAACTCGTGCTCGTCCTCTGAGTCTCCGACATGCAGAGACCTCGATGGCAACTGCAGAAATGAAGGGCTGCGTTGAGTTGTCGAGAAGCAAGAACCTAGCCAGCGCCTTGTGTTTGGGAGTCAGCAGCACCTGGACTTTTTCGATTGCCTTCACTGTGCACTGAATACCACGACGGCATGGGCACGTTAAAACAACGAGCTGAGCAAGAGTCCCCGAAAGATCACGGCCGTCAGAAAGCAGCTTATATATTGCCCTGGAAAGAGCAGTGTTTTAGGAGTGTGCAGTAAAATCGTGTTTCTGGACAAGGGAGGCATAAGTGCGCTGCGCTCCTAAGCTATCTCCCTGCGAGACACACTGCCAAAGCTTTTCGCTATCATGCAGTCTAGTGCAGACGCACACTACGGCTCTCGGCTGCTGTCCGAAGCCAAGCGCCGGTGGCCGGCGTCTTTCGGCTGAAGCAGCGCTTCGGAGCGTACGGCTGTTGTGTGCGCGAAGCAGCCGCTTCTCCTGCTCCGGGAGCCGGACAGAGCGGTAGCTTGTACGAGGGCGAAGAACGAAGCCGCAGAGCACCGGACTTGTGTGCACAGCCTACGGGCTGCTAGAGGAAGGTGGCTGCACCTCCCTAACCTATCAATTCACAGCTGGCATGCTCTATGGAGCTGTTCCAGGCCAACTTTCATTGCTTATGGGTTCGTCCTGATACAGCCCCTCCTGGGAAACTCGTGCTCGTCCCCTGAGGCTCCGAGATGCAGAAACATCGATGGCAGCTGCAGAAATGAAGGGCTGCGTTGAGTTGTCGAGAAGCAAGAACATAGCCAGCGCCTAAGTGTCTGGGAGTCAGCAGCTGCTGCACTTTTGCGATTGCCTTCACTGTGCACTGATTGCCGAGACATGTGCACGCTAAAAAAACAAGGTGGGCAAGAGGAGGAAGAGAGTACGGGCATCAGAGAGCATCTGGCATCTTGTCCTGGAAACTGCAGTGTTTTTGGAGAGTACAGCAAATCCGTGTTTCTGGACAAGGGAGGCATAAGTGCGCTGCGCTCCTAAGCTATCTCCCTGCGAGACACACTGCCAAAGCTTTTCGCTATCATGCAGTCTAGTGCAGACGCACACTCCGGCTCTCCGGAGCTGTCCGAAGCCAAGCGCCGGTGGCCGGCGTCTTTCGGCTGAAGCTGCGCTTCGGAGCGTACGGCTGCCGCTCCGCTGTTGTGTGCGCGAAGCAGCCGCTTCTCCTGCTCCGGGAGCCGGACAGAGCGGTAGCTTGTACGAGGGCGAAGAACGAAGCCGCAGAGCACCGGGCTTCTGCGCGCACCCTAAGGACTGCTAGAGGACCGTGGTGGACACTCGCCTGCGTCTTCAATTCCATTCTAGCATCCTTATGGAAGGTGTTCCAGGACAATTCTCCTGAGTTTTGAATTCGTCCTGATGCAGCCCCTCCTGGGAAACTCGTGCTCGTCCTCTGAGGCTCCGAGTGCAGAGACCTCGATGGCAACTGCAGAAATGAAGCGCTCCGTTGAGTTGTCGAGAAGCAAGAACATAGCCAGCGCCTTGTGTTTGGGAGTCAGCAGCTGCTGGACTTTTTCGATTGCCTTCACTGTGCACTGAATGCCACGACGGCATGGGCACGTTAAAACAACGAGCTGAGCAAGAGTCCCCGAAAGATCACGGCCGTCAGAAAGCATCTTATATATTGCCCTGGAAAGAGCAGTGTTTTTGGAGTGTGCAGTAAAATCGTGTTTCTGGACAAGGGAGGCATAAGTGCGCTGCGCTCCTAAGCTATCTCCCTGCTAAGACACACTGCCAAAGCTTTTCGCTATGATGCAGTCTAGTGCAGACGCATACTCCGGCTCTCCGGAGCTGTCCGAAGCGAAGCGCCGGTCGCCGGCGTCTTTCGGCTGAAGCAGCGCTTCGGAGCGTACGGCTGTTGTGTGCGCGAAGCAGCCGCTTCTCCTGCTCCGGGAGCCGGACAGAGCGGTAGCTTGTACGAGGGCGAAGAACGAAGCCGCAGAGCACCGGACTTGTGTGCACAGCCTACGGGCTGCTAGAGGAAGGTGGCTGCACCTCCCTAACCTATCAATTCACAGCTGGCATGCTCTATGGAGCTGTTCCAGGACAACTTTCATTGCTTATGGGTTCGTCCTGATACAGCCCCTCCTGGGAAACTCGTGCTCGTCCCCTGAGGCTCCGAGATGCAGAAACATCGATGGCAGCTGCAGAAATGAAGGGCTGCGTTGAGTTGTCGAGAAGCAAGAACATAGCCAGCGCCTAAGTGTCTGGGAGTCAGCAGCTGCTGCACTTTTGCGATTGCCTTCACTGTGCACTGATTGCCGAGACATGTGCACGCTAAAAAAACAAGGTGGGCAAGAGGAGGAAGAGAGTACGGGCATCAGAGAGCATCTGGCATCTTGTCCTGGAAACTGCAGTGTTTTTGGAGAGTACAGCAAATCCGTGTTTCTGGACAAGGGAGGCATAAGTGCGCTGCGCTCCTAAGCTATCTCCCTGCGAGACACACTGCCAAAGCTTTTCGCTATCATGCAGTCTAGTGCAGACGCACACTCCGGCTCTCCGGAGCTGTCCGAAGCCAAGCGCCGGTGGCCGGCGTCTTTCGGCTGAAGCTGCGCTTCGGAGCGTACGGCTGCCGCTCCGCTGTTGTGTGCGCGAAGCAGCCGCTTCTCCTGCTCCGGGAGCCGGACAGAGCGGTAGCTTGTACGAGGGCGAAGAACGAAGCCGCAGAGCACCGGGCTTCTGCGCGCACCCTAAGGACTGCTAGAGGACCGTGGTGGACACTCGCCTGCGTCTTCAATTCCATTCTAGCATCCTTATGGAAGGTGTTCCAGGACAATTTTCCTGAGTTTTGAATTCCTCCTGATGCAGCCCCTCCTGGGAAACTCGTGCTCGTCCTCTGAGTCTCCGACATGCAGAGACCTCGATGGCAACTGCAGAAATGAAGGGCTGCGTTGAGTTGTCGAGACGCAAGAACATAGCCAGCGCCTTGTGTTTGGGAGTCAGCAGCACCTGGACTTTTGCGATTGCTTTCACTGTGCACTGAATGCCAGGACGGCATGGGCACGTTAAAACAACGCGCTGAGCAAGAGTCCCGAAAGATCACGGCCGTCAGAAAGCAGCTTATATATTGCCCTGGAAAGAGCAGTGTTTTAGGAGTGTGCAGTAAAATCGTGTTTCTGGACAAGGGAGGCATAAGTGCGCTGCGCTCCTAAGCTATCTCCCTGCGAGACACACTGCCAAAGCTTTTCGTTATCCTGCAGTCTAGTGCAGACGCACACTACGGCTCTCGGCTGCTGTCCGAAGCCAAACGCCGGTCGCCGGCGTCTTTCGGCTGAAGCAGCGCTTCGGAGCATACGGCTGCCGCTCCGCTGCTGTGTGCGCGAAGCAGCCGCTTCTCCTGCTCCGGGAGCCGGACAGAGCGGTAGCTTGTACGAGGGCGAAGAGCGAAGCCGAAGAGCACCGGGCTTCTGCGCGCACCCTAAGGACTGCTAGAGGACCATGGTGGCCGCTCGCCCGCCTCTTCAATTCCCTTCTAGCATCCTTATGGAAAGTGTTCCAGGACAATTTTCCTGAATTTTGAATTCGTCCTGATGCAGCCCCTCCTGGGAAACTCGTGCTCGTCCTCTGAGTCTCCGACATGCAGAGACCTCGATGGCAACTGCAGAAATGAAGGGCTGCGTTGAGTTGTCGAGAAGCAAGAACCTAGCCAGCGCCTTGTGTTTGGGAGTCAGCAGCACCTGGACTTTTTCGATTGCCTTCACTGTGCACTGAATACCACGACGGCATGGGCACGTTAAAACAACGCGCTGAGCAAGAGTCCCGAAAGATCACGGCCGTCAGAAAGCAGCTTATATATTGCCCTGGAAAGAGCAGTGTTTTAGGAGTGTGCAGTAAAATCGTGTTTCTGGACAAGGGAGGCATAAGTGCGCTGCGCTCCTAAGCTATCTCCCTGCGAGACACACTGCCAAAGCTTTTCGTTATCCTGCAGTCTAGTGCAGACGCACACTACGGCTCTCGGCTGCTGTCCGAAGCCAAGCGCCGGTCGCCGGCGTCTTTCGGCTGAAGCAGCGCTTCGGAGCGTACGGCTGCCGCTCCGCTGCTGTGTGCGCGAAGCAGCCGCTTCTCCTGCTCCGGGAGCCGGACAGAGCGGTAGCTTGTACGAGGGCGAAGAACGAAGCCGCAGAGCACCGGGCTTCTGCGCGCACCCTAAGGACTGCTAGAGGACCGTGGTGGACACTCGCCTGCGTCTTCAATTCCATTCTAGCATCCTTATGGAAGGTGTTCCAGGACAATTCTCCTGAGTTTTGAATTCCTCCTGATGCAGCCCCTCCTGGGAAACTCGTGCTCGTCCCCTGAGGCTCCGAGTGCAGAGACCTCGATGGCAACTGCAGAAATGAAGCACTCCGTTGAGTTGTCGAGAAGCAAGAACATAGCCAGCGCCTTGTGTTTGGGAGTCAGCAGCTGCTGGACTTTTGCGATTGCCTTCACTGTGCACTGAATGCCACGACGGCATGGGCACGTTAAAACAACGAGCTGAGCAAGAGTCCCCGAAAGATCACGGCCGTCAGAAAGCATCTTATATATTGCCCTGGAAAGAGCAGTGTTTTTGGAGTGTGCAGTAAAATCGTGTTTCTGGACAAGGGAGGCATAAGTGCGCTGCGCTCCTAAGCTATCTCCCTGCTAAGACACACTGCCAAAGCTTTTCGCTATCATGCAGTCTAGTGCAGACGCATACTCCGGCTCTCGGCTGCTGTCCGAAGCGAAGCGCCGGTCGCCGGCGTCTTTCGGCTGAAGCAGCGCTTCGGAGCGTACGGCTGTTGTGTGCGCGAAGCAGCCGCTTCTCCTGCTCCGGGAGCCGGACAGAGCGGTAGCTTGTACGAGGGCGAAGAACGAAGCCGCAGAGCACCGGACTTGTGTGCACAGCCTACGGGCTGCTAGAGGAAGGTGGCTGCACCTCCCTAACCTATCAATTCACAGCTGGCATGCTCTATGGAGCTGTTCCAGGACAACTTTCATTGCTTATGGGTTCGTCCTGATACAGCCCCTCCTGGGAAACTCGTGCTCGTCCCCTGAGGCTCCGAGATGCAGAAACATCGATGGCAGCTGCAGAAATGAAGGGCTGCGTTGAGTTGTCGAGAAGCAAGAATATAGCCAGCGCCTTGTGTTTGGGAGTCAGCAGCACCTGGACTTTTGCGATTGCTTTCACTGTGCACTGAATGCCAGGACGGCATGGGCACGTTAAAACAACGAGCTGAGCAAGAGTCCCCGAAAGATCACGGCCGTCAGAAAGCATCTTATATATTGCCCTGGAAAGAGCAGTGTTTTTGGAGTGTGCAGTAAAATCGTGTTTCTGGACAAGGGAGGCATAAGTGCGCTGCGCTCCTAAGCTATCTCCCTGCTAAGACACACTGCCAAAGCTTTTCGCTATGATGCAGTCTAGTGCAGACGCACACTCCGGCTCTCCGGAGCTGTCCAAAGCGAAGCGCCGGTCGCCGGCGTCTTTCGGCTGAAGCAGCGCTTCGGAGCGTACGGCTGTTGTGTGCGCGAAGCAGCCGCTTCTCCTGCTCCGGGAGCCGGACAGAGCGGTAGCTTGTACGAGGGCGAAGAACGAAGCCGCAGAGCACCGGACTTGTGTGCACAGCCTACGGGCTGCTAGAGGAAGGTGGCTGCACCTCCCTAACCTATCAATTCACAGCTGGCATGCTCTATGGAGCTGTTCCAGGACAACTTTCATTGCTTATGGGTTCGTCCTGATACAGCCCCTCCTGGGAAACTCGTGCTCGTTCCCCGAGGCTCCGAGATGCAGAAACATCGATGGCAGCTGCAGAAATGAAGGGCTGCGTTGAGTTGTCGAGAAGCAAGAACATAGCCAGCGCCTAAGTGTCTGGGAGTCAGCAGCTGCTGCACTTTTGCGTTTGCCTTCACTGTGCACTGATTGCCGAGACATGTGCACGCTAGAAAAACAAGGTGGGCAAGAGGAGGAAGAGAGTACGGGCATCAGAGAGCATCTGGCATCTTGTCCTGGAAACTGCAGTGTTTTTGGAGAGTACAGCAAATCCGTGTTTCTGGACAAGGGAGGCATAAGTGCGCTGCGCTCCTAAGCTATCTCCCTGCGAGACACACTGCCAAAGCTTTTCGTTATCCTGCAGTCTAGTGCAGACGCACACTACGGCTCTCGGCTGCTGTCCGAAGCGAAGCGCCGGTGGCCGGCGTCTTTCGGCTGAAGCTGCGCTTCGGAGCGTACGGCTGCCGCTCCGCTCTTGTGTGCGCGAAGCAGCCGCTTCTCCTGCTCCGGGAGCCGGACAGAGCGGTAGCTTGTACGAGGGCGAAGAGCGAAGCCGAAGAGCACCGGGCTTCTGCGCGCACCCTAAGGACTGCTAGAGGACCATGGTGGCCGCTCGCCCGCCTCTTCAATTCCCTTCTAGCATCCTTATGGAAAGTGTTCCAGGACAATTTTCCTGAATTTTGAATTCGTCCTGATGCAGCCCCTCCTGGGAAACTCGTGCTCGTCCTCTGAGTCTCCGACATGCAGAGACCTCGATGGCAACTGCAGAAATGAAGGGCTACGTTGAGTTGTCGAGAAGCAAGAACCTAGCCAGCGCCTTGTGTTTGGGAGTCAGCAGCACCTGGACTTTTTCGATTGCCTTCACTGTGCACTGAATACCACGACGGCATGGGCACGTTAAAACAACGCGCTGAGCAAGAGTCCCCGAAAGATCACGGCCGTCAGAAAGCAGCTTATATATTGCCCTGGAAAGAGCAGTGTTTTAGGAGTGTGCAGTAAAATCGTGTTTCTGGACAAGGGAGGCATAAGTGCGCTGCGCTCCTAAGCTATCTCCCTGCGAGACACACTGCCAAAGCTTTTCGTTATCCTGCAGTCTAGTGCAGACGCACACTACGGCTCTCGGCTGCTGTCCGAAGCCAAACGCCGGTCGCCGGCGTCTTTCGGCTGAAGCAGCGCTTCGGAGCGTACGGCTGCCGCTCCGCTGCTGTGTGCGCGAAGCAGCCGCTTCTCCTGCTCCGGGAGCCGGACAGAGCGGTAGCTTGTACGAGGGCGAAGAACGAAGCCGCAGAGCACCGGGCTTCTGCGCGCACCCTAAGGACTGCTAGAGGACCGTGGTGGACACTCGCCTGCGTCTTCAATTCCATTCTAGCATCCTTATGGAAGGTGTTCCAGGACAATTCTCCTGAGTTTTGAATTCGTCCTGATGCAGCCCCTCCTGGGAAACTCGTGCTCGTCCTCTGAGGCTCCGAGTGCAGAGACCTCGATGGCAACTGCAGAAATGAAGCACTCCGTTGAGTTGTCGAGAAGCAAGAACATAGCCAGCGCCTTGTGTTTGGGAGTCAGCAGCTGCTGGACTTTTGCGATTGCCTTCACTGTGCACTGAATGCCACGACGGCATGGGCACGTTAAAACAACGAGCTGAGCAAGAGTCCCCGAAAGATCACGGCCGTCAGAAAGCAGCTTATATATTGCCCTGGAAAGAGCAGTGTTTTAGGAGTGTGCAGTAAAATCGTGTTTCTGGACAAGGGAGGCATAAGTGCGCTGCGCTCCTAAGCTATCTCCCTGCGAGACACACTGCCAAAGCTTTTCGCTATCATGCAGTCTAGTGCAGACGCACACTACGGCTCTCGGCTGCTGTCCGAAGCCAAGCGCCGGTGGCCGGCGTCTTTCGGCTGAAGCAGCGCTTCGGAGCGTACGGCTGTTGTGTGCGCGAAGCAGCCGCTTCTCCTGCTCCGGGAGTCGGAGAGAGCGGTAGCTTGTACGAGGGCGAAGAACGAAGCCGCAGAGCACCGGACTTGTGTGCACAGCCTACGGGCTGCTAGAGGAAGGTGGCTGCACCTCCCTAACCTATCAATTCACAGCTGGCATGCTCTATGGAGCTGTTCCAGGACAACTTTCATTGCTTATGGGTTCGTCCTGATACAGCCCCTCCTGGGAAACTCGTGCTCGTCCCCTGAGGCTCCGAGATGCAGAAACATCGATGGCAGCTGCAGAAATGAAGGGCTGCGTTGAGTTGTCGAGAAGCAAGAACATAGCCAGCGCCTAAGTGTCTGGGAGTCAGCAGCTGCTGCACTTTTGCGATTGCCTTCACTGTGCACTGATTGCCGAGACATGTGCACGCTAAAAAAACAAGGTGGGCAAGAGGAGGAAGAGAGTACGGCATCAGAGAGCATCTGGCATCTTGTCCTGGAAACTGCAGTGTTTTTGGAGAGTACAGCAAATCCGTGTTTCTGGACAAGGGAGGCATAAGTGCGCTGCGCTCCTAAGCTATCTCCCTGCGAGACACACTGCCAAAGCTTTTCGCTATCATGCAGTCTAGTGCAGACGCACACTCCGGCTCTCCGGAGCTGTCCGAAGCCAAGCGCCGGTGGCCGGCGTCTTTCGGCTGAAGCTGCGCTTCGGAGCGTACGGCTGCCGCTCCGCTGTTGTGTGCGCGAAGCAGACGCTTCTCCTGCTCCGGGAGCCGGACAGAGCGGTAGCTTGTACGAGGGCGAAGAACGAAGCCGCAGAGCACCGGGCTTCTGCGCGCACCCTAAGGACTGCTAGAGGACCGTGGTGGACACTCGCCTGCGTCTTCAATTCCATTCTAGCATCCTTATGGAAGGTGTTCCAGGACAATTCTCCTGAGTTTTGAATTCGTCCTGATGCAGCCCCTCCTGGGAAACTCCTGCTCGTCCTCTGAGTCTCCGAGTGCAGAGACCTCGATGGCAACTGCAGAAATGAAGGGCTGCGTTGAGTTGTCGAGACGCAAGAACCTAGCCAGCGCCTTGTGTTTGGGAGTCAGCAGCACCTGGACTTTTGCGATTGCTTTCACTGTGCACTGAATGCCAGGACGGCATGGGCACGTTAAAACAACGAGCTGAGCAAGAGTCCCCGAAAGATCACGGCCGTCAGAAAGCATCTTATATATTGCCCTGGAAAGAGCAGTGTTTTTGGAGTGTGCAGTAAAATCGTGTTTCTGGACAAGGGAGGCATAAGTGCGCTGCGCTCCTAAGCTATCTCCCTGCTAAGACACACTGCCAAAGCTTTTCGCTATGATGCAGTCTAGTGCAGACGCACACTCCGGCTCTCCGGAGCTGTCCGAAGCGAAGCGCCGGTCGCCGGCGTCTTTCGGCTGAAGCAGCGCTTCGGAGCGTACGGCTGTTGTGTGCGCGAAGCAGCCGCTTCTCCTGCTCCGGGAGCCGGACAGAGCGGTAGCTTGTACGAGGGCGAAGAACGAAGCCGCAGAGCACCGGACTTGTGTGCACAGCCTACGGGCTGCTAGAGGAAGGTGGCTGCAGCTCCCTAACCTATCAATTCACAGCTGGCATGCTCTATGGAGCTGTTCCAGGACAACTTTCATTGCTTATGGGTTCGTCCTGATACAGCCCCTCCTGGGAAACTCGTGCTCGTTCCCCGAGGCTCCGAGATGCAGAAACATCGATGGCAGCTGCAGAAATGAAGGGCTGCGTTGAGTTGTCGAGAAGCAAGAACATAGCCAGCGCCTAAGTGTCTGGGAGTCAGCAGCTGCTGCACTTTTGCGTTTGCCTTCACTGTGCACTGATTGCCGAGACATGTGCACGCTAGAAAAACAAGGTGGGCAAGAGGAGGAAGAGAGTACGGGCATCAGAGAGCATCTGGCATCTTGTCCTGGAAACTGCAGTGTTTTTGGAGAGTACAGCAAATCCGTGTTTCTGGACAAGGGAGGCATAAGTGCGCTGCGCTCCTAAGCTATCTCCCTGCGAGACACACTGCCAAAGCTTTTCGTTATCCTGCAGTCTAGTGCAGACGCACACTACGGCTCTCGGCTGCTGTCCGAAGCGAAGCGCCGGTGGCCGGCGTCTTTCGGCTGAAGCAGCGCTTCGGAGCGTACGGCTGCCGCTCCGCTGCTGTGTGCGCGAAGCAGCCGCTTCTCCTGCTCCGGGAGCCGGACAGAGCGGTAGCTTGTACGAGGGCGAAGAACGAAGCCGCAGAGCACCGGGCTTCTGCGCGCACCCTAAGGACTGCTAGAGGACCATGGTGGCCGCTCGCCCGCCTCTTCAATTCCCTTCTAGCATCCTTATGGAAAGTGTTCCAGGACAATTTTCCTGAATTTTGAATTCGTCCTGATGCAGCCCCTCCTGGGAAACTCGTGCTCGTCCTCGGAGTCTCCGACATGCAGAGACCTCGATGGCAACTGCAGAAATGAAGGGCTACGTTGAGTTGTCGAGAAGCAAGAACCTAGCCAGCGCCTTGTGTTTGGGAGTCAGCAGCACCTGGACTTTTTCGATTGCCTTCACTGTGCACTGAATACCACGACGGCATGGGCACGTTAAAACAACGCGCTGAGCAAGAGTCCCGAAAGATCACGGCCGTCAGAAAGCAGCTTATATATTGCCCTGGAAAGAGCAGTGTTTTAGGAGTGTGCAGTAAAATCGTGTTTCTGGACAAGGGAGGCATAAGTGCGCTGCGCTCCTAAGCTATCTCCCTGCGAGACACACTGCCAAAGCTTTTCGTTATCCTGCAGTCTAGTGCAGACGCACACTACGGCTCTCGGCTGCTGTCCGAAGCCAAACGCCGGTCGCCGGCGTCTTTCGGCTGAAGCAGCGCTTCGGAGCGTACGGCTGCCGCTCCGCTGCTGTGTGCGCGAAGCAGCCGCTTCTCCTGCTCCGGGAGCCGGACAGAGCGGTAGCTTGTACGAGGGCGAAGAACGAAGCCGCAGAGCACCGGGCTTCTGCGCGCACCCTAAGGACTGCTAGAGGACCGTGGTGAACACTCGCCTGCGTCTTCAATTCCATTCTAGCATCCTTATGGAAGGTGTTCCAGGACAATTCTCCTGAGTTTTGAATTCGTCCTGATGCAGCCCCTCCTGGGAAACTCGTGCTCGTCCTCTGAGGCTCCGAGTGCAGAGACCTCGATGGCAACTGCAGAAATGAAGCACTCCGTTGAGTTGTCGAGAAGCAAGAACATAGCCAGCGCCTTGTGTTTGGGAGTCAGCAGCTGCTGGACTTTTGCGATTGCCTTCACTGTGCACTGAATGCCAGGACGGCATGGGCACGTTAAAACAACGAGCTGAGCAAGAGTCCCCGAAAGATCACGGCCGTCAGAAAGCATCTTATATATTGCCCTGGAAAGAGCAGTGTTTTTGGAGTGTGCAGTAAAATCGTGTTTCTGGACAAGGGAGGCATAAGTGCGCTGCGCTCCTAAGCTATCTCCCTGCGAGACACACTGCCAAAGCTTTTCGCTATCATGCAGTCTAGTGCAGACGCACACTACGGCTCTCCGGAGCTGTCCGAAGCGAAGCGCCGGTGGCCGGCGTCTTTCGGCTGAAGCAGCGCTTCGGAGCGTACGGCTGCCGCTCCGCTGTTGTGTGCGCGAAGCAGCCGCTTCTCCTGCTCCGGGAGCCGGACAGAGCGGTAGCTTGTACGAGGGCGAAGAACGAAGCCGCAGAGCACCGGACTTGTGTGCACAGCCTACGGGCTGCTAGAGGAAGGTGGCTGCACCTCCCTAACCTATCAATTCACAGCTGGCATGCTCTATGGAGCTGTTCCAGGACAACTTTCATTGCTTATGGGTTCGTCCTGATACAGCCCCTCCTGGGAAACTCGTGCTCGTTCCCTGAGGCTCCGAGATGCAGAAACATCGATGGCAGCTGCAGAAATGCAGGGCTGCGTTGAGTTGTCGAGAAGCAAGAATATAGCCAGCGCCTAAGTGTCTGGGAGTCAGCAGCTGCTGCACTTTTGCGTTTGCCTTCACTGTGCACTGATTGCCGAGACATGTGCACGCTAGAAAAACAAGGTGGGCAAGAGGAGGAAGAGAGTACGGGCATCAGAGAGCATCTGGCATCTTGTCCTGGAAACTGCAATGTTTTTGGAGAGTACAGCAAATCCGTGTTTCTGGACAAGGGAGGCATAAGTGCGCTGCGCTCCTAAGCTATCTCCCTGCGAGACACACTGCCAAAGCTTTTCGTTATCCTGCAGTCTAGTGCAGACGCACACTCCGGCTCTCCGGAGCTGTCCGAAGCCAAGCGCCGGTGGCCGGCGTCTTTCGGCTGAAGCTGCGCTTCGGAGCGTACGGCTGCCGCTCCGCTGTTGTGTGCGCGAAGCAGCCGCTTCTCCTGCTCCGGGAGCCGGACAGAGCGGTAGCTTGTACGAGGGCGAAGAGCGAAGCCGAAGAGCACCGGGCTTCTGCGCGCACCCTAAGGACTGCTAGAGGACCATGGTGGCCGCTCGCCCGCCTCTTCAATTCCCTTCTAGCATCCTTATGGAAAGTGTTCCAGGACAATTTTCCTGAATTTTGAATTCGTCCTGATGCAGCCCCTCCTGGGAAACTCGTGCTCGTCCTCTGAGTCTCCGACATGCAGAGACCTCGATGGCAACTGCAGAAATGAAGGGCTACGTTGAGTTGTCGAGAAGCAAGAACCTAGCCAGCGCCTTGTGTTTGGGAGTCAGCAGCACCTGGACTTTTTCGATTGCCTTCACTGTGCACTGAATACCACGACGGCATGGGCACGTTAAAACAACGCGCTGAGTAAGAGTCCTGAAAGATCACGGCCGTCAGAAAGCAGCTTATATATTGCCCTGGAAAGAGCAGTGTTTTAGGAGTGTGCAGTAAAATCGTGTTTCTGGACAAGGGAGGCATAAGTGCGCTGCGCTCCTAAGCTATCTCCCTGCGAGACACACTGCCAAAGCTTTTCGTTATCCTGCAGTCTAGTGCAGACGCACACTACGGCTCTCGGCTGCTGTCCGAAGCCAAACGCCGGTCGCCGGCGTCTTTCGGCTGAAGCAGCGCTTCGGAGCGTACGGCTGCCGCTCCGCTGCTGTGTGCGCGAAGCAGCCGCTTCTCCTGCTCCGGGAGCCGGACAGAGCGGTAGCTTGTACGAGGGCGAAGAACGAAGCCGCAGAGCACCGGGCTTCTGCGCGCACCCTAAGGACTGCTAGAGGACCGTGGTGAACACTCGCCTGCGTCTTCAATTCCATTCTAGCATCCTTATGGAAGGTGTTCCAGGACAATTCTCCTGAGTTTTGAATTCGTCCTGATGCAGCCCCTCCTGGGAAACTCGTGCTCGTCCTCTGAGGCTCCGAGTGCAGAGACCTCGATGGCAACTGCAGAAATGAAGCACTCCGTTGAGTTGTCGAGAAGCAAGAACATAGCCAGCGCCTTGTGTTTGGGAGTCAGCAGCTGCTGGACTTTTGCGATTGCCTTCACTGTGCACTGAATGCCAGGACGGCATGGGCACGTTAAAACAACGAGCTGAGCAAGAGTCCCCGAAAGATCACGGCCGTCAGAAAGCATCTTATATATTGCCCTGGAAAGAGCAGTGTTTTTGGAGTGTGCAGTAAAATCGTGTTTCTGGACAAGGGAGGCATAAGTGCGCTGCGCTCCTAAGCTATCTCCCTGCGAGACACACTGCCAAAGCTTTTCGCTATCATGCAGTCTAGTGCAGACGCACACTACGGCTCTCCGGAGCTGTCCGAAGCGAAGCGCCGGTGGCCGGCGTCTTTCGGCTGAAGCAGCGCTTCGGAGCGTACGGCTGCCGCTCCGCTGTTGTGTGCGCGAAGCAGCCGCTTCTCCTGCTCCGGGAGCCGGACAGAGCGGTAGCTTGTACGAGGGCGAAGAACGAAGCCGCAGAGCACCGGACTTGTGTGCACAGCCTACGGGCTGCTAGAGGAAGGTGGCTGCACCTCCCTAACCTATCAATTCACAGCTGGCATGCTCTATGGAGCTGTTCCAGGACAACTTTCATTGCTTATGGGTTCGTCCTGATACAGCCCCTCCTGGGAAACTCGTGCTCGTTCCCTGAGGCTCCGAGATGCAGAAACATCGATGGCAGCTGCAGAAATGCAGGGCTGCGTTGAGTTGTCGAGAAGCAAGAATATAGCCAGCGCCTAAGTGTCTGGGAGTCAGCAGCTGCTGCACTTTTGCGTTTGCCTTCACTGTGCACTGATTGCCGAGACATGTGCACGCTAGAAAAACAAGGTGGGCAAGAGGAGGAAGAGAGTACGGGCATCAGAGAGCATCTGGCATCTTGTCCTGGAAACTGCAATGTTTTTGGAGAGTACAGCAAATCCGTGTTTCTGGACAAGGGAGGCATAAGTGCGCTGCGCTCCTAAGCTATCTCCCTGCGAGACACACTGCCAAAGCTTTTCGTTATCCTGCAGTCTAGTGCAGACGCACACTCCGGCTCTCCGGAGCTGTCCGAAGCCAAGCGCCGGTGGCCGGCGTCTTTCGGCTGAAGCTGCGCTTCGGAGCGTACGGCTGCCGCTCCGCTGTTGTGTGCGCGAAGCAGCCGCTTCTCCTGCTCCGGGAGCCGGACAGAGCGGTAGCTTGTACGAGGGCGAAGAGCGAAGCCGAAGAGCACCGGGCTTCTGCGCGCACCCTAAGGACTGCTAGAGGACCATGGTGGCCGCTCGCCCGCCTCTTCAATTCCCTTCTAGCATCCTTATGGAAAGTGTTCCAGGACAATTTTCCTGAATTTTGAATTCGTCCTGATGCAGCCCCTCCTGGGAAACTCGTGCTCGTCCTCTGAGTCTCCGACATGCAGAGACCTCGATGGCAACTGCAGAAATGAAGGGCTACGTTGAGTTGTCGAGAAGCAAGAACCTAGCCAGCGCCTTGTGTTTGGGAGTCAGCAGCACCTGGACTTTTTCGATTGCCTTCACTGTGCACTGAATACCACGACGGCATGGGCACGTTAAAACAACGCGCTGAGTAAGAGTCCTGAAAGATCACGGCCGTCAGAAAGCAGCTTATATATTGCCCTGGAAAGAGCAGTGTTTTAGGAGTGTGCAGTAAAATCGTGTTTCTGGACAAGGGAGGCATAAGTGCGCTGCGCTCCTAAGCTATCTCCCTGCGAGACACACTGCCAAAGCTTTTCGTTATCCTGCAGTCTAGTGCAGACGCACACTACGGCTCTCGGCTGCTGTCCGAAGCCAAACGCCGGTCGCCGGCGTCTTTCGGCTGAAGCAGCGCTTCGGAGCGTACGGCTGCCGCTCCGCTGCTGTGTGCGCGAAGCAGCCGCTTCTCCTGCTCCGGGAGCCGGACAGAGCGGTAGCTTGTACGAGGGCGAAGAACGAAGCCGCAGAGCACCGGGCTTCTGCGCGCACCCTAAGGACTGCTAGAGGACCGTGGTGAACACTCGCCTGCGTCTTCAATTCCATTCTAGCATCCTTATGGAAGGTGTTCCAGGACAATTCTCCTGAGTTTTGAATTCGTCCTGATGCAGCCCCTCCTGGGAAACTCGTGCTCGTCCTCTGAGGCTCCGAGTGCAGAGACCTCGATGGCAACTGCAGAAATGAAGCACTCCGTTGAGTTGTCGAGAAGCAAGAACATAGCCAGCGCCTTGTGTTTGGGAGTCAGCAGCTGCTGGACTTTTGCGATTGCCTTCACTGTGCACTGAATGCCAGGACGGCATGGGCACGTTAAAACAACGAGCTGAGCAAGAGTCCCCGAAAGATCACGGCCGTCAGAAAGCATCTTATATATTGCCCTGGAAAGAGCAGTGTTTTTGGAGTGTGCAGTAAAATCGTGTTTCTGGACAAGGGAGGCATAAGTGCGCTGCGCTCCTAAGCTATCTCCCTGCGAGACACACTGCCAAAGCTTTTCGCTATGATGCAGTCTAGTGCAGACGCACACTACGGCTCTCCGGAGCTGTCCGAAGCGAAGCGCCGGTGGCCGGCGTCTTTCGGCTGAAGCAGCGCTTCGGAGCGTACGGCTGCCGCTCCGCTGTTGTGTGCGCGAAGCAGCCGCTTCTCCTGCTCCGGGAGCCGGACAGAGCGGTAGCTTGTACGAGGGCGAAGAACGAAGCCGCAGAGCACCGGACTTGTGTGCACAGCCTACGGGCTGCTAGAGGAAGGTGGCTGCACCTCCCTAACCTATCAATTCACAGCTGGCATGCTCTATGGAGCTGTTCCAGGACAACTTTCATTGCTTATGGGTTCGTCCTGATACAGCCCCTCCTGGGAAACTCGTGCTCGTTCCCTGAGGCTCCGAGATGCAGAAACATCGATGGCAGCTGCAGAAATGCAGGGCTGCGTTGAGTTGTCGAGAAGCAAGAATATAGCCAGCGCCTAAGTGTCTGGGAGTCAGCAGCTGCTGCACTTTTGCGTTTGCCTTCACTGTGCACTGATTGCCGAGACATGTGCACGCTAGAAAAACAAGGTGGGCAAGAGGAGGAAGAGAGTACGGGCATCAGAGAGCATCTGGCATCTTGTCCTGGAAACTGCAATGTTTTTGGAGAGTACAGCAAATCCGTGTTTCTGGACAAGGGAGGCATAAGTGCGCTGCGCTCCTAAGCTATCTCCCTGCGAGACACACTGCCAAAGCTTTTCGTTATCCTGCAGTCTAGTGCAGACGCACACTCCGGCTCTCCGGAGCTGTCCGAAGCCAAGCGCCGGTGGCCGGCGTCTTTCGGCTGAAGCTGCGCTTCGGAGCGTACGGCTGCCGCTCCGCTGTTGTGTGCGCGAAGCAGCCGCTTCTCCTGCTCCGGGAGCCGGACAGAGCGGTAGCTTGTACGAGGGCGAAGAGCGAAGCCGAAGAGCACCGGGCTTCTGCGCGCACCCTAAGGACTGCTAGAGGACCATGGTGGCCGCTCGCCCGCCTCTTCAATTCCCTTCTAGCATCCTTATGGAAAGTGTTCCAGGACAATTTTCCTGAATTTTGAATTCGTCCTGATGCAGCCCCTCCTGGGAAACTCGTGCTCGTCCTCTGAGTCTCCGACATGCAGAGACCTCGATGGCAACTGCAGAAATGAAGGGCTACGTTGAGTTGTCGAGAAGCAAGAACCTAGCCAGCGCCTTGTGTTTGGGAGTCAGCAGCACCTGGACTTTTTCGATTGCCTTCACTGTGCACTGAATACCACGACGGCATGGGCACGTTAAAACAACGCGCTGAGCAAGAGTCCCGAAAGATCACGGCCGTCAGAAAGCAGCTTATATATTGCCCTGGAAAGAGCAGTGTTTTTGGAGTGTGCAGTAAAATCGTGTTTCTGGACAAGGGAGGCATAAGTGCGCTGCGCTCCTAAGCTATCTCCCTGCGAGACACACTGCCAAAGCTTTTCGTTATCCTGCAGTCTAGTGCAGACGCACACTACGGCTCTCGGCTGCTGTCCGAAGCCAAGCGCCGGTCGCCGGCGTCTTTCGGCTGAAGCAGCGCTTCGGAGCGTACGGCTGCCGCTCCGCTGCTGTGTGCGCGAAGCAGCCGCTTCTCCTGCTCCGGGAGTCGGAGAGAGCGGTAGCTTGTACGAGGGCGAAGAACGAAGCCGCAGAGCACCGGGCTTCTGCGCGCACCCTAAGGACTGCTAGAGGACCGTGGTGGACACTCGCCTGCCTCTTCAATTCCATTCTAGCATCCTTATGGAAGGTGTTCCAGGACAATTCTCCTGAGTTTTGAATTCGTCCTGATGCAGCCCCTCCTGGGAAACTCGTGCTCGTCCTCTGAGGCTCCGAGTGCAGAGACCTCGATGGCAACTGCAGAAATGAAGCACTCCGTTGAGTTGTCGAGAAGCAAGAACATAGCCAGCGCCTTGTGTTTGGGAGTCAGCAGCTGCTGGACTTTTGCGATTGCCTTCACTGTGCACTGAATGCCACGACGGCATGGGCACGTTAAAACAACGAGCTGAGCAAGAGTCCCCGAAAGATCACGGCCGTCAGAAAGCATCTTATATATTGCCCTGGAAAGAGCAGTGTTTTTGGAGTGTGCAGTAAAATCGTGTTTCTGGACAAGGGAGGCATAAGTGCGCTGCGCTCCTAAGCTATCTCCCTGCTAAGACACACTGCCAAAGCTTTTCGCTATCATGCAGTCTAGTGCAGACGCATACTCCGGCTCTCGGCTGCTGTCCGAAGCGAAGCGCCGGTCGCCGGCATCTTTCGGCTGAAGCAGCGCTTCGGAGCGTACGGCTGTTGTGTGCGCGAAGCAGCCGCTTCTCCTGCTCCGGGAGCCGGACAGAGCGGTAGCTTGTACGAGGGCGAAGAACGAAGCCGCAGAGCACCGGACTTGTGTGCACAGCCTACGGGCTGCTAGAGGAAGGTGGCTGCACCTCCCTAACCTATCAATTCACAGCTGGCATGCTCTATGGAGCTGTTCCAGGACAACTTTCATTGCTTATGGGTTCGTCCTGATACAGCCCCTCCTGGGAAACTCGTGCTCGTCCCCTGAGGCTCCGAGATGCAGAAACATCGATGGCAGCTGCAGAAATGAAGGGCTGCGTTGAGTTGTCGAGAAGCAAGAACATAGCCAGCGCCTAAGTGTCTGGGAGTCAGCAGCTGCTGCACTTTTGCGTTTGCCTTCACTGTGCACTGATTGCCGAGACATGTGCACGCTAAAAAAACAAGGTGGGCAAGAGGAGGAAGAGAGTACGGGCATCAGAGAGCATCTGGCATCTTGTCCTGGAAACTGCAGTGTTTTTGGAGAGTACAGCAAATCCGTGTTTCTGGACAAGGGAGGCATAAGTGCGCTGCGCTCCTAAGCTATCTCCCTGCAAGACACACTGCCAAAGCTTTTCGCTATCATGCAGTCTAGTGCAGACGCACACTCCGGCTCTCCGGAGCTGTCCGAAGCCAAGCGCCGGTGGCCGGCGTCTTTCGGCTGAAGCTGCGCTTCGGAGCGTACGGCTGCCGCTCCGCTGTTGTGTGCGCGAAGCAGCCGCTTCTCCTGCTCCGGGAGCCGGACAGAGCGGTAGCTTGTACGAGGGCGAAGAACGAAGCCGAAGAGCACCGGGCTTCTGCGCGCACCCTAAGGACTGCTAGAGGACCGTGGTGGACACTCGCCTGCGTCTTCAATTCCATTCTAGCATCCTTATGGAAGGTGTTCCAGGACAATTTTCCTGAGTTTTGAATTCCTCCTGATGCAGCCCCTCCTGGGAAACTCCTGCTCGTCCTCTGAGTCTCCGAGTGCAGAGACCTCGATGGCAACTGCAGAAATGAAGGGCTGCGTTGAGTTGTCGAGACGCAAGAACATAGCCAGCGCCTTGTGTTTGGGAGTCAGCAGCACCTGGACTTTTGCGATTGCTTTCACTGTGCACTGAATGCCAGGACGGCATGGGCACGTTAAAACAACGAGCTGAGCAAGAGTCCCCGAAAGATCACGGCCGTCAGAAAGCATCTTATATATTGCCCTGGAAAGAGCAGTGTTTTTGGAGTGTGCAGTAAAATCGTGTTTCTGGACAAGGGAGGCATAAGTGCGCTGCGCTCCTAAGCTATCTCCCTGCTAAGACACACTGCCAAAGCTTTTCGCTATGATGCAGTCTAGTGCAGACACATACTCCGGCTCTCCGGAGCTGTCCGAAGCGAAGCGCCGGTCGCCGGCGTCTTTCGGCTGAAGCAGCGCTTCGGAGCGTACGGCTGTTGTGTGCGCGAAGCAGCCACTTCTCCTGCTCCGGGAGCCGGACAGAGCGGTAGCTTGTACGAGGGCGAAGAACGAAGCCGCAGAGCACCGGACTTGTGTGCACAGCCTACGGGCTGCTAGAGGAAGGTGGCTGCACCTCCCTAACCTATCAATTAACAGCTGGCATGCTCTATGGAGCTGTTCCAGGACAACTTTCATTGCTTATGGGTTCGTCCTGATACAGCCCCTCCTGGGAAACTCGTGCTCGTTCCCTGAGGCTCCGAGATGCAGAAACATCGATGGCAGCTGCAGAAATGAAGGGCTGCGTTGAGTTGTCGAGAAGCAAGAATATAGCCAGCGCCTTGTGTTTGGGAGTCAGCAGCACCTGGACTTTTGCGATTGCTTTCACTGTGCACTGAATGCCAGGACGGCATGGGCACGTTAAAACAACGAGCTGAGCAAGAGTCCCCGAAAGATCACGGCCGTCAGAAAGCATCTTATATATTGCCCTGGAAAGAGCAGTGTTTTTGGAGTGTGCAGTAAAATCGTGTTTCTGGACAAGGGAGGCATAAGTGCGCTGCGCTCCTAAGCTATCTCCCTGCTAAGACACACTGCCAAAGCTTTTCGCTATGATGCAGTCTAGTGCAGACGCACACTCCGGCTCTCCGGAGCTGTCCGAAGCGAAGCGCCGGTCGCCGGCGTCTTTCGGCTGAAGCAGCGCTTCGGAGCGTACGGCTGTTGTGTGCGCGAAGCAGCCGCTTCTCCTGCTCCGGGAGCCGGACAGAGCGGTAGCTTGTACGAGGGCGAAGAACGAAGCCGCAGAGCACCGGACTTGTGTGCACAGCCTACGGGCTGCTAGAGGAAGGTGGCTGCAGCTCCCTAACCTATCAATTCACAGCTGGCATGCTCTATGGAGCTGTTCCAGGACAACTTTCATTGCTTATGGGTTCGTCCTGATACAGCCCCTCCTGGGAAACTCGTGCTCGTTCCCCGAGGCTCCGAGATGCAGAAACATCGATGGCAGCTGCAGAAATGAAGGGCTGCGTTGAGTTGTCGAGAAGCAAGAACATAGCCAGCGCCTAAGTGTCTGGGAGTCAGCAGCTGCTGCACTTTTGCGATTGCCTTCACTGTGCACTGATTGCCGAGACATGTGCACGCTAAAAAAACAAGGTGGGCAAGAGGAGGAAGAGAGTACGGGCATCAGAGAGCATCTGGCATCTTGTTCTGGAAACTGCAGTGTTTTTGGAGAGTACAGCAAATCCGTGTTTCTGGACAAGGGAGGCATAAGTGCGCTGCGCTCCTAAGCTATCTCCCTGCGAGACACACTGCCAAAGCTTTTCGCTATCATGCAGTCTAGTGCAGACGCACACTCCGGCTCTCCGGAGCTGTCCGAAGCCAAGCGCCGGTGGCCGGCGTCTTTCGGCTGAAGCTGCGCTTCGGAGCGTACGGCTGCCGCTCCGCTGTTGTGTGCGCGAAGCAGCCGCTTCTCCTGCTCCGGGAGCCGGACAGAGCGGTAGCTTGTACGAGGGCGAAGAACGAAGCCGCAGAGCACCGGGCTTCTGCGCGCACCCTAAGGACTGCTAGAGGACCGTGGTGGACACTCGCCTGCGTCTTCAATTCCATTCTAGCATCCTTATGGAAGGTGTTCCAGGACAATTTTCCTGAGTTTTGAATTCGTCCTGATGCAGCCCCTCCTGGGAAACTCGTGCTCGTCCTCTGAGTCTCCGACATGCAGAGACCTCGATGGCAACTGCAGAAATGAAGGGCTGCGTTGAGTTGTCGAGACGCAAGAACATAGCCAGCGCCTTGTGTTTGGGAGTCAGCAGCACCTGGACTTTTGCGATTGCTTTCACTGTGCACTGAATGCCAGGACGGCATGGGCACGTTAAAACAACGCGCTGAGCAAGAGTCCCGAAAGATCACGGCCGTCAGAAAGCAGCTTATATATTGCCCTGGAAAGAGCAGTGTTTTAGGAGTGTGCAGTAAAATCGTGTTTCTGGACAAGGGAGGCATAAGTGCGCTGCGCTCCTAAGCTATCTCCCTGCGAGACACACTGCCAAAGCTTTTCGTTATCCTGCAGTCTAGTGCAGACGCACACTACGGCTCTCGGCTGCTGTCCGAAGCCAAACGCCGGTCGCCGGCGTCTTTCGGCTGAAGCAGCGCTTCGGAGCGTACGGCTGCCGCTCCGCTGCTGTGTGCGCGAAGCAGCCGCTTCTCCTGCTCCGGGAGCCGGACAGAGCGGTAGCTTGTACGAGGGCGAAGAACGAAGCCGCAGAGCACCGGGCTTCTGCGCGCACCCTAAGGACTGCTAGAGGACCATGGTGGCCGCTCGCCCGCCTCTTCAATTCCCTTCTAGCATCCTTATGGAAAGTGTTCCAGGACAATTTTCCTGAATTTTGAATTCGTCCTGATGCAGCCCCTCCTGGGAAACTCGTGCTCGTCCTCTGAGTCTCCGACATGCAGAGACCTCGATGGCAACTGCAGAAATGAAGCACTCCGTTGAGTTGTCGAGAAGCAAGAACCTAGCCAGCGCCTTGTGTTTGGGAGTCAGCAGCACCTGGACTTTTTCGATTGCCTTCACTGTGCACTGAATACCACGACGGCATGGGCACGTTAAAACAACGCGCTGAGCAAGAGTCCCGAAAGATCACGGCCGTCAGAAAGCAGCTTATATATTGCCCTGGAAAGAGCAGTGTTTTAGGAGTGTGCAGTAAAATCGTGTTTCTGGACAAGGGAGGCATAAGTGCGCTGCGCTCCTAAGCTATCTCCCTGCGAGACACACTGCCAAAGCTTTTCGTTATCCTGCAGTCTAGTGCAGACGCACACTACGGCTCTCGGCTGCTGTCCGAAGCCAAACGCCGGTCGCCGGCGTCTTTCGGCTGAAGCAGCGCTTCGGAGCGTACGGCTGCCGCTCCGCTGCTGTGTGCGCGAAGCAGCCGCTTCTCCTGCTCCGGGAGCCGGACAGAGCGGTAGCTTGTACGAGGGCGAAGAACGAAGCCGCAGAGCACCGGGCTTCTGCGCGCACCCTAAGGACTGCTAGAGGACCGTGGTGGACACTCGCCTGCGTCTTCAATTCCATTCTAGCATCCTTATGGAAGGTGTTCCAGGACAATTCTCCTGAGTTTTGAATTCCTCCTGATGCAGCCCCTCCTGGGAAACTCGTGCTCGTCCCCTGAGGCTCCGAGTGCAGAGACCTCGATGGCAACTGCAGAAATGAAGCACTCCGTTGAGTTGTCGAGAAGCAAGAACATAGCCAGCGCCTTGTGTTTGGGAGTCAGCAGCTGCTGGACTTTTGCGATTGCCTTCACTGTGCACTGAATGCCACGACGGCATGGGCACGTTAAAACAACGAGCTGAGCAAGAGTCCCCGAAAGATCACGGCCGTCAGAAAGCATCTTATATATTGCCCTGGAAAGAGCAGTGTTTTTGGAGTGTGCAGTAAAATCGTGTTTCTGGACAAGGGAGGCATAAGTGCGCTGCGCTCCTAAGCTATCTCCCTGCTAAGACACACTGCCAAAGCTTTTCGCTATCATGCAGTCTAGTGCAGACGCATACTCCGGCTCTCGGCTGCTGTCCGAAGCGAAGCGCCGGTCGCCGGCGTCTTTCGGCTGAAGCAGCGCTTCGGAGCGTACGGCTGTTGTGTGCGCGAAGCAGCCGCTTCTCCTGCTCCGGGAGCCGGACAGAGCGGTAGCTTGTACGAGGGCGAAGAACGAAGCCGCAGAGCACCGGACTTGTGTGCACAGCCTACGGGCTGCTAGAGGAAGGTGGCTGCACCTCCCTAACCTATCAATTCACAGCTGGCATGCTCTATGGAGCTGTTCCAGGACAACTTTCATTGCTTATGGGTTCGTCCTGATACAGCCCCTCCTGGGAAACTCGTGCTCGTCCCCTGAGGCTCCGAGATGCAGAAACATCGATGGCAGCTGCAGAAATGAAGGGCTGCGTTGAGTTGTCGAGAAGCAAGAATATAGCCAGCGCCTTGTGTTTGGGAGTCAGCAGCACCTGGACTTTTGCGATTGCTTTCACTGTGCACTGAATGCCAGGACGGCATGGGCACGTTAAAACAACGAGCTGAGCAAGAGTCCCCGAAAGATCACGGCCGTCAGAAAGCATCTTATATATTGCCCTGGAAAGAGCAGTGTTTTTGGAGTGTGCAGTAAAATCGTGTTTCTGGACAAGGGAGGCATAAGTGCGCTGCGCTCCTAAGCTATCTCCCTGCTAAGACACACTGCCAAAGCTTTTCGCTATGATGCAGTCTAGTGCAGACGCACACTCCGGCTCTCCGGAGCTGTCCAAAGCGAAGCGCCGGTCGCCGGCGTCTTTCGGCTGAAGCAGCGCTTCGGAGCGTACGGCTGTTGTGTGCGCGAAGCAGCCGCTTCTCCTGCTCCGGGAGCCGGACAGAGCGGTAGCTTGTACGAGGGCGAAGAACGAAGCCGCAGAGCACCGGACTTGTGTGCACAGCCTACGGGCTGCTAGAGGAAGGTGGCTGCACCTCCCTAACCTATCAATTCACAGCTGGCATGCTCTATGGAGCTGTTCCAGGACAACTTTCATTGCTTATGGGTTCGTCCTGATACAGCCCCTCCTGGGAAACTCGTGCTCGTTCCCCGAGGCTCCGAGATGCAGAAACATCGATGGCAGCTGCAGAAATGAAGGGCTGCGTTGAGTTGTCGAGAAGCAAGAACATAGCCAGCGCCTAAGTGTCTGGGAGTCAGCAGCTGCTGCACTTTTGCGTTTGCCTTCACTGTGCACTGATTGCCGAGACATGTGCACGCTAGAAAAACAAGGTGGGCAAGAGGAGGAAGAGAGTACGGGCATCAGAGAGCATCTGGCATCTTGTCCTGGAAACTGCAGTGTTTTTGGAGAGTACAGCAAATCCGTGTTTCTGGACAAGGGAGGCATAAGTGCGCTGCGCTCCTAAGCTATCTCCCTGCGAGACACACTGCCAAAGCTTTTCGTTATCCTGCAGTCTAGTGCAGACGCACACTACGGCTCTCGGCTGCTGTCCGAAGCGAAGCGCCGGTGGCCGGCGTCTTTCGGCTGAAGCTGCGCTTCGGAGCGTACGGCTGCCGCTCCGCTCTTGTGTGCGCGAAGCAGCCGCTTCTCCTGCTCCGGGAGCCGGACAGAGCGGTAGCTTGTACGAGGGCGAAGAGCGAAGCCGAAGAGCACCGGGCTTCTGCGCGCACCCTAAGGACTGCTAGAGGACCATGGTGGCCGCTCGCCCGCCTCTTCAATTCCCTTCTAGCATCCTTATGGAAAGTGTTCCAGGACAATTTTCCTGAATTTTGAATTCGTCCTGATGCAGCCCCTCCTGGGAAACTCGTGCTCGTCCTCTGAGTCTCCGACATGCAGAGACCTCGATGGCAACTGCAGAAATGAAGGGCTACGTTGAGTTGTCGAGAAGCAAGAACCTAGCCAGCGCCTTGTGTTTGGGAGTCAGCAGCACCTGGACTTTTTCGATTGCCTTCACTGTGCACTGAATACCACGACGGCATGGGCACGTTAAAACAACGCGCTGAGCAAGAGTCCCCGAAAGATCACGGCCGTCAGAAAGCAGCTTATATATTGCCCTGGAAAGAGCAGTGTTTTAGGAGTGTGCAGTAAAATCGTGTTTCTGGACAAGGGAGGCATAAGTGCGCTGCGCTCCTAAGCTATCTCCCTGCGAGACACACTGCCAAAGCTTTTCGTTATCCTGCAGTCTAGTGCAGACGCACACTACGGCTCTCGGCTGCTGTCCGAAGCCAAACGCCGGTCGCCGGCGTCTTTCGGCTGAAGCAGCGCTTCGGAGCGTACGGCTGCCGCTCCGCTGCTGTGTGCGCGAAGCAGCCGCTTCTCCTGCTCCGGGAGCCGGACAGAGCGGTAGCTTGTACGAGGGCGAAGAACGAAGCCGCAGAGCACCGGGCTTCTGCGCGCACCCTAAGGACTGCTAGAGGACCGTGGTGGACACTCGCCTGCGTCTTCAATTCCATTCTAGCATCCTTATGGAAGGTGTTCCAGGACAATTCTCCTGAGTTTTGAATTCGTCCTGATGCAGCCCCTCCTGGGAAACTCGTGCTCGTCCTCTGAGGCTCCGAGTGCAGAGACCTCGATGGCAACTGCAGAAATGAAGCACTCCGTTGAGTTGTCGAGAAGCAAGAACATAGCCAGCGCCTTGTGTTTGGGAGTCAGCAGCTGCTGGACTTTTGCGATTGCCTTCACTGTGCACTGAATGCCACGACGGCATGGGCACGTTAAAACAACGAGCTGAGCAAGAGTCCCCGAAAGATCACGGCCGTCAGAAAGCAGCTTATATATTGCCCTGGAAAGAGCAGTGTTTTAGGAGTGTGCAGTAAAATCGTGTTTCTGGACAAGGGAGGCATAAGTGCGCTGCGCTCCTAAGCTATCTCCCTGCGAGACACACTGCCAAAGCTTTTCGCTATCATGCAGTCTAGTGCAGACGCACACTACGGCTCTCGGCTGCTGTCCGAAGCCAAGCGCCGGTGGCCGGCGTCTTTCGGCTGAAGCAGCGCTTCGGAGCGTACGGCTGTTGTGTGCGCGAAGCAGCCGCTTCTCCTGCTCCGGGAGTCGGAGAGAGCGGTAGCTTGTACGAGGGCGAAGAACGAAGCCGCAGAGCACCGGACTTGTGTGCACAGCCTACGGGCTGCTAGAGGAAGGTGGCTGCACCTCCCTAACCTATCAATTCACAGCTGGCATGCTCTATGGAGCTGTTCCAGGACAACTTTCATTGCTTATGGGTTCGTCCTGATACAGCCCCTCCTGGGAAACTCGTGCTCGTCCCCTGAGGCTCCGAGATGCAGAAACATCGATGGCAGCTGCAGAAATGAAGGGCTGCGTTGAGTTGTCGAGAAGCAAGAACATAGCCAGCGCCTAAGTGTCTGGGAGTCAGCAGCTGCTGCACTTTTGCGATTGCCTTCACTGTGCACTGATTGCCGAGACATGTGCACGCTAAAAAAACAAGGTGGGCAAGAGGAGGAAGAGAGTACGGCATCAGAGAGCATCTGGCATCTTGTCCTGGAAACTGCAGTGTTTTTGGAGAGTACAGCAAATCCGTGTTTCTGGACAAGGGAGGCATAAGTGCGCTGCGCTCCTAAGCTATCTCCCTGCGAGACACACTGCCAAAGCTTTTCGCTATCATGCAGTCTAGTGCAGACGCACACTCCGGCTCTCCGGAGCTGTCCGAAGCCAAGCGCCGGTGGCCGGCGTCTTTCGGCTGAAGCTGCGCTTCGGAGCGTACGGCTGCCGCTCCGCTGTTGTGTGCGCGAAGCAGACGCTTCTCCTGCTCCGGGAGCCGGACAGAGCGGTAGCTTGTACGAGGGCGAAGAACGAAGCCGCAGAGCACCGGGCTTCTGCGCGCACCCTAAGGACTGCTAGAGGACCGTGGTGGACACTCGCCTGCGTCTTCAATTCCATTCTAGCATCCTTATGGAAGGTGTTCCAGGACAATTCTCCTGAGTTTTGAATTCGTCCTGATGCAGCCCCTCCTGGGAAACTCCTGCTCGTCCTCTGAGTCTCCGAGTGCAGAGACCTCGATGGCAACTGCAGAAATGAAGGGCTGCGTTGAGTTGTCGAGACGCAAGAACCTAGCCAGCGCCTTGTGTTTGGGAGTCAGCAGCACCTGGACTTTTGCGATTGCTTTCACTGTGCACTGAATGCCAGGACGGCATGGGCACGTTAAAACAACGAGCTGAGCAAGAGTCCCCGAAAGATCACGGCCGTCAGAAAGCATCTTATATATTGCCCTGGAAAGAGCAGTGTTTTTGGAGTGTGCAGTAAAATCGTGTTTCTGGACAAGGGAGGCATAAGTGCGCTGCGCTCCTAAGCTATCTCCCTGCTAAGACACACTGCCAAAGCTTTTCGCTATGATGCAGTCTAGTGCAGACGCACACTCCGGCTCTCCGGAGCTGTCCGAAGCGAAGCGCCGGTCGCCGGCGTCTTTCGGCTGAAGCAGCGCTTCGGAGCGTACGGCTGTTGTGTGCGCGAAGCAGCCGCTTCTCCTGCTCCGGGAGCCGGACAGAGCGGTAGCTTGTACGAGGGCGAAGAACGAAGCCGCAGAGCACCGGACTTGTGTGCACAGCCTACGGGCTGCTAGAGGAAGGTGGCTGCAGCTCCCTAACCTATCAATTCACAGCTGGCATGCTCTATGGAGCTGTTCCAGGACAACTTTCATTGCTTATGGGTTCGTCCTGATACAGCCCCTCCTGGGAAACTCGTGCTCGTTCCCCGAGGCTCCGAGATGCAGAAACATCGATGGCAGCTGCAGAAATGAAGGGCTGCGTTGAGTTGTCGAGAAGCAAGAACATAGCCAGCGCCTAAGTGTCTGGGAGTCAGCAGCTGCTGCACTTTTGCGTTTGCCTTCACTGTGCACTGATTGCCGAGACATGTGCACGCTAGAAAAACAAGGTGGGCAAGAGGAGGAAGAGAGTACGGGCATCAGAGAGCATCTGGCATCTTGTCCTGGAAACTGCAGTGTTTTTGGAGAGTACAGCAAATCCGTGTTTCTGGACAAGGGAGGCATAAGTGCGCTGCGCTCCTAAGCTATCTCCCTGCGAGACACACTGCCAAAGCTTTTCGTTATCCTGCAGTCTAGTGCAGACGCACACTACGGCTCTCGGCTGCTGTCCGAAGCGAAGCGCCGGTGGCCGGCGTCTTTCGGCTGAAGCAGCGCTTCGGAGCGTACGGCTGCCGCTCCGCTGCTGTGTGCGCGAAGCAGCCGCTTCTCCTGCTCCGGGAGCCGGACAGAGCGGTAGCTTGTACGAGGGCGAAGAACGAAGCCGCAGAGCACCGGGCTTCTGCGCGCACCCTAAGGACTGCTAGAGGACCATGGTGGCCGCTCGCCCGCCTCTTCAATTCCCTTCTAGCATCCTTATGGAAAGTGTTCCAGGACAATTTTCCTGAATTTTGAATTCGTCCTGATGCAGCCCCTCCTGGGAAACTCGTGCTCGTCCTCGGAGTCTCCGACATGCAGAGACCTCGATGGCAACTGCAGAAATGAAGGGCTACGTTGAGTTGTCGAGAAGCAAGAACCTAGCCAGCGCCTTGTGTTTGGGAGTCAGCAGCACCTGGACTTTTTCGATTGCCTTCACTGTGCACTGAATACCACGACGGCATGGGCACGTTAAAACAACGCGCTGAGCAAGAGTCCCGAAAGATCACGGCCGTCAGAAAGCAGCTTATATATTGCCCTGGAAAGAGCAGTGTTTTAGGAGTGTGCAGTAAAATCGTGTTTCTGGACAAGGGAGGCATAAGTGCGCTGCGCTCCTAAGCTATCTCCCTGCGAGACACACTGCCAAAGCTTTTCGTTATCCTGCAGTCTAGTGCAGACGCACACTACGGCTCTCGGCTGCTGTCCGAAGCCAAACGCCGGTCGCCGGCGTCTTTCGGCTGAAGCAGCGCTTCGGAGCGTACGGCTGCCGCTCCGCTGCTGTGTGCGCGAAGCAGCCGCTTCTCCTGCTCCGGGAGCCGGACAGAGCGGTAGCTTGTACGAGGGCGAAGAACGAAGCCGCAGAGCACCGGGCTTCTGCGCGCACCCTAAGGACTGCTAGAGGACCGTGGTGAACACTCGCCTGCGTCTTCAATTCCATTCTAGCATCCTTATGGAAGGTGTTCCAGGACAATTCTCCTGAGTTTTGAATTCGTCCTGATGCAGCCCCTCCTGGGAAACTCGTGCTCGTCCTCTGAGGCTCCGAGTGCAGAGACCTCGATGGCAACTGCAGAAATGAAGCACTCCGTTGAGTTGTCGAGAAGCAAGAACATAGCCAGCGCCTTGTGTTTGGGAGTCAGCAGCTGCTGGACTTTTGCGATTGCCTTCACTGTGCACTGAATGCCAGGACGGCATGGGCACGTTAAAACAACGAGCTGAGCAAGAGTCCCCGAAAGATCACGGCCGTCAGAAAGCATCTTATATATTGCCCTGGAAAGAGCAGTGTTTTTGGAGTGTGCAGTAAAATCGTGTTTCTGGACAAGGGAGGCATAAGTGCGCTGCGCTCCTAAGCTATCTCCCTGCGAGACACACTGCCAAAGCTTTTCGCTATCATGCAGTCTAGTGCAGACGCACACTACGGCTCTCCGGAGCTGTCCGAAGCGAAGCGCCGGTGGCCGGCGTCTTTCGGCTGAAGCAGCGCTTCGGAGCGTACGGCTGCCGCTCCGCTGTTGTGTGCGCGAAGCAGCCGCTTCTCCTGCTCCGGGAGCCGGACAGAGCGGTAGCTTGTACGAGGGCGAAGAACGAAGCCGCAGAGCACCGGACTTGTGTGCACAGCCTACGGGCTGCTAGAGGAAGGTGGCTGCACCTCCCTAACCTATCAATTCACAGCTGGCATGCTCTATGGAGCTGTTCCAGGACAACTTTCATTGCTTATGGGTTCGTCCTGATACAGCCCCTCCTGGGAAACTCGTGCTCGTTCCCTGAGGCTCCGAGATGCAGAAACATCGATGGCAGCTGCAGAAATGCAGGGCTGCGTTGAGTTGTCGAGAAGCAAGAATATAGCCAGCGCCTAAGTGTCTGGGAGTCAGCAGCTGCTGCACTTTTGCGTTTGCCTTCACTGTGCACTGATTGCCGAGACATGTGCACGCTAGAAAAACAAGGTGGGCAAGAGGAGGAAGAGAGTACGGGCATCAGAGAGCATCTGGCATCTTGTCCTGGAAACTGCAATGTTTTTGGAGAGTACAGCAAATCCGTGTTTCTGGACAAGGGAGGCATAAGTGCGCTGCGCTCCTAAGCTATCTCCCTGCGAGACACACTGCCAAAGCTTTTCGTTATCCTGCAGTCTAGTGCAGACGCACACTCCGGCTCTCCGGAGCTGTCCGAAGCCAAACGCCGGTCGCCGGCGTCTTTCGGCTGAAGCTGCGCTTCGGAGCGTACGGCTGCCGCTCCGCTGTTGTGTGCGCGAAGCAGCCGCTTCTCCTGCTCCGGGAGCCGGACAGAGCGGTAGCTTGTACGAGGGCGAAGAGCGAAGCCGAAGAGCACCGGGCTTCTGCGCGCACCCTAAGGACTGCTAGAGGACCATGGTGGCCGCTCGCCCGCCTCTTCAATTCCCTTCTAGCATCCTTATGGAAAGTGTTCCAGGACAATTTTCCTGAATTTTGAATTCGTCCTGATGCAGCCCCTCCTGGGAAACTCGTGCTCGTCCTCTGAGTCTCCGACATGCAGAGACCTCGATGGCAACTGCAGAAATGAAGGGCTACGTTGAGTTGTCGAGAAGCAAGAACCTAGCCAGCGCCTTGTGTTTGGGAGTCAGCAGCACCTGGACTTTTTCGATTGCCTTCACTGTGCACTGAATACCACGACGGCATGGGCACGTTAAAACAACGCGCTGAGTAAGAGTCCTGAAAGATCACGGCCGTCAGAAAGCAGCTTATATATTGCCCTGGAAAGAGCAGTGTTTTAGGAGTGTGCAGTAAAATCGTGTTTCTGGACAAGGGAGGCATAAGTGCGCTGCGCTCCTAAGCTATCTCCCTGCGAGACACACTGCCAAAGCTTTTCGTTATCCTGCAGTCTAGTGCAGACGCACACTACGGCTCTCGGCTGCTGTCCGAAGCCAAACGCCGGTCGCCGGCGTCTTTCGGCTGAAGCAGCGCTTCGGAGCGTACGGCTGCCGCTCCGCTGCTGTGTGCGCGAAGCAGCCGCTTCTCCTGCTCCGGGAGCCGGACAGAGCGGTAGCTTGTACGAGGGCGAAGAACGAAGCCGCAGAGCACCGGGCTTCTGCGCGCACCCTAAGGACTGCTAGAGGACCGTGGTGAACACTCGCCTGCGTCTTCAATTCCATTCTAGCATCCTTATGGAAGGTGTTCCAGGACAATTCTCCTGAGTTTTGAATTCGTCCTGATGCAGCCCCTCCTGGGAAACTCGTGCTCGTCCTCTGAGGCTCCGAGTGCAGAGACCTCGATGGCAACTGCAGAAATGAAGCACTCCGTTGAGTTGTCGAGAAGCAAGAACATAGCCAGCGCCTTGTGTTTGGGAGTCAGCAGCTGCTGGACTTTTGCGATTGCCTTCACTGTGCACTGAATGCCAGGACGGCATGGGCACGTTAAAACAACGAGCTGAGCAAGAGTCCCCGAAAGATCACGGCCGTCAGAAAGCATCTTATATATTGCCCTGGAAAGAGCAGTGTTTTTGGAGTGTGCAGTAAAATCGTGTTTCTGGACAAGGGAGGCATAAGTGCGCTGCGCTCCTAAGCTATCTCCCTGCGAGACACACTGCCAAAGCTTTTCGCTATCATGCAGTCTAGTGCAGACGCACACTACGGCTCTCCGGAGCTGTCCGAAGCGAAGCGCCGGTGGCCGGCGTCTTTCGGCTGAAGCAGCGCTTCGGAGCGTACGGCTGCCGCTCCGCTGTTGTGTGCGCGAAGCAGCCGCTTCTCCTGCTCCGGGAGCCGGACAGAGCGGTAGCTTGTACGAGGGCGAAGAACGAAGCCGCAGAGCACCGGACTTGTGTGCACAGCCTACGGGCTGCTAGAGGAAGGTGGCTGCACCTCCCTAACCTATCAATTCACAGCTGGCATGCTCTATGGAGCTGTTCCAGGACAACTTTCATTGCTTATGGGTTCGTCCTGATACAGCCCCTCCTGGGAAACTCGTGCTCGTTCCCTGAGGCTCCGAGATGCAGAAACATCGATGGCAGCTGCAGAAATGCAGGGCTGCGTTGAGTTGTCGAGAAGCAAGAATATAGCCAGCGCCTAAGTGTCTGGGAGTCAGCAGCTGCTGCACTTTTGCGTTTGCCTTCACTGTGCACTGATTGCCGAGACATGTGCACGCTAGAAAAACAAGGTGGGCAAGAGGAGGAAGAGAGTACGGGCATCAGAGAGCATCTGGCATCTTGTCCTGGAAACTGCAATGTTTTTGGAGAGTACAGCAAATCCGTGTTTCTGGACAAGGGAGGCATAAGTGCGCTGCGCTCCTAAGCTATCTCCCTGCGAGACACACTGCCAAAGCTTTTCGTTATCCTGCAGTCTAGTGCAGACGCACACTCCGGCTCTCCGGAGCTGTCCGAAGCCAAGCGCCGGTGGCCGGCGTCTTTCGGCTGAAGCTGCGCTTCGGAGCGTACGGCTGCCGCTCCGCTGTTGTGTGCGCGAAGCAGCCGCTTCTCCTGCTCCGGGAGCCGGACAGAGCGGTAGCTTGTACGAGGGCGAAGAGCGAAGCCGAAGAGCACCGGGCTTCTGCGCGCACCCTAAGGACTGCTAGAGGACCATGGTGGCCGCTCGCCCGCCTCTTCAATTCCCTTCTAGCATCCTTATGGAAAGTGTTCCAGGACAATTTTCCTGAATTTTGAATTCGTCCTGATGCAGCCCCTCCTGGGAAACTCGTGCTCGTCCTCTGAGTCTCCGACATGCAGAGACCTCGATGGCAACTGCAGAAATGAAGGGCTACGTTGAGTTGTCGAGAAGCAAGAACCTAGCCAGCGCCTTGTGTTTGGGAGTCAGCAGCACCTGGACTTTTTCGATTGCCTTCACTGTGCACTGAATACCACGACGGCATGGGCACGTTAAAACAACGCGCTGAGTAAGAGTCCTGAAAGATCACGGCCGTCAGAAAGCAGCTTATATATTGCCCTGGAAAGAGCAGTGTTTTAGGAGTGTGCAGTAAAATCGTGTTTCTGGACAAGGGAGGCATAAGTGCGCTGCGCTCCTAAGCTATCTCCCTGCGAGACACACTGCCAAAGCTTTTCGTTATCCTGCAGTCTAGTGCAGACGCACACTACGGCTCTCGGCTGCTGTCCGAAGCCAAACGCCGGTCGCCGGCGTCTTTCGGCTGAAGCAGCGCTTCGGAGCGTACGGCTGCCGCTCCGCTGCTGTGTGCGCGAAGCAGCCGCTTCTCCTGCTCCGGGAGCCGGACAGAGCGGTAGCTTGTACGAGGGCGAAGAACGAAGCCGCAGAGCACCGGGCTTCTGCGCGCACCCTAAGGACTGCTAGAGGACCGTGGTGAACACTCGCCTGCGTCTTCAATTCCATTCTAGCATCCTTATGGAAGGTGTTCCAGGACAATTCTCCTGAGTTTTGAATTCGTCCTGATGCAGCCCCTCCTGGGAAACTCGTGCTCGTCCTCTGAGGCTCCGAGTGCAGAGACCTCGATGGCAACTGCAGAAATGAAGCACTCCGTTGAGTTGTCGAGAAGCAAGAACATAGCCAGCGCCTTGTGTTTGGGAGTCAGCAGCTGCTGGACTTTTGCGATTGCCTTCACTGTGCACTGAATGCCAGGACGGCATGGGCACGTTAAAACAACGAGCTGAGCAAGAGTCCCCGAAAGATCACGGCCGTCAGAAAGCATCTTATATATTGCCCTGGAAAGAGCAGTGTTTTTGGAGTGTGCAGTAAAATCGTGTTTCTGGACAAGGGAGGCATAAGTGCGCTGCGCTCCTAAGCTATCTCCCTGCGAGACACACTGCCAAAGCTTTTCGCTATGATGCAGTCTAGTGCAGACGCACACTACGGCTCTCCGGAGCTGTCCGAAGCGAAGCGCCGGTGGCCGGCGTCTTTCGGCTGAAGCAGCGCTTCGGAGCGTACGGCTGCCGCTCCGCTGTTGTGTGCGCGAAGCAGCCGCTTCTCCTGCTCCGGGAGCCGGACAGAGCGGTAGCTTGTACGAGGGCGAAGAACGAAGCCGCAGAGCACCGGACTTGTGTGCACAGCCTACGGGCTGCTAGAGGAAGGTGGCTGCACCTCCCTAACCTATCAATTCACAGCTGGCATGCTCTATGGAGCTGTTCCAGGACAACTTTCATTGCTTATGGGTTCGTCCTGATACAGCCCCTCCTGGGAAACTCGTGCTCGTTCCCTGAGGCTCCGAGATGCAGAAACATCGATGGCAGCTGCAGAAATGCAGGGCTGCGTTGAGTTGTCGAGAAGCAAGAATATAGCCAGCGCCTAAGTGTCTGGGAGTCAGCAGCTGCTGCACTTTTGCGTTTGCCTTCACTGTGCACTGATTGCCGAGACATGTGCACGCTAGAAAAACAAGGTGGGCAAGAGGAGGAAGAGAGTACGGGCATCAGAGAGCATCTGGCATCTTGTCCTGGAAACTGCAATGTTTTTGGAGAGTACAGCAAATCCGTGTTTCTGGACAAGGGAGGCATAAGTGCGCTGCGCTCCTAAGCTATCTCCCTGCGAGACACACTGCCAAAGCTTTTCGTTATCCTGCAGTCTAGTGCAGACGCACACTCCGGCTCTCCGGAGCTGTCCGAAGCCAAGCGCCGGTGGCCGGCGTCTTTCGGCTGAAGCTGCGCTTCGGAGCGTACGGCTGCCGCTCCGCTGTTGTGTGCGCGAAGCAGCCGCTTCTCCTGCTCCGGGAGCCGGACAGAGCGGTAGCTTGTACGAGGGCGAAGAGCGAAGCCGAAGAGCACCGGGCTTCTGCGCGCACCCTAAGGACTGCTAGAGGACCATGGTGGCCGCTCGCCCGCCTCTTCAATTCCCTTCTAGCATCCTTATGGAAAGTGTTCCAGGACAATTTTCCTGAATTTTGAATTCGTCCTGATGCAGCCCCTCCTGGGAAACTCGTGCTCGTCCTCTGAGTCTCCGACATGCAGAGACCTCGATGGCAACTGCAGAAATGAAGGGCTACGTTGAGTTGTCGAGAAGCAAGAACCTAGCCAGCGCCTTGTGTTTGGGAGTCAGCAGCACCTGGACTTTTTCGATTGCCTTCACTGTGCACTGAATACCACGACGGCATGGGCACGTTAAAACAACGCGCTGAGCAAGAGTCCCGAAAGATCACGGCCGTCAGAAAGCAGCTTATATATTGCCCTGGAAAGAGCAGTGTTTTTGGAGTGTGCAGTAAAATCGTGTTTCTGGACAAGGGAGGCATAAGTGCGCTGCGCTCCTAAGCTATCTCCCTGCGAGACACACTGCCAAAGCTTTTCGTTATCCTGCAGTCTAGTGCAGACGCACACTACGGCTCTCGGCTGCTGTCCGAAGCCAAGCGCCGGTCGCCGGCGTCTTTCGGCTGAAGCAGCGCTTCGGAGCGTACGGCTGCCGCTCCGCTGCTGTGTGCGCGAAGCAGCCGCTTCTCCTGCTCCGGGAGTCGGAGAGAGCGGTAGCTTGTACGAGGGCGAAGAACGAAGCCGCAGAGCACCGGGCTTCTGCGCGCACCCTAAGGACTGCTAGAGGACCGTGGTGGACACTCGCCTGCCTCTTCAATTCCATTCTAGCATCCTTATGGAAGGTGTTCCAGGACAATTCTCCTGAGTTTTGAATTCGTCCTGATGCAGCCCCTCCTGGGAAACTCGTGCTCGTCCTCTGAGGCTCCGAGTGCAGAGACCTCGATGGCAACTGCAGAAATGAAGCACTCCGTTGAGTTGTCGAGAAGCAAGAACATAGCCAGCGCCTTGTGTTTGGGAGTCAGCAGCTGCTGGACTTTTGCGATTGCCTTCACTGTGCACTGAATGCCACGACGGCATGGGCACGTTAAAACAACGAGCTGAGCAAGAGTCCCCGAAAGATCACGGCCGTCAGAAAGCATCTTATATATTGCCCTGGAAAGAGCAGTGTTTTTGGAGTGTGCAGTAAAATCGTGTTTCTGGACAAGGGAGGCATAAGTGCGCTGCGCTCCTAAGCTATCTCCCTGCTAAGACACACTGCCAAAGCTTTTCGCTATCATGCAGTCTAGTGCAGACGCATACTCCGGCTCTCGGCTGCTGTCCGAAGCGAAGCGCCGGTCGCCGGCATCTTTCGGCTGAAGCAGCGCTTCGGAGCGTACGGCTGTTGTGTGCGCGAAGCAGCCGCTTCTCCTGCTCCGGGAGCCGGACAGAGCGGTAGCTTGTACGAGGGCGAAGAACGAAGCCGCAGAGCACCGGACTTGTGTGCACAGCCTACGGGCTGCTAGAGGAAGGTGGCTGCACCTCCCTAACCTATCAATTCACAGCTGGCATGCTCTATGGAGCTGTTCCAGGACAACTTTCATTGCTTATGGGTTCGTCCTGATACAGCCCCTCCTGGGAAACTCGTGCTCGTCCCCTGAGGCTCCGAGATGCAGAAACATCGATGGCAGCTGCAGAAATGAAGGGCTGCGTTGAGTTGTCGAGAAGCAAGAACATAGCCAGCGCCTAAGTGTCTGGGAGTCAGCAGCTGCTGCACTTTTGCGTTTGCCTTCACTGTGCACTGATTGCCGAGACATGTGCACGCTAAAAAAACAAGGTGGGCAAGAGGAGGAAGAGAGTACGGGCATCAGAGAGCATCTGGCATCTTGTCCTGGAAACTGCAGTGTTTTTGGAGAGTACAGCAAATCCGTGTTTCTGGACAAGGGAGGCATAAGTGCGCTGCGCTCCTAAGCTATCTCCCTGCAAGACACACTGCCAAAGCTTTTCGCTATCATGCAGTCTAGTGCAGACGCACACTCCGGCTCTCCGGAGCTGTCCGAAGCCAAGCGCCGGTGGCCGGCGTCTTTCGGCTGAAGCTGCGCTTCGGAGCGTACGGCTGCCGCTCCGCTGTTGTGTGCGCGAAGCAGCCGCTTCTCCTGCTCCGGGAGCCGGACAGAGCGGTAGCTTGTACGAGGGCGAAGAACGAAGCCGAAGAGCACCGGGCTTCTGCGCGCACCCTAAGGACTGCTAGAGGACCGTGGTGGACACTCGCCTGCGTCTTCAATTCCATTCTAGCATCCTTATGGAAGGTGTTCCAGGACAATTTTCCTGAGTTTTGAATTCCTCCTGATGCAGCCCCTCCTGGGAAACTCCTGCTCGTCCTCTGAGTCTCCGAGTGCAGAGACCTCGATGGCAACTGCAGAAATGAAGGGCTGCGTTGAGTTGTCGAGACGCAAGAACATAGCCAGCGCCTTGTGTTTGGGAGTCAGCAGCACCTGGACTTTTGCGATTGCTTTCACTGTGCACTGAATGCCAGGACGGCATGGGCACGTTAAAACAACGAGCTGAGCAAGAGTCCCCGAAAGATCACGGCCGTCAGAAAGCATCTTATATATTGCCCTGGAAAGAGCAGTGTTTTTGGAGTGTGCAGTAAAATCGTGTTTCTGGACAAGGGAGGCATAAGTGCGCTGCGCTCCTAAGCTATCTCCCTGCTAAGACACACTGCCAAAGCTTTTCGCTATGATGCAGTCTAGTGCAGACACATACTCCGGCTCTCCGGAGCTGTCCGAAGCGAAGCGCCGGTCGCCGGCGTCTTTCGGCTGAAGCAGCGCTTCGGAGCGTACGGCTGTTGTGTGCGCGAAGCAGCCACTTCTCCTGCTCCGGGAGCCGGACAGAGCGGTAGCTTGTACGAGGGCGAAGAACGAAGCCGCAGAGCACCGGACTTGTGTGCACAGCCTACGGGCTGCTAGAGGAAGGTGGCTGCACCTCCCTAACCTATCAATTAACAGCTGGCATGCTCTATGGAGCTGTTCCAGGACAACTTTCATTGCTTATGGGTTCGTCCTGATACAGCCCCTCCTGGGAAACTCGTGCTCGTTCCCTGAGGCTCCGAGATGCAGAAACATCGATGGCAGCTGCAGAAATGAAGGGCTGCGTTGAGTTGTCGAGAAGCAAGAATATAGCCAGCGCCTTGTGTTTGGGAGTCAGCAGCACCTGGACTTTTGCGATTGCTTTCACTGTGCACTGAATGCCAGGACGGCATGGGCACGTTAAAACAACGAGCTGAGCAAGAGTCCCCGAAAGATCACGGCCGTCAGAAAGCATCTTATATATTGCCCTGGAAAGAGCAGTGTTTTTGGAGTGTGCAGTAAAATCGTGTTTCTGGACAAGGGAGGCATAAGTGCGCTGCGCTCCTAAGCTATCTCCCTGCTAAGACACACTGCCAAAGCTTTTCGCTATGATGCAGTCTAGTGCAGACGCACACTCCGGCTCTCCGGAGCTGTCCGAAGCGAAGCGCCGGTCGCCGGCGTCTTTCGGCTGAAGCAGCGCTTCGGAGCGTACGGCTGTTGTGTGCGCGAAGCAGCCGCTTCTCCTGCTCCGGGAGCCGGACAGAGCGGTAGCTTGTACGAGGGCGAAGAACGAAGCCGCAGAGCACCGGACTTGTGTGCACAGCCTACGGGCTGCTAGAGGAAGGTGGCTGCAGCTCCCTAACCTATCAATTCACAGCTGGCATGCTCTATGGAGCTGTTCCAGGACAACTTTCATTGCTTATGGGTTCGTCCTGATACAGCCCCTCCTGGGAAACTCGTGCTCGTTCCCCGAGGCTCCGAGATGCAGAAACATCGATGGCAGCTGCAGAAATGAAGGGCTGCGTTGAGTTGTCGAGAAGCAAGAACATAGCCAGCGCCTAAGTGTCTGGGAGTCAGCAGCTGCTGCACTTTTGCGATTGCCTTCACTGTGCACTGATTGCCGAGACATGTGCACGCTAAAAAAACAAGGTGGGCAAGAGGAGGAAGAGAGTACGGGCATCAGAGAGCATCTGGCATCTTGTTCTGGAAACTGCAGTGTTTTTGGAGAGTACAGCAAATCCGTGTTTCTGGACAAGGGAGGCATAAGTGCGCTGCGCTCCTAAGCTATCTCCCTGCGAGACACACTGCCAAAGCTTTTCGCTATCATGCAGTCTAGTGCAGACGCACACTCCGGCTCTCCGGAGCTGTCCGAAGCCAAGCGCCGGTGGCCGGCGTCTTTCGGCTGAAGCTGCGCTTCGGAGCGTACGGCTGCCGCTCCGCTGTTGTGTGCGCGAAGCAGCCGCTTCTCCTGCTCCGGGAGCCGGACAGAGCGGTAGCTTGTACGAGGGCGAAGAACGAAGCCGCAGAGCACCGGGCTTCTGCGCGCACCCTAAGGACTGCTAGAGGACCGTGGTGGACACTCGCCTGCGTCTTCAATTCCATTCTAGCATCCTTATGGAAGGTGTTCCAGGACAATTTTCCTGAGTTTTGAATTCGTCCTGATGCAGCCCCTCCTGGGAAACTCGTGCTCGTCCTCTGAGTCTCCGACATGCAGAGACCTCGATGGCAACTGCAGAAATGAAGGGCTGCGTTGAGTTGTCGAGACGCAAGAACATAGCCAGCGCCTTGTGTTTGGGAGTCAGCAGCACCTGGACTTTTGCGATTGCTTTCACTGTGCACTGAATGCCAGGACGGCATGGGCACGTTAAAACAACGCGCTGAGCAAGAGTCCCGAAAGATCACGGCCGTCAGAAAGCAGCTTATATATTGCCCTGGAAAGAGCAGTGTTTTAGGAGTGTGCAGTAAAATCGTGTTTCTGGACAAGGGAGGCATAAGTGCGCTGCGCTCCTAAGCTATCTCCCTGCGAGACACACTGCCAAAGCTTTTCGTTATCCTGCAGTCTAGTGCAGACGCACACTACGGCTCTCGGCTGCTGTCCGAAGCCAAACGCCGGTCGCCGGCGTCTTTCGGCTGAAGCAGCGCTTCGGAGCGTACGGCTGCCGCTCCGCTGCTGTGTGCGCGAAGCAGCCGCTTCTCCTGCTCCGGGAGCCGGACAGAGCGGTAGCTTGTACGAGGGCGAAGAACGAAGCCGCAGAGCACCGGGCTTCTGCGCGCACCCTAAGGACTGCTAGAGGACCATGGTGGCCGCTCGCCCGCCTCTTCAATTCCCTTCTAGCATCCTTATGGAAAGTGTTCCAGGACAATTTTCCTGAATTTTGAATTCGTCCTGATGCAGCCCCTCCTGGGAAACTCGTGCTCGTCCTCTGAGTCTCCGACATGCAGAGACCTCGATGGCAACTGCAGAAATGAAGCACTCCGTTGAGTTGTCGAGAAGCAAGAACCTAGCCAGCGCCTTGTGTTTGGGAGTCAGCAGCACCTGGACTTTTTCGATTGCCTTCACTGTGCACTGAATACCACGACGGCATGGGCACGTTAAAACAACGCGCTGAGCAAGAGTCCCGAAAGATCACGGCCGTCAGAAAGCAGCTTATATATTGCCCTGGAAAGAGCAGTGTTTTAGGAGTGTGCAGTAAAATCGTGTTTCTGGACAAGGGAGGCATAAGTGCGCTGCGCTCCTAAGCTATCTCCCTGCGAGACACACTGCCAAAGCTTTTCGTTATCCTGCAGTCTAGTGCAGACGCACACTACGGCTCTCGGCTGCTGTCCGAAGCCAAACGCCGGTCGCCGGCGTCTTTCGGCTGAAGCAGCGCTTCGGAGCGTACGGCTGCCGCTCCGCTGCTGTGTGTCGCGAAGCAGCCGCTTCTCCTGCTCCGGGAGCCGGACAGAGCGGTAGCTTGTACGAGGGCGAAGAACGAAGCCGCAGAGCACCGGGCTTCTGCGCGCACCCTAAGGACTGCTAGAGGACCGTGGTGAACACTCGCCTGCGTCTTCAATTCCATTCTAGCATCCTTATGGAAGGTGTTCCAGGACAATTCTCCTGAGTTTTGAATTCGTCCTGATGCAGCCCCTCCTGGGAAACTCGTGCTCGTCCTCTGAGGCTCCGAGTGCAGAGACCTCGATGGCAACTGCAGAAATGAAGCACTCCGTTGAGTTGTCGAGAAGCAAGAACATAGCCAGCGCCTTGTGTTTGGGAGTCAGCAGCACCTGGACTTTTGCGATTGCCTTCACTGTGCACTGAATGCCAGGACGGCATGGGCACGTTAAAACAACGAGCTGAGCAAGAGTCCCCGAAAGATCACGGCCGTCAGAAAGCATCTTATATATTGCCCTGGAAAGAGCAGTGTTTTTGGAGTGTGCAGTAAAATCGTGTTTCTGGACAAGGGAGGCATAAGTGCGCTGCGCTCCTAAGCTATCTCCCTGCGAGACACACTGCCAAAGCTTTTCGCTATGATGCAGTCTAGTGCAGACGCATACTCCGGCTCTCCGGAGCTGTCCGAAGCGAAGCGCTGGTCGCCGGCGTCTTTCGGCTGAAGCAGCGCTTCGGAGCGTACGGCTGTTGTGTGCGCGAAGCAGCCGCTTCTCCTGCTCCGGGAGCCGGACAGAGCGGTAGCTTGTACGAGGGCGAAGAACGAAGCCGCAGAGCACCGGACTTGTGTGCACAGCCTACGGGCTGCTAGAGGAAGGTGGCTGCACCTCCCTAACCTATCAATTCACAGCTGGCATGCTCTTTGGAGCTGTTCCAGGACAACTTTCATTGCTTATGGGTTCGTCCTGATACAGCCCCTCCTGGGAAACTCGTGCTCGTCCCCTGAGGCTCCGAGATGCAGAAACATCGATGGCAGCTGCAGAAATGAAGGGCTGCGTTGAGTTGTCGAGAAGCAAGAACATAGCCAGCGCCTAAGTGTCTGGGAGTCAGCAGCTGCTGCACTTTTGCGATTGCCTTCACTGTGCACTGATTGCCGAGACATGTGCACGCTAAAAAACAAGGTGGGCAAGAGGAGGAAGAGAGTACGGGCATCAGAGAGCATCTGGCATCTTGTCCTGGAAACTGCAGTGTTTTTGGAGAGTACAGCAAATCCGTGTTTCTGGACAAGGGAGGCATAAGTGCGCTGCGCTCCTAAGCTATCTCCCTGCGAGACACACTGCCAAAGCTTTTCGCTAACATGCAGTCTAGTGCAGACGCACACTCCGGCTCTCCGGAGCTGTCCGAAGCCAAGCGCCGGTGGCCGGCGTCTTTCGGCTGAAGCTGCGCTTCGGAGCGTACGGCTGCCGCTCCGCTGTTGTGTGCGCGAAGCAGCCGCTTCTCCTGCTCCGGGAGCCGGACAGAGCGGTAGCTTGTACGAGGGCAAAGAACGAAGCCGCAGAGCACCGGGCTTCTGCGCGCACCCTAAGGACTGCTAGAGGACCGTGGTGGACACTCGCCTGCGTCTTCAATTCCATTCTAGCATCCTTATGGAAGGTGTTCCAGGACAATTCTCCTGAGTTTTGAATTCGTCCTGATGCAGCCCCTCCTGGGAAACTCGTGCTCGTCCTCTGAGGCTCCGAGTGCAGAGACCTCGATGGCAACTGCAGAAATGAAGCACTCCGTTGAGTTGTCGAGAAGCAAGAACATAGCCAGCGCCTTGTGTTTGGGAGTCAGCAGCTGCTGGACTTTTGCGATTGCCTTCACTGTGCACTGAATGCCACGACGGCATGGGCACGTTAAAACAACGAGCTGAGCAAGAGTCCCCGAAAGATCACGGCCGTCAGAAAGAAGCTTATATATTGCCCTGGAAAGAGCAGTGTTTTAGGAGTGTGCAGTAAAATCGTGTTTCTGGACAAGGGAGGCATAAGTGCGCTGCGCTCCTAAGCTATCTCCCTGCGAGACACACTGCCAAACTTTTCGCTATCATGCAGTCTAGTGCAGACGCACACTACGGCTCTCGGCTGCTGTCCGAAGCCAAGCGCCGGTGGCCGGCGTCTTTCGGCTGAAGCAGCGCTTCGGAGCGTACGGCTGTTATGTGCGCGAAGCAGCCGCTTCTCCTGCTCCGGGAGTCGGAGAGAGCGGTAGCTTGTACGAGGGCGAAGAACGAAGCCGCAGAGCACCGGACTTGTGTGCACAGCCTACGGGCTGCTAGAGGAAGGTGGCTGCACCTCCCTAACCTATCAATTCACAGCTGGCATGCTCTATGGAGCTGTTCCAGGACAACTTTCATTGCTTATGGGTTCGTCCTGATACAGCCCCTCCTGGGAAACTCGTGCTCGTCCCCTGAGGCTCCGAGATGCAGAAACATCGATGGCAGCTGCAGAAATGAAGGGCTGCGTTGAGTTGTCGAGAAGCAAGAACATAGCCAGCGCCTAAGTGTCTGGGAGTCAGCAGCTGCTGCACTTTTGCGATTGCCTTCACTGTGCACTGATTGCCGAGACATGTGCACGCTAAAAAAACAAGGTGGGCAAGAGGAGGAAGAGAGTACGGGCATCAGAGAGCATCTGGCATCTTGTCCTGGAAACTGCAGTGTTTTTGGAGAGTACAGCAAATCCGTGTTTCTGGACAAGGGAGGCATAAGTGCGCTGCGCTCCTAAGCTATCTCCCTGCGAGACACACTGCCAAAGCTTTTCGCTATCATGCAGTCTAGTGCAGACGCACACTCCGGCTCTCCGGAGCTGTCCGAAGCCAAGCGCCGGTGGCCGGCGTCTTTCGGCTGAAGCTGCGCTTTGGAGCGTACGGCTGCCGCTCCGCTGTTGTGTGCGCGAAGAAGCCGCTTCTCCTGCTCCGGGAGCCGGACAGAGCGGTAGCTTGTACGAGGGCGAAGAACGAAGCCGCAGAGCACCGGGCTTCTGCGCGCACCCTAAGGACTGCTAGAGGACCGTGGTGGACACTCGCCTGCGTCTTCAATTCCATTCTAGCATCCTTATGGAAGGTGTTCCAGGACAATTCTCCTGAGTTTTGAATTCGTCCTGATGCAGCCCCTCCTGGGAAACTCGTGCTCGTCCTCTGAGGCTCCGAGTGCAGAGACCTCGATGGCAACTGCAGAAATGAAGCACTCCGTTGAGTTGTCGAGAAGCAAGAACATAGCCAGCGCCTTGTGTTTGGGAGTCAGCAGCTGCTGGACTTTTGCGATTGCCTTCACTGTGCACTGAATGCCACGACGGCATGGGCACGTTAAAACAACGAGCTGAGCAAGAGTCCCCGAAAGATCACGGCCGTCAGAAAGCATCTTATATATTGCCCTGGAAAGAGCAGTGTTTTTGGAGTGTGCAGTAAAATCGTGTTTCTGGACAAGGGAGGCATAAGTGCGCTGCGCTCCTAAGCTATCTCCCTGCTAAGACACACTGCCAAAGCTTTTCGCTATGATGCAGTCTAGTGCAGACGCATACTCCGGCTCTCCGGAGCTGTCCGAAGCGAAGCGCCGGTCGCCGGCGTCTTTCGGCTGAAGCAGCGCTTCGGAGCGTACGGCTGTTGTGTGCGCGAAGCAGCCGCTTCTCCTGCTCCGGGAGCCGGACAGAGCGGTAGCTTGTACGAGGGCGAAGAACGAAGCCGCAGAGCACCGGACTTGTGTGCACAGCCTACGGGCTGCTAGAGGAAGGTGGCTGCACCTCCCTAACCTATCAATTCACAGCTGGCATGCTCTATGGAGCTGTTCCAGGACAACTTTCATTGCTTATGGGTTCGTCCTGATACAGCCCCTCCTGGGAAACTCGTGCTCGTCCCCTGAGGCTCCGAGATGCAGAAACATCGATGGCAGCTGCAGAAATGAAGGGCTGCGTTGAGTTGTCGAGAAGCAAGAACATAGCCAGCGCCTAAGTGTCTGGGAGTCAGCAGCTGCTGCACTTTTGCGATTGCCTTCACTGTGCACTGATTGCCGAGACATGTGCACGCTAAAAAACAAGGTGGGCAAGAGGAGGAAGAGAGTACGGGCATCAGAGAGCATCTGGCATCTTGTTCTGGAAACTGCAGTGTTTTTGGAGAGTACAGCAAATCCGTGTTTCTGGACAAGGGAGGCATAAGTGCGCTGCGCTCCTAAGCTATCTCCCTGCGAGACACACTGCCAAAGCTTTTCGCTATCATGCAGTCTAGTGCAGACGCACACTCCGGCTCTCCGGAGCTGTCCGAAGCCAAGCGCCGGTGGCCGGCGTCTTTCGGCTGAAGCTGCGCTTCGGAGCGTACGGCTGCCGCTCCGCTGTTGTGTGCGCGAAGCAGCCGCTTCTCCTGCTCCGGGAGCCGGACAGAGCGGTAGCTTGTACGAGGGCGAAGAACGAAGCCGCAGAGCACCGGGCTTCTGCGCGCACCCTAAGGACTGCTAGAGGACCGTGGTGGACACTCGCCTGCGTCTTCAATTCCATTCTAGCATCCTTATGGAAGGTGTTCCAGGACAATTTTCCTGAGTTTTGAATTCGTCCTGATGCAGCCCCTCCTGGGAAACTCGTGCTCGTCCTCTGAGTCTCCGACATGCAGAGACCTCGATGGCAACTGCAGAAATGAAGGGCTGCGTTGAGTTGTCGAGACGCAAGAACATAGCCAGCGCCTTGTGTTTGGGAGTCAGCAGCACCTGGACTTTTGCGATTGCTTTCACTGTGCACTGAATGCCAGGACGGCATGGGCACGTTAAAACAACGCGCTGAGCAAGAGTCCCGAAAGATCACGGCCGTCAGAAAGCAGCTTATATATTGCCCTGGAAAGAGCAGTGTTTTAGGAGTGTGCAGTAAAATCGTGTTTCTGGACAAGGGAGGCATAAGTGCGCTGCGCTCCTAAGCTATCTCCCTGCGAGACACACTGCCAAAGCTTTTCGTTATCCTGCAGTCTAGTGCAGACGCACACTACGGCTCTCGGCTGCTGTCCGAAGCCAAACGCCGGTCGCCGGCGTCTTTCGGCTGAAGCTGCGCTTCGGAGCGTACGGCTGCCGCTCCGCTCTTGTGTGCGCGAAGCAGCCGCTTCTCCTGCTCCGGGAGCCGGACAGAGCGGTAGCTTGTACGAGGGCGAAGAACGAAGCCGCAGAGCACCGGGCTTCTGCGCGCACCCTAAGGACTGCTAGAGGACCATGGTGGCCGCTCGCCCGCCTCTTCAATTCCCTTCTAGCATCCTTATGGAAAGTGTTCCAGGACAATTTTCCTGAATTTTGAATTCGTCCTGATGCAGCCCCTCCTGGGAAACTCGTGCTCGTCCTCTGAGTCTCCGACATGCAGAGACCTCGATGGCAACTGCAGAAATGAAGGGCTACGTTGAGTTGTCGAGAAGCAAGAACCTAGCCAGCGCCTTGTGTTTGGGAGTCAGCAGCACCTGGACTTTTTCGATTGCCTTCACTGTGCACTGAATACCACGACGGCATGGGCACGTTAAAACAACGCGCTGAGCAAGAGTCCCGAAAGATCACGGCCGTCAGAAAGCAGCTTATATATTGCCCTGGAAAGAGCAGTGTTTTAGGAGTGTGCAGTAAAATCGTGTTTCTGGACAAGGGAGGCATAAGTGCGCTGCGCTCCTAAGCTATCTCCCTGCGAGACACACTGCCAAAGCTTTTCGTTATCCTGCAGTCTAGTGCAGACGCACACTACGGCTCTCGGCTGCTGTCCGAAGCCAAACGCCGGTCGCCGGCGTCTTTCGGCTGAAGCAGCGCTTCGGAGCGTACGGCTGCCGCTCCGCTGCTGTGTGCGCGAAGCAGCCGCTTCTCCTGCTCCGGGAGCCGGACAGAGCGGTAGCTTGTACGAGGGCGAAGAACGAAGCCGCAGAGCACCGGGCTTCTGCGCGCACCCTAAGGACTGCTAGAGGACCGTGGTGAACACTCGCCTGCGTCTTCAATTCCATTCTAGCATCCTTATGGAAGGTGTTCCAGGACAATTCTCCTGAGTTTTGAATTCGTCCTGATGCAGCCCCTCCTGGGAAACTCGTGCTCGTCCTCTGAGGCTCCGAGTGCAGAGACCTCGATGGCAACTGCAGAAATGAAGGGCTGCGTTGAGTTGTCGAGAAGCGAGAACATAGCCAGCGCCTTGTGTTTGGGAGTCAGCAGCTGCTGGACTTTTGCGATTGCCTTCACTGTGCACTGAATGCCAGGACGGCATGGGCACGTTAAAACAACGAGCTGAGCAAGAGTCCCCGAAAGATCACGGCCGTCAGAAAGCATCTTATATATTGCCCTGGAAAGAGCAGTGTTTTTGGAGTGTGCAGTAAAATCGTGTTTCTGGACAAGGGAGGCATAAGTGCGCTGCGCTCCTAAGCTATCTCCCTGCGAGACACACTGCCAAAGCTTTTCGCTATGATGCAGTCTAGTGCAGACGCATACTCCGGCTCTCCGGAGCTGTCCGAAGCGAAGCGCCGGTCGCCGGCGTCTTTCGGCTGAAGCAGCGCTTCGGAGCGTACGGCTGTTGTGTGCGCGAAGCAGCCGCTTCTCCTGCTCCGGGAGCCGGACAGAGCGGTAGCTTGTACGAGGGCGAAGAACGAAGCCGCAGAGCACCGGACTTGTGTGCACAGCCTACGGGCTGCTAGAGGAAGGTGGCTGCACCTCCCTAACCTATCAATTCACAGCTGGCATGCTCTATGGAGCTGTTCCAGGACAACTTTCATTGCTTATGGGTTCGTCCTGATACAGCCCCTCCTGGGAAACTCGTGCTCGTCCTCTGAGTCTCCGAGATGCAGAAACATCGATGGCAGCTGCAGAAATGAAGGGCTGCGTTGAGTTGTCGAGACGCAAGAACATAGCCAGCGCCTTGTGTTTGGGAGTCAGCAGCACCTGGACTTTTGCGATTGCTTTCACTGTGCACTGAATGCCAGGACGGCATGGGCACGTTAAAACAACGCGCTGAGCAAGAGTCCCGAAAGATCACGGCCGTCAGAAAGCAGCTTATATATTGCCCTGGAAAGAGCAGTGTTTTAGGAGTGTGCAGTAAAATCGTGTTTCTGGACAAGGGAGGCATAAGTGCGCTGCGCTCCTAAGCTATCTCCCTGCGAGACACACTGCCAAAGCTTTTCGTTATCCTGCAGTCTAGTGCAGACGCACACTACGGCTCTCGGCTGCTGTCCGAAGCCAAACGCCGGTCGCCGGCGTCTTTCGGCTGAAGCAGCGCTTCGGAGCGTACGGCTGCCGCTCCGCTGCTGTGTGCGCGAAGCAGCCGCTTCTCCTGCTCCGGGAGCCGGACAGAGCGGTAGCTTGTACGAGGGCGAAGAACGAAGCCGCAGAGCACCGGGCTTCTGCGCGCACCCTAAGGACTGCTAGAGGACCGTGGTGGACACTCGCCTGCGTCTTCAATTCCATTCTAGCATCCTTATGGAAGGTGTTCCAGGACAATTCTCCTGAGTTTTGAATTCGTCCTGATGCAGCCCCTCCTGGGAAACTCCTGCTCGTCCTCTGAGGCTCCGAGTGCAGAGACCTCGATGGCAACTGCAGAAATGAAGCACTCCGTTGAGTTGTCGAGAAGCAAGAACATAGCCAGCGCCTTGTGTTTGGGAGTCAGCAGCTGCTGGACTTTTGCGATTGCCTTCACTGTGCACTGAATGCCAGGACGGCATGGGCACGTTAAAACAACGAGCTGAGCAAGAGTCCCCGAAAGATCACGGCCGTCAGAAAGCATCTTATATATTGCCCTGGAAAGAGCAGTGTTTTTGGAGTGTGCAGTAAAATCGTGTTTCTGGACAAGGGAGGCATAAGTGCGCTGCGCTCCTAAGCTATCTCCCTGCGAGACACACTGCCAAAGCTTTTCGCTATGATGCAGTCTAGTGCAGACGCACACTACGGCTCTCCGGAGCTGTCCGAAGCGAAGCGCCGGTGGCCGGCGTCTTTCGGCTGAAGCAGCGCTTCGGAGCGTACGGCTGCCGCTCCGCTGTTGTGTGCGCGAAGCAGCCGCTTCTCCTGCTCCGGGAGCCGGACAGAGCGGTAGCTTGTACGAGGGCGAAGAACGAAGCCGCAGAGCACCGGACTTGTGTGCACAGCCTACGGGCTGCTAGAGGAAGGTGGCTGCACCTCCCTAACCTATCAATTCACAGCTGGCATGCTCTATGGAGCTGTTCCAGGACAACTTTCATTGCTTATGGGTTCGTCCTGATACAGCCCCTCCTGGGAAACTCGTGCTCGTTCCCTGAGGCTCCGAGATGCAGAAACATCGATGGCAGCTGCAGAAATGCAGGGCTGCGTTGAGTTGTCGAGAAGCAAGAATATAGCCAGCGCCTAAGTGTCTGGGAGTCAGCAGCTGCTGCACTTTTGCGTTTGCCTTCACTGTGCACTGATTGCCGAGACATGTGCACGCTAGAAAAACAAGGTGGGCAAGAGGAGGAAGAGAGTACGGGCATCAGAGAGCATCTGGCATCTTGTCCTGGAAACTGCAGTGTTTTTGGAGAGTACAGCAAATCCGTGTTTCTGGACAAGGGAGGCATAAGTGCGCTGCGCTCCTAAGCTATCTCCCTGCGAGACACACTGCCAAAGCTTTTCGTTATCCTGCAGTCTAGTGCAGACGCACACTCCGGCTCTCCGGAGCTGTCCGAAGCCAAGCGCCGGTGGCCGGCGTCTTTCGGCTGAAGCTGCGCTTCGGAGCGTACGGCTGCCGCTCCGCTGTTGTGTGCGCGAAGCAGCCGCTTCTCCTGCTCCGGGAGCCGGACAGAGCGGTAGCTTGTACGAGGGCGAAGAACGAAGCCGAAGAGCACCGGGCTTCTGCGCGCACCCTAAGGACTGCTAGAGGACCGTGGTGGACACTCGCCTGCGTCTTCAATTCCATTCTAGCATCCTTATGGAAGGTGTTCCAGGACAATTTTCCTGAGTTTTGAATTCGTCCTGATGCAGCCCCTCCTGGGAAACTCCTGCTCGTCCTCTGAGTCTCCGAGTGCAGAGACCTCGATGGCAACTGAAGAAATGAAGGGCTGCGTTGAGTTGTCGAGACGCAAGAACATAGCCAGCGCCTTGTGTTTGGGAGTCAGCAGCACCTGGACTTTTGCGATTGCTTTCACTGTGCACTGAATGCCAGGACGGCATGGGCACGTTAAAACAACGAGCTGAGCAAGAGTCCCCGAAAGATCACGGCCGTCAGAAAGCATCTTATATATTGCCCTGGAAAGAGCAGTGTTTTTGGAGTGTGCAGTAAAATCGTGTTTCTGGACAAGGGAGGCATAAGTGCGCTGCGCTCCTAAGCTATCTCCCTGCTAAGACACACTGCCAAAGCTTTTCGCTATGATGCAGTCTAGTGCAGACGCATACTCCGGCTCTCCGGAGCTGTCCGAAGCGAAGCGCCGGTCGCCGGCGTCTTTCGGCTGAAGCAGCGCTTCGGAGCGTACGGCTGTTGTGTGCGCGAAGCAGCCGCTTCTCCTGCTCCGGGAGCCGGACAGAGCGGTAGCTTGTACGAGGGCGAAGAACGAAGCCGCAGAGCACCGGACTTGTGTGCACAGCCTACGGGCTGCTAGAGGAAGGTGGCTGCACCTCCCTAACCTATCAATTCACAGCTGGCATGCTCTATGGAGCTGTTCCAGGACAACTTTCATTGCTTATGGGTTCGTCCTGATACAGCCCCTCCTGGGAAACTCGTGCTCGTTCCCTGAGGCTCCGAGATGCAGAAACATCGATGGCAGCTGCAGAAATGAAGGGCTGCGTTGAGTTGTCGAGAAGCAAGAATATAGCCAGCGCCTTGTGTTTGGGAGTCAGCAGCACCTGGACTTTTGCGATTGCTTTCACTGTGCACTGAATGCCAGGACGGCATGGGCACGTTAAAACAACGAGCTGAGCAAGAGTCCCCGAAAGATCACGGCCGTCAGAAAGCATCTTATATATTGCCCTGGAAAGAGCAGTGTTTTTGGAGTGTGCAGTAAAATCGTGTTTCTGGACAAGGGAGGCATAAGTGCGCTGCGCTCCTAAGCTATCTCCCTGCGAGACACACTGCCAAAGCTTTTCGCTATGATGCAGTCTAGTGCAGACGCACACTACGGCTCTCCGGAGCTGTCCGAAGCGAAGCGCCGGTCGCCGGCGTCTTTCGGCTGAAGCAGCGCTTCGGAGCGTACGGCTGCCGCTCCGCTGTTGTGTGCGCGAAGCAGCCGCTTCTCCTGCTCCGGGAGCCAGACAGAGCGGTAGCTTGTACGAGGGCGAAGAACGAAGCCGCAGAGCACCGGACTTGTGTGCACAGCCTACGGGCTGCTAGAGGAAGGTGGCTGCACCTCCCTAACCTATCAATTCACAGCTGGCATGCTCTATGGAGCTGTTCCAGGACAACTTTCATTGCTTATGGGTTCGACCTGATACAGCCCCTCCTGGGAAACTCGTGCTCGTTCCCTGAGGCTCCGAGATGCAGAAACATCGATGGCAGCTGCAGAAATGCAGGGCTGCGTGGAGTTGTCGAGAAGCAAGAATATAGCCAGCGCCTAAGTGTCTGGGAGTCAGCAGCTGCTGCACTTTTGCGTTTGCCTTCACTGTGCACTGATTGCCGAGACATGTGCACGCTAGAAAAACAAGGTGGGCAAGAGGAGGAAGAGAGTACGGGCATCAGAGAGCATCTGGCATCTTGTCCTGGAAACTGCAGTGTTTTTGGAGAGTACAGCAAATCCGTGTTTCTGGACAAGGGAGGCATAAGTGCGCTGCGCTCCTAAGCTATCTCCCTGCGAGACACACTGCCAAAGCTTTTCGTTATCCTGCAGTCTAGTGCAGACGCACACTCCGGCTCTCCGGAGCTGTCCGAAGCCAAGCGCCGGTGGCCGGCGTCTTTCGGCTGAAGCAGCGCTTCGGAGCGTACGGCTGCCGCTCCGCTCTTGTGTGCGCGAAGCAGCCGCTTCTCCTGCTCCGGGAGCCGGACAGAGCGGTAGCTTGTACGAGGGCGAAGAGCGAAGCCGCAGAGCACCGGGCTTCTGCGCGCACCCTAAGGACTGCTAGAGGACCATGGTGGACACTCGCCCGCCTCTTCAATTCCCTTCTAGCATCCTTATGGAAAGTGTTCCAGGACAATTTTCCTGAATTTTGAATTCGTCCTGATGCAGCCCCTCCTGGGAAACTCGTGCTCGTCCTCTGAGTCTCCGACATGCAGAGACCTCGATGGCAACTGCAGAAATGAAGGGCTACGTTGAGTTGTCGAGAAGCAAGAACCTAGCCAGCGCCTTGTGTTTGGGAGTCAGCAGCACCTGGACTTTTTCGATTGCCTTCACTGTGCACTGAATACCACGACGGCATGGGCACGTTAAAACAACGCGCTGAGCAAGAGTCCCGAAAGATCACGGCCGTCAGAAAGCATCTTATATATTGCCCTGGAAAGAGCAGTGTTTTTGGAGTGTGCAGTAAAATCGTGTTTCTGGACAAGGGAGGCATAAGTGCGCTGCGCTCCTAAGCTATCTCCCTGCGAGACACACTGCCAAAGCTTTTCGTTATCCTGCAGTCTAGTGCAGACGCACACTACGGCTCTCGGCTGCTGTCCGAAGCCAAGCGCCGGTCGCCGGCGTCTTTCGGCTGAAGCAGTGCTTCGGAGCGTACGGCTGCCGCTCCGCTGCTGTGTGCGCGAAGCAGCCGCTTCTCCTGCTCCGGGAGCCGGACAGAGCGGTAGCTTGTACGAGGGCGAAGAACGAAGCCGCAGAGCACCGGGCTTCTGCGCGCACCCTAAGGACTGCTAGAGGACCGTGGTGGACACTCGCCTGCGTCTTCAATTCCATTCTAGCATCCTTATGGAAGGTGTTCCAGGACAATTCTCCTGAGTTTTGAATTCGTCCTGATGCAGCCCCTCCTGGGAAACTCGTGCTCGTCCCCTGAGGCTCCGAGTGCAGAGACCTCGATGGCAACTGCAGAAATGAAGGGCTGCGTTGAGTTGTCGAGAAGCAAGAATATAGCCAGCGCCTTGTGTTTGGGAGTCAGCAGCACCTGGACTTTTGCGATTGCTTTCACTGTGCACTGAATGCCAGGACGGCATGGGCACGTTAAAACAACGAGCTGAGCAAGAGTCCCCGAAAGATAACGGCCGTCAGAAAGCATCTTATATATTGCCCTGGAAAGAGCAGTGTTTTTGGAGTGTGCAGTAAAATCGTGTTTCTGGACAAGGGAGGCATAAGTGCGCTGCGCTCCTAAGCTATCTCCCTGCTAAGACACACTGCCAAAGCTTTTCGCTATGATGCAGTCTAGTGCAGACGCACACTCCGGCTCTCCGGAGCTGTCCGAAGCGAAGCGCCGGTCGCCGGCGTCTTTCGGCTGAAGCAGCGCTTCGGAGCGTACGGCTGTTGTGTGCGCGAAGCAGCCGCTTCTCCTGCTCCGGGAGCCGGACAGAGCGGTAGCTTGTACGAGGGCGAAGAACGAAGCCGCAGAGCACCGGACTTGTGTGCACAGGCTACGGGCTGCTAGAGGAAGGTGGCTGCACCTCCCTAACCTATCAATTCACAGCTGGCATGCTCTATGGAGCTGTTCCAGGACAACTTTCATTGCTTATGGGTTCGTCCTGATACAGCCCCTCCTGGGAAACTCGTGCTCGTTCCCCGAGGCTCCGAGATGCAGAAACATCGATGGCAGCTGCAGAAATGAAGGGCTGCGTTGAGTTGTCGAGAAGCAAGAACATAGCCAGCGCCTAAGTGTCTGGGAGTCAGCAGCTGCTGCACTTTTGCGTTTGCCTTCACTGTGCACTGATTGCCGAGACATGTGCACGCTAGAAAAACAAGGTGGGCAAGAGGAGGAAGAGAGTACGGGCATCAGAGAGCATCTGGCATCTTGTCCTGGAAACTGCAGTGTTTTTGGAGAGTACAGCAAATCCGTGTTTCTGGACAAGGGAGGCATAAGTGCGCTGCGCTCCTAAGCTATCTCCCTGCGAGACACACTGCCAAAGCTTTTCGTTATCCTGCAGTCTAGTGCAGACGCACACTACGGCTCTCGGCTGCTGTCCGAAGCGAAGCGCCGGTGGCCGGCGTCTTTCGGCTGAAGCTGCGCTTCGGAGCGTACGGCTGCCGCTCCGCTCTTGTGTGCGCGAAGCAGCCGCTTCTCCTGCTCCGGGAGCCGGACAGAGCGGTAGCTTGTACGAGGGCGAAGAGCGAAGCCGAAGAGCACCGGGCTTCTGCGCGCACCCTAAGGACTGCTAGAGGACCATGGTGGCCGCTCGCCCGCCTCTTCAATTCCCTTCTAGCATCCTTATGGAAAGTGTTCCAGGACAATTTTCCTGAATTTTGAATTCGTCCTGATGCAGCCCCTCCTGGGAAACTCGTGCTCGTCCTCTGAGTCTCCGACATGCAGAGACCTCGATGGCAACTGCAGAAATGAAGGGCTACGTTGAGTTGTCGAGAAGCAAGAACCTAGCCAGCGCCTTGTGTTTGGGAGTCAGCAGCACCTCGACTTTTTCGATTGCCTTCACTGTGCACTGAATACCACGACGGCATGGGCACGTTAAAACAACGCGCTGAGCAAGAGTCCCCGAAAGATCACGGCCGTCAGAAAGCAGCTTATATATTGCCCTGGAAAGAGCAGTGTTTTAGGAGTGTGCAGTAAAATCGTGTTTCTGGACAAGGGAGGCATAAGTGCGCTGCGCTCCTAAGCTATCTCCCTGCGAGACACACTGCCAAAGCTTTTCGTTATCCTGCAGTCTAGTGCAGACGCACACTACGGCTCTCGGCTGCTGTCCGAAGCCAAACGCCGGTCGCCGGCGTCTTTCGGCTGAAGCAGCGCTTCGGAGCGTACGGCTGCCGCTCCGCTGCTGTGTGCGCGAAGCAGCCGCTTCTCCTGCTCCGGGAGCCGGACAGAGCGGTAGCTTGTACGAGGGCGAAGAACGAAGCCGAAGAGCACCGGGCTTCTGCGCGCACCCTAAGGACTGCTAGAGGACCGTGGTGGACACTCGCCTGCGTCTTCAATTCCATTCTAGCATCCTTATGGAAGGTGTTCCAGGACAATTCTCCTGAGTTTTGAATTCGTCCTGATGCAGCCCCTCCTGGGAAACTCGTGCTCGTCCTCTGAGGCTCCGAGTGCAGAGACCTCGATGGCAACTGCAGAAATGAAGCACTCCGTTGAGTTGTCGAGAAGCAAGAACATAGCCAGCGCCTTGTGTTTGGGAGTCAGCAGCACCTGGACTTTTGCGATTGCCTTCACTGTGCACTGAATGCCACGACGGCATGGGCACGTTAAAACAACGAGCTGAGCAAGAGTCCCCGAAAGATCACGGCCGTCAGAAAGCAGCTTATATATTGCCCTGGAAAGAGCAGTGTTTTAGGAGTGTGCAGTAAAATCGTGTTTCTGGACAAGGGAGGCATAAGTGCGCTGCGCTCCTAAGCTATCTCCCTGCGAGACACACTGCCAAAGCTTTTCGCTATCATGCAGTCTAGTGCAGACGCACACTACGGCTCTCGGCTGCTGTCCGAAGCCAAGCGCCGGTGGCCGGCGTCTTTCGGCTGAAGCAGCGCTTCGGAGCGTACGGCTGTTGTGTGCGCGAAGCAGCCGCTTCTCCTGCTCCGGGAGTCGGAGAGAGCGGTAGCTTGTACGAGGGCGAAGAACGAAGCCGCAGAGCACCGGACTTGTGTGCACAGCCTACGGGCTGCTAGAGGAAGGTGGCTGCACCTCCCTAACCTATCAATTCACAGCTGGCATGCTCTATGGAGCTGTTCCAGGACAACTTTCATTGCTTATGGGTTCGTCCTGATACAGCCCCTCCTGGGAAACTCGTGCTCGTCCCCTGAGGCTCCGAGATGCAGAAACATCGATGGCAGCTGCAGAAATGAAGGGCTGCGTTGAGTTGTCGAGAAGCAAGAACATAGCCAGCGCCTAAGTGTCTGGGAGTCAGCAGCTGCTGCACTTTTGCGATTGCCTTCACTGTGCACTGATTGCCGAGACATGTGCACGCTAGAAAAACAAGGTGGGCAAGAGGAGGAAGAGAGTACGGGCATCAGAGAGCATCTGGCATCTTGTCCTGGAAACTGCAGTGTTTTTGGAGAGTACAGCAAATCCGTGTTTCTGGACAAGGGAGGCATAAGTGCGCTGCGCTCCTAAGCTATCTCCCTGCGAGACACACTGCCAAAGCTTTTCGCTATCATGCAGTCTAGTGCAGACGCACACTCCGGCTCTCCGGAGATGTCCGAAGCCAAGCGCCGGTGGCCGGCGTCTTTCGGCTGAAGCTGCGCTTCGGAGCGTACGGCTGCCGCTCCGCTGTTGTGTGCGCGAAGCAGACGCTTCTCCTGCTCCGGGAGCCGGACAGAGCGGTAGCTTGTACGAGGGCGAAGAACGAAGCCGCAGAGCACCGGGCTTCTGCGCGCACCCTAAGGACTGCTAGAGGACCGTGGTGGACACTCGCCTGCGTCTTCAATTCCATTCTAGCATCCTTATGGAAGGTGTTCCAGGACAATTCTCCTGAGTTTTGAATTCGTCCTGATGCAGCCCCTCCTGGGAAACTCGTGCTCGTCCTCTGAGGCTCCGAGTGCAGAGACCTCGATGGCAACTGCAGAAATGAAGCACTCCGTTGAGTTGTCGAGAAGCAAGAACATAGCCAGCGCCTTGTGTTTGGGAGTCAGCAGCTGCTGGACTTTTTCGATTGCCTTCACTGTGCACTGAATGCCAGGACGGCATGGGCACGTTAAAACAACGAGCTGAGCAAGAGTCCCCGAAAGATCACGGCCGTCAGAAAGCATCTTATATATTGCCCTGGAAAGAGCAGTGTTTTAGGAGTGTGCAGTAAAATCGTGTTTCTGGACAAGGGAGGCATAAGTGCGCTGCGCTCCTAAGCTATCTCCCTGCTAAGACACACTGCCAAAGCTTTTCGCTATGATGCAGTCTAGTGCAGACGCATACTCCGGCTCTCCGGAGCTGTCCGAAGCGAAGCGCCGGTCGCCGGCGTCTTTCGGCTGAAGCAGCGCTTCGGAGCGTACGGCTGTTGTGTGCGCGAAGCAGCCGCTTCTCCTGCTCCGGGAGCCGGACAGAGCGGTAGCTTGTACGAGGGCGAAGAACGAAGCCGCAGAGCACCGGACTTGTGTGCACAGCCTACGGGCTGCTAGAGGAAGGTGGCTGCACCTCCCTAACCTATCAATTCACAGCTGGCATGCTCTATGGAGCTGTTCCAGGACAACTTTCATTGCTTATGGGTTCGTCCTGATACAGCCCCTCCTGGGAAACTCGTGCTCGTTCCCTGAGGCTCCGAGATGCAGAAACATCGATGGCAGCTGCAGAAATGAAGGGCTGCGTTGAGTTGTCGAGACGCAAGAACATAGCCAGCGCCTTGTGTTTGGGAGTCAGCAGCACCTGGACTTTTGCGATTGCCTTCACTGTGCACTGAATACCACGACGGCATGGGCACGTTAAAACAACGCGCTGAGCAAGAGTCCCGAAAGATCACGGCCGTCAGAAAGCAGCTTATATATTGCCCTGGAAAGAGCAGTGTTTTAGGAGTGTGCAGTAAAATCGTGTTTCTGGACAAGGGAGGCATAAGTGCGCTGCGCTCCTAAGCTATCTCCCTGCGAGACACACTGCCAAAGCTTTTCGTTATCCTGCAGTCTAGTGCAGACGCACACTACGGCTCTCGGCTGCTGTCCAAAGCCAAACGCCGGTCGCCGGCGTCTTTCGGCTGAAGCAGCGCTTCGGAGCGTACGGCTGCCGCTCCGCTGCTGTGTGCGCGAAGCAGCCGCTTCTCCTGCTCCGGGAGCCGGACAGAGCGGTAGCTTGTACGAGGGCGAAGAACGAAGCCGAAGAGCACCGGGCTTCTGCGCGCACCCTAAGGACTGCTAGAGGACCATGGTGGCCGCTCGCCCGCCTCTTCAATTCCCTTCTAGCATCCTTATGGAAAGTGTTCCAGGACAATTTTCCTGAATTTTGAATTCGTCCTGATGCAGCCCCTCCTGGGAAACTCGTGCTCGTCCTCTGAGTCTCCGACATGCAGAGACCTCGATGGCAACTGCAGAAATGAAGGGCTACGTTGAGTTGTCGAGAAGCAAGAACCTAGCCAGCGCCTTGTGTTTGGGAGTCAGCAGCACCTGGACTTTTTCGATTGCCTTCACTGTGCACTGAATACCACGACGGCATGGGCACGTTAAAACAACGCGCTGGGCAAGAGTCCCGAAAGATCACGGCCGTCAGAAAGCAGCTTATATATTGCCCTGGAAAGAGCAGTGTTTTAGGAGTGTGCAGTAAAATCGTGTTTCTGGACAAGGGAGGCATAAGTGCGCTGCGCTCCTAAGCTATCTCCCTGCGAGACACACTGCCAAAGCTTTTCGTTATCCTGCAGTCTAGTGCAGACGCACACTACGGCTCTCGGCTGCTGTCCGAAGCCAAACGCCGGTCGCCGGCGTCTTTCGGCTGAAGCAGCGCTTCGGAGCGTACGGCTGCCGCTCCGCTGCTGTGTGCGCGAAGCAGCCGCTTCTCCTGCTCCGGGAGCCGGACAGAGCGGTAGCTTGTACGAGGGCGAAGAACGAAGCCGCAGAGCACCGGGCTTCTGCGCGCACCCTAAGGACTGCTAGAGGACCGTGGTGGACACTCGCCTGCGTCTTCAATTCCATTCTAGCATCCTTATGGAAGGTGTTCCAGGACAATTCTCCTGAGTTTTGAATTCGTCCTGATGCAGCCCCTCCTGGGAAACTCGTGCTCGTCCTCTGAGGCTCCGAGTGCAGAGACCTCGATGGCAACTGCAGAAATGAAGCACTCCGTTGAGTTGTCGAGAAGCAAGAACATAGCCAGCGCCTTGTGTTTGGGAGTCAGCAGCTGCTGGACTTTTGCGATTGCCTTCACTGTGCACTGAATGCCAGGACGGCATGGGCACGTTAAAACAACGAGCTGAGCAAGAGTCCCCGAAAGATCACGGCCGTCAGAAAGCATCTTATATATTGCCCTGGAAAGAGCAGTGTTTTTGGAGTGTGCAGTAAAATCGTGTTTCTGGACAAGGGAGGCATAAGTGCGCTGCGCTCCTAAGCTATCTCCCTGCGAGACACACTGCCAAAGCTTTTCGCTATCATGCAGTCTAGTGCAGACGCATACTCCGGCTCTCCGGAGCTGTCCGAAGCCAAGCGCCGGTCGCCGGCGTCTTTCGGCTGAAGCAGCGCTTCGGAGCGTACGGCTGTTGTGTGCGCGAAGCAGCCGCTTCTCCTGCTCCGGGAGCCGGACAGAGCGGTAGCTTGTACGAGGGCGAAGAACGAAGCCGCAGAGCACCGGACTTGTGTGCACAGCCTACGGGCTGCTAGAGGAAGGTGGCTGCACCTCCCTAACCTATCAATTCACAGCTGGCATGCTCTATGGAGCTGTTCCAGGACAACTTTCATTGCTTATGGGTTCGTCCTGATACAGCCCCTCCTGGGAAACTCGTGCTCGTCCTCTGAGTCTCCGAGATGCAGAAACATCGATGGCAGCTGCAGAAATGAAGGGCTGCGTTGAGTTGTCGAGACGCAAGAACATAGCCAGCGCCTTGTGTTTGGGAGTCAGCAGCACCTGGACTTTTGCGATTGCTTTCACTGTGCACTGAACGCCAGGACGGCATGGGCACGTTAAAACAACGCGCTGAGCAAGAGTCCCGAAAGATCACGGCCGTCAGAAAGCAGCTTATATATTGCCCTGGAAAGAGCAGTGTTTTAGGAGTGTGCAGTAAAATCGTGTTTCTGGACAAGGGAGGCATAAGTGCGCTGCGCTCCTAAGCTATCTCCCTGCGAGACACACTGCCAAAGCTTTTCGTTATCCTGCAGTCTAGTGCAGACGCACACTACGGCTCTCGGCTGCTGTCCGAAGCCAAACGCCGGTCGCCGGCGTCTTTCGGCTGAAGCAGCGCTTCGGAGCGTACGGCTGCCGCTCCGCTGCTGTGTGCGCGAAGCAGCCGCTTCTCCTGCTCCGGGAGCCGGACAGAGCGGTAGCTTGTACGAGGGCGAAGAACGAAGCCGCAGAGCACCGGGCTTCTGCGCGCACCCTAAGGACTGCTAGAGGACCATGGTGGCCGCTCGCCCGCCTCTTCAATTCCCTTCTAGCATCCTTATGGAAAGTGTTCCAGGACAATTTTCCTGAATTTTGAATTCGTCCTGATGCAGCCCCTCCTGGGAAACTCGTGCTCGTCCTCTGAGTCTCCGACATGCAGAGACCTCGATGGCAACTGCAGAAATGAAGGGCTACGTTGAGTTGTCGAGAAGCAAGAACCTAGCCAGCGCCTTGTGTTTGGGAGTCAGCAGCACCTGGACTTTTTCGATTGCCTTCACTGTGCACTGAATACCACGACGGCATGGGCACGTTAAAACAACGCGCTGAGCAAGAGTCCCGAAAGATCACGGCCGTCAGAAAGCAGCTTATATATTGCCCTGGAAAGAGCAGTGTTTTAGGAGTGTGCAGTAAAATCGTGTTTCTGGACAAGGGAGGCATAAGTGCGCTGCGCTCCTAAGCTATCTCCCTGCGAGACACACTGCCAAAGCTTTTCGTTATCCTGCAGTCTAGTGCAGACGCACACTACGGCTCTCGGCTGCTGTCCGAAGCCAAACGCCGGTCGCCGGCGTCTTTCGGCTGAAGCAGCGCTTCGGAGCGTACGGCTGCCGCTCCGCTGCTGTGTGCGCGAAGCAGCCGCTTCTCCTGCTCCGGGAGCCGGACAGAGCGGTAGCTTGTACGAGGGCGAAGAACGAAGCCGCAGAGCACCGGGCTTCTGCGCGCACCCTAAGGACTGCTAGAGGACCGTGGTGGACACTCGCCTGCGTCTTCAATTCCATTCTAGCATCCTTATGGAAGGTGTTCCAGGACAATTCTCCTGAGTTTTGAATTCGTCCTGATGCAGCCCCTCCTGGGAAACTCGTGCTCGTCCTCTGAGGCTCCGAGTGCAGAGACCTCGATGGCAACTGCAGAAATGAAGCACTCCGTTGAGTTGTCGAGAAGCAAGAACATAGCCAGCGCCTTGTGTTTGGGAGTCAGCAGCTGCTGGACTTTTGCGATTGCCTTCACTGTGCACTGAATGCCACGACGGCATGGGCACGTTAAAACAACGCGCTGAGCAAGAGTCCCCGAAAGATCACGGCCGTCAGAAAGCATCTTATATATTGCCCTGGAAAGAGCAGTGTTTTTGGAGTGTGCAGTAAAATCGTGTTTCTGGACAAGGGAGGCATAAGTGCGCTGCGCTCCTAAGCTATCTCCCTGCGAGACACACTGCCAAAGCTTTTCGCTAGGATGCAGTCTAGTGCAGACGCACACTACGGCTCTCCGGAGCTGTCCGAAGCGAAGCGCCGGTGGCCGGCGTCTTTCGGCTGAAGCTGCGCTTCGGAGCGTACGGCTGCCGCTCCGCTGTTGTGTGCGCGAAGCAGACGCTTCTCCTGCTCCGGGAGCCGGACAGAGCGGTAGCTTGTACGAGGGCGAAGAACGAAGCCGCAGAGCACCGGGCTTCTGCGCGCACCCTAAGGACTGCTAGAGGACCGTGGTGGACACTCGCCTGCGTCTTCAATTCCATTCTAGCATCCTTATGGAAGGTGTTCCAGGACAATTCTCCTGAGTTTTGAATTCGTCCTGATGCAGCCCCTCCTGGGAAACTCGTGCTCGTCCTCTGAGGCTCCGAGTGCAGAGACCTCGATGGCAACTGCAGAAATGAAGCACTCCGTTGAGTTGTCGAGAAGCAAGAACATAGCCAGCGCCTTGTGTTTGGGAGTCAGCAGCTGCTGGACTTTTTCGATTGCCTTCACTGTGCACTGAATGCCAGGACGGCATGGGCACGTTAAAACAACGAGCTGAGCAAGAGTCCCCGAAAGATCACGGCCGTCAGAAAGCATCTTATATATTGCCCTGGAAAGAGCAGTGTTTTAGGAGTGTGCAGTAAAATCGTGTTTCTGGACAAGGGAGGCATAAGTGCGCTGCGCTCCTAAGCTATCTCCCTGCTAAGACACACTGCCAAAGCTTTTCGCTATGATGCAGTCTAGTGCAGACGCATACTCCGGCTCTCCGGAGCTGTCCGAAGCGAAGCGCCGGTCGCCGGCGTCTTTCGGCTGAAGCAGCGCTTCGGAGCGTACGGCTGTTGTGTGCGCGAAGCAGCCGCTTCTCCTGCTCCGGGAGCCGGACAGAGCGGTAGCTTGTACGAGGGCGAAGAACGAAGCCGCAGAGCACCGGACTTGTGTGCACAGCCTACGGGCTGCTAGAGGAAGGTGGCTGCACCTCCCTAACCTATCAATTCACAGCTGGCATGCTCTATGGAGCTGTTCCAGGACAACTTTCATTGCTTATGGGTTCGTCCTGATACAGCCCCTCCTGGGAAACTCGTGCTCGTTCCCTGAGGCTCCGAGATGCAGAAACATCGATGGCAGCTGCAGAAATGAAGGGCTGCGTTGAGTTGTCGAGACGCAAGAACATAGCCAGCGCCTTGTGTTTGGGAGTCAGCAGCACCTGGACTTTTGCGATTGCCTTCACTGTGCACTGAATACCACGACGGCATGGGCACGTTAAAACAACGCGCTGAGCAAGAGTCCCGAAAGATCACGGCCGTCAGAAAGCAGCTTATATATTGCCCTGGAAAGAGCAGTGTTTTAGGAGTGTGCAGTAAAATCGTGTTTCTGGACAAGGGAGGCATAAGTGCGCTGCGCTCCTAAGCTATCTCCCTGCGAGACACACTGCCAAAGCTTTTCGTTATCCTGCAGTCTAGTGCAGACGCACACTACGGCTCTCGGCTGCTGTCCGAAGCCAAACGCCGGTCGCCGGCGTCTTTCGGCTGAAGCAGCGCTTCGGAGCGTACGGCTGCCGCTCCGCTGCTGTGTGCGCGAAGCAGCCGCTTCTCCTGCTCCGGGAGCCGGACAGAGCGGTAGCTTGTACGAGGGCGAAGAACGAAGCCGAAGAGCACCGGGCTTCTGCGCGCACCCTAAGGACTGCTAGAGGACCATGGTGGCCGCTCGCCCGCCTCTTCAATTCCCTTCTAGCATCCTTATGGAAAGTGTTCCAGGACAATTTTCCTGAATTTTGAATTCGTCCTGATGCAGCCCCTCCTGGGAAACTCGTGCTCGTCCTCTGAGTCTCCGACATGCAGAGACCTCGATGGCAACTGCAGAAATGAAGGGCTACGTTGAGTTGTCGAGAAGCAAGAACCTAGCCAGCGCCTTGTGTTTGGGAGTCAGCAGCACCTGGACTTTTTCGATTGCCTTCACTGTGCACTGAATACCACGACGGCATGGGCACGTTAAAACAACGCGCTGGGCAAGAGTCCCGAAAGATCACGGCCGTCAGAAAGCAGCTTATATATTGCCCTGGAAAGAGCAGTGTTTTAGGAGTGTGCAGTAAAATCGTGTTTCTGGACAAGGGAGGCATAAGTGCGCTGCGCTCCTAAGCTATCTCCCTGCGAGACACACTGCCAAAGCTTTTCGTTATCCTGCAGTCTAGTGCAGACGCACACTACGGCTCTCGGCTGCTGTCCGAAGCCAAACGCCGGTCGCCGGCGTCTTTCGGCTGAAGCAGCGCTTCGGAGCGTACGGCTGCCGCTCCGCTGCTGTGTGCGCGAAGCAGCCGCTTCTCCTGCTCCGGGAGCCGGACAGAGCGGTAGCTTGTACGAGGGCGAAGAACGAAGCCGCAGAGCACCGGGCTTCTGCGCGCACCCTAAGGACTGCTAGAGGACCGTGGTGGACACTCGCCTGCGTCTTCAATTCCATTCTAGCATCCTTATGGAAGGTGTTCCAGGACAATTCTCCTGAGTTTTGAATTCGTCCTGATGCAGCCCCTCCTGGGAAACTCGTGCTCGTCCTCTGAGGCTCCGAGTGCAGAGACCTCGATGGCAACTGCAGAAATGAAGCACTCCGTTGAGTTGTCGAGAAGCAAGAACATAGCCAGCGCCTTGTGTTTGGGAGTCAGCAGCTGCTGGACTTTTGCGATTGCCTTCACTGTGCACTGAATGCCAGGACGGCATGGGCACGTTAAAACAACGAGCTGAGCAAGAGTCCCCGAAAGATCACGGCCGTCAGAAAGCATCTTATATATTGCCCTGGAAAGAGCAGTGTTTTTGGAGTGTGCAGTAAAATCGTGTTTCTGGACAAGGGAGGCATAAGTGCGCTGCGCTCCTAAGCTATCTCCCTGCGAGACACACTGCCAAAGCTTTTCGCTATCATGCAGTCTAGTGCAGACGCATACTCCGGCTCTCCGGAGCTGTCCGAAGCCAAGCGCCGGTCGCCGGCGTCTTTCGGCTGAAGCAGCGCTTCGGAGCGTACGGCTGTTGTGTGCGCGAAGCAGCCGCTTCTCCTGCTCCGGGAGCCGGACAGAGCGGTAGCTTGTACGAGGGCGAAGAACGAAGCCGCAGAGCACCGGACTTGTGTGCACAGCCTACGGGCTGCTAGAGGAAGGTGGCTGCACCTCCCTAACCTATCAATTCACAGCTGGCATGCTCTATGGAGCTGTTCCAGGACAACTTTCATTGCTTATGGGTTCGTCCTGATACAGCCCCTCCTGGGAAACTCGTGCTCGTCCTCTGAGTCTCCGAGATGCAGAAACATCGATGGCAGCTGCAGAAATGAAGGGCTGCGTTGAGTTGTCGAGACGCAAGAACATAGCCAGCGCCTTGTGTTTGGGAGTCAGCAGCACCTGGACTTTTGCGATTGCTTTCACTGTGCACTGAACGCCAGGACGGCATGGGCACGTTAAAACAACGCGCTGAGCAAGAGTCCCGAAAGATCACGGCCGTCAGAAAGCAGCTTATATATTGCCCTGGAAAGAGCAGTGTTTTAGGAGTGTGCAGTAAAATCGTGTTTCTGGACAAGGGAGGCATAAGTGCGCTGCGCTCCTAAGCTATCTCCCTGCGAGACACACTGCCAAAGCTTTTCGTTATCCTGCAGTCTAGTGCAGACGCACACTACGGCTCTCGGCTGCTGTCCGAAGCCAAACGCCGGTCGCCGGCGTCTTTCGGCTGAAGCAGCGCTTCGGAGCGTACGGCTGCCGCTCCGCTGCTGTGTGCGCGAAGCAGCCGCTTCTCCTGCTCCGGGAGCCGGACAGAGCGGTAGCTTGTACGAGGGCGAAGAACGAAGCCGCAGAGCACCGGGCTTCTGCGCGCACCCTAAGGACTGCTAGAGGACCATGGTGGCCGCTCGCCCGCCTCTTCAATTCCCTTCTAGCATCCTTATGGAAAGTGTTCCAGGACAATTTTCCTGAATTTTGAATTCGTCCTGATGCAGCCCCTCCTGGGAAACTCGTGCTCGTCCTCTGAGTCTCCGACATGCAGAGACCTCGATGGCAACTGCAGAAATGAAGGGCTACGTTGAGTTGTCGAGAAGCAAGAACCTAGCCAGCGCCTTGTGTTTGGGAGTCAGCAGCACCTGGACTTTTTCGATTGCCTTCACTGTGCACTGAATACCACGACGGCATGGGCACGTTAAAACAACGCGCTGAGCAAGAGTCCCGAAAGATCACGGCCGTCAGAAAGCAGCTTATATATTGCCCTGGAAAGAGCAGTGTTTTAGGAGTGTGCAGTAAAATCGTGTTTCTGGACAAGGGAGGCATAAGTGCGCTGCGCTCCTAAGCTATCTCCCTGCGAGACACACTGCCAAAGCTTTTCGTTATCCTGCAGTCTAGTGCAGACGCACACTACGGCTCTCGGCTGCTGTCCGAAGCCAAACGCCGGTCGCCGGCGTCTTTCGGCTGAAGCAGCGCTTCGGAGCGTACGGCTGCCGCTCCGCTGCTGTGTGCGCGAAGCAGCCGCTTCTCCTGCTCCGGGAGCCGGACAGAGCGGTAGCTTGTACGAGGGCGAAGAACGAAGCCGCAGAGCACCGGGCTTCTGCGCGCACCCTAAGGACTGCTAGAGGACCGTGGTGGACACTCGCCTGCGTCTTCAATTCCATTCTAGCATCCTTATGGAAGGTGTTCCAGGACAATTCTCCTGAGTTTTGAATTCGTCCTGATGCAGCCCCTCCTGGGAAACTCGTGCTCGTCCTCTGAGGCTCCGAGTGCAGAGACCTCGATGGCAACTGCAGAAATGAAGCACTCCGTTGAGTTGTCGAGAAGCAAGAACATAGCCAGCGCCTTGTGTTTGGGAGTCAGCAGCTGCTGGACTTTTGCGATTGCCTTCACTGTGCACTGAATGCCACGACGGCATGGGCACGTTAAAACAACGCGCTGAGCAAGAGTCCCCGAAAGATCACGGCCGTCAGAAAGCATCTTATATATTGCCCTGGAAAGAGCAGTGTTTTTGGAGTGTGCAGTAAAATCGTGTTTCTGGACAAGGGAGGCATAAGTGCGCTGCGCTCCTAAGCTATCTCCCTGCGAGACACACTGCCAAAGCTTTTCGCTAGGATGCAGTCTAGTGCAGACGCACACTACGGCTCTCCGGAGCTGTCCGAAGCGAAGCGCCGGTGGCCGGCGTCTTTCGGCTGAAGCAGCGCTTCGGAGCGTACGGCTGCCGCTCCGCTGTTGTGTGCGCGAAGCAGCCGCTTCTCCTGCTCCGGGAGCCGGACAGAGCGGTAGCTTGTACGAGGGCGAAGAACGAAGCCGCAGAGCACCGGACTTGTGTGCACAGCCTACGGGCTGCTAGAGGAAGGTGGCTGCACCTCCCTAACCTATCAATTCACAGCTGGCATGCTCTATGGAGCTGTTCCAGGACAACTTTCATTGCTTATGGGTTCGTCCTGATACAGCCCCTCCTGGGAAACTCGTGCTCGTTCCCTGAGGCTCCGAGATGCAGAAACATCGATGGCAGCTGCAGAAATGCAGGGCTGCGTTGAGTTGTCGAGAAGCAAGAATATAGCCAGCGCCTAAGTGTCTGGGAGTCAGCAGCTGCTGCACTTTTGCGTTTGCCTTCACTGTGCACTGATTGCCGAGACATGTGCACGCTAGAAAAACAAGGTGGGCAAGAGGAGGAAGAGAGTACGGGCATCAGAGAGCATCTGGCATCTTGTCCTGGAAACTGCAGTGTTTTTGGAGAGTACAGCAAATCCGTGTTTCTGGACAAGGGAGGCATAAGTGCGCTGCGCTCCTAAGCTATCTCCCTGCGAGACACACTGCCAAAGCTTTTCGTTATCCTGCAGTCTAGTGCAGACGCACACTCCGGCTCTCCGGAGCTGTCCGAAGCCAAGCGCCGGTGGCCGGCGTCTTTCGGCTGAAGCTGCGCTTCGGAGCGTACGGCTGCCGCTCCGCTCTTGTGTGCGCGAAGCAGCCGCTTCTCCTGCTCCGGGAGCCGGACAGAGCGGTAGCTTGTACGAGGGCGAAGAGCGAAGCCGAAGAGCACCGGGCTTCTGCGCGCACCCTAAGGACTGCTAGAGGACCATGGTGGCCGCTCGCCCGCCTCTTCAATTCCCTTCTAGCATCCTTATGGAAAGTGTTCCAGGACAATTTTCCTGAATTTTGAATTCGTCCTGATGCAGCCCCTCCTGGGAAACTCGTGCTCGTCCTCTGAGTCTCCGACATGCAGAGACCTCGATGGCAACTGCAGAAATGAAGGGCTACGTTGAGTTGTCGAGAAGCAAGAACCTAGCCAGCGCCTTGTGTTTGGGAGTCAGCAGCACCTGGACTTTTTCGATTGCCTTCACTGTGCACTGAATACCACGACGGCATGGGCACGTTAAAACAACGCGCTGAGCAAGAGTCCCGAAAGATCACGGCCGTCAGAAAGCAGCTTATATATTGCCCTGGAAAGAGCAGTGTTTTAGGAGTGTGCAGTAAAATCGTGTTTCTGGACAAGGGAGGCATAAGTGCGCTGCGCTCCTAAGCTATCTCCCTGCGAGACACACTGCCAAAGCTTTTCGTTATCCTGCAGTCTAGTGCAGACGCACACTACGGCTCTCGGCTGCTGTCCGAAGCCAAGCGCCGGTCGCCGGCGTCTTTCGGCTGAAGCAGCGCTTCGGAGCGTACGGCTGCCGCTCCGCTGCTGTGTGCGCGAAGCAGCCGCTTCTCCTGCTCCGGGAGCCGGACAGAGCGGTAGCTTGTACGAGGGCGAAGAACGAAGCCGCAGAGCACCGGGCTTCTGCGCGCACCCTAAGAACTGCTAGAGGACCGTGGTGGACACTCGCCTGCCTCTTCAATTCCATTCTAGCATCCTTATGGAAGGTGTTCCAGGACAATTCTCCTGAGTTTTGAATTCCTCCTGATGCAGCCCCTCCTGGGAAACTCGTGCTCGTCCCCTGAGGCTCCGAGTGCAGAGACCTCGATGGCAACTGCAGAAATGAAGCACTCCGTTGAGTTGTCGAGAAGCAAGAACATAGCCAGCGCCTTGTGTTTGGGAGTCAGCAGCTGCTGGACTTTTGCGATTGCCTTCACTGTGCACTGAATGCCACGACGGCATGGGCACGTTAAAACAACGAGCTGAGCAAGAGTCCCCGAAAGATCACGGCCGTCAGAAAGCATCTTATATATTGCCCTGGAAAGAGCAGTGTTTTTGGAGTGTGCAGTAAAATCGTGTTTCTGGACAAGGGAGGCATAAGTGCGCTGCGCTCCTAAGCTATCTCCCTGCTAAGACACACTGCCAAAGCTTTTCGCTATCATGCAGTCTAGTGCAGACGCATACTCCGGCTCTCGGCTGCTGTCCGAAGCGAAGCGCCGGTCGCCGGCGTCTTTCGGCTGAAGCAGCGCTTCGGAGCGTACGGCTGTTGTGTGCGCGAAGCAGCCGCTTCTCCTGCTCCGGGAGCCGGACAGAGCGGTAGCTTGTACGAGGGCGAAGAACGAAGCCGCAGAGCACCGGACTTGTGTGCACAGCCTACGGGCTGCTAGAGGAAGGTGGCTGCACCTCCCTAACCTATCAATTCACAGCTGGCATGCTCTATGGAGCTGTTCCAGGACAACTTTCATTGCTTATGGGTTCGTCCTGATACAGCCCCTCCTGGGAAACTCGTGCTCGTCCCCTGAGGCTCCGAGATGCAGAAACATCGATGGCAGCTGCAGAAATGAAGGGCTGCGTTGAGTTGTCGAGAAGCAAGAACATAGCCAGCGCCTAAGTGTCTGGGAGTCAGCAGCTGCTGCACTTTTGCGTTTGCCTTCACTGTGCACTGATTGCCGAGACATGTGCACGCTAAAAAAACAAGGTGGGCAAGAGGAGGAAGAGAGTACGGGCATCAGAGAGCATCTGGCATCTTGTCCTGGAAACTGCAGTGTTTTTGGAGAGTACAGCAAATCCGTGTTTCTGGACAAGGGAGGCATAAGTGCGCTGCGCTCCTAAGCTATCTCCCTGCGAGACACACTGCCAAAGCTTTTCGCTATCATGCAGTCTAGTGCAGACGCACACTCCGGCTCTCCGGAGCTGTCCGAAGCCAAGCGCCGGTGGCCGGCGTCTTTCGGCTGAAGCTGCGCTTCGGAGCGTACGGCTGCCGCTCCGCTGTTGTGTGCGCGAAGCAGCCGCTTCTCCTGCTCCGGGAGCCGGACAGAGCGGTAGCTTGTACGAGGGCGAAGAACGAAGCCGAAGAGCACCGGGCTTCTGCGCGCACCCTAAGGACTGCTAGAGGACCGTGGTGGACACTCGCCTGCGTCTTCAATTCCATTCTAGCATCCTTATGGAAGGTGTTCCAGGACAATTTTCCTGAGTTTTGAATTCCTCCTGATGCAGCCCCTCCTGGGAAACTCCTGCTCGTCCTCTGAGTCTCCGAGTGCAGAGACCTCGATGGCAACTGCAGAAATGAAGGGCTGCGTTGAGTTGTCGAGACGCAAGAACATAGCCAGCGCCTTGTGTTTGGGAGTCAGCAGCACCTGGACTTTTGCGATTGCTTTCACTGTGCACTGAATGCCAGGACGGCATGGGCACGTTAAAACAACGAGCTGAGCAAGAGTCCCCGAAAGATCACGGCCGTCAGAAAGCATCTTATATATTGCCCTGGAAAGAGCAGTGTTTTTGGAGTGTGCAGTAAAATCGTGTTTCTGGACAAGGGAGGCATAAGTGCGCTGCGCTCCTAAGCTATCTCCCTGCTAAGACACACTGCCAAAGCTTTTCGCTATGATGCAGTCTAGTGCAGACGCATACTCCGGCTCTCCGGAGCTGTCCGAAGCGAAGCGCCGGTCGCCGGCGTCTTTCGGCTGAAGCAGCGCTTCGGAGCGTACGGCTGTTGTGTGCGCGAAGCAGCCGCTTCTCCTGCTCCGGGAGCCGGACAGAGCGGTAGCTTGTACGAGGGCGAAGAACGAAGCCGCAGAGCACCGGACTTGTGTGCACAGCCTACGGGCTGCTAGAGGAAGGTGGCTGCACCTCCCTAACCTATCAATTCACAGCTGGCATGCTCTATGGAGCTGTTCCAGGACAACTTTCATTGCTTATGGGTTCGTCCTGATACAGCCCCTCCTGGGAAACTCGTGCTCGTTCCCTGAGGCTCCGAGATGCAGAAACATCGATGGCAGCTGCAGAAATTAAGGGCTGCGTTGAGTTGTCGAGAAGCAAGAATATAGCCAGCGCCTTGTGTTTGGGAGTCAGCAGCACCTGGACTTTTGCGATTGCTTTCACTGTGCACTGAATGCCAGGACGGCATGGGCACGTTAAAACAACGAGCTGAGCAAGAGTCCCCGAAAGATCACGGCCGTCAGAAAGCATCTTATATATTGCCCTGGAAAGAGCAGTGTTTTTGGAGTGTGCAGTAAAATCGTGTTTCTGGACAAGGGAGGCATAAGTGCGCTGCGCTCCTAAGCTATCTCCCTGCTAAGACACACTGCCAAAGCTTTTCGCTATGATGCAGTCTAGTGCAGACGCACACTACGGCTCTCCGGAGCTGTCCGAAGCGAAGCGCCGGTCGCCGGCGTCTTTCGGCTGAAGCAGCGCTTCGGAGCGTACGGCTGTTGTGTGCGCGAAGCAGCCGCTTCTCCTGCTCCGGGAGCCGGACAGAGCGGTAGCTTGTACGAGGGCGAAGAACGAAGCCGCAGAGCACCGGACTTGTGTGCACAGCCTACGGGCTGCTAGAGGAAGGTGGCTGCAGCTCCCTAACCTATCAATTCACAGCTGGCATGCTCTATGGAGCTGTTCCAGGACAACTTTCATTGCTTATGGGTTCGTCCTGATACAGCCCCTCCTGGGAAACTCGTGCTCGTTCCCCGAGGCTCCGAGATGCAGAAACATCGATGGCAGCTGCAGAAATGAAGGGCTGCGTTGAGTTGTCGAGAAGCAAGAACATAGCCAGCGCCTAAGTGTCTGGGAGTCAGCAGCTGCTGCACTTTTGCGTTTGCCTTCACTGTGCACTGATTGCCGAGACATGTGCACGCTAGAAAAACAAGGTGGGCAAGAGGAGGAAGAGAGTACGGGCATCAGAGAGCATCTGGCATCTTGTCCTGGAAACTGCAGTGTTTTTGGAGAGTACAGCAAATCCGTGTTTCTGGACAAGGGAGGCATAAGTGCGCTGCGCTCCTAAGCTATCTCCCTGCGAGACACACTGCCAAAGCTTTTCGTTATCCTGCAGTCTAGTGCAGACGCACACTACGGCTCTCGGCTGCTGTCCGAAGCGAAGCGCCGGTGGCCGGCGTCTTTCGGCTGAAGCTGCGCTTCGGAGCGTACGGCTGCCGCTCCGCTCTTGTGTGCGCGAAGCAGCCGCTTCTCCTGCTCCGGGAGCCGGACAGAGCGGTAGCTTGTACGAGGGCGAAGAGCGAAGCCGAAGAGCACCGGGCTTCTGCGCGCACCCTAAGGACTGCTAGAGGACCATGGTGGCCGCTCGCCCGCCTCTTCAATTCCCTTCTAGCATCCTTATCGAAAGTGTTCCAGGACAATTTTCCTGAATTTTGAATTCGTCCTGATGCAGCCCCTCCTGGGAAACTCGTGCTCGTCCTCTGAGTCTCCGACATGCAGAGACCTCGATGGCAACTGCAGAAATGAAGGGCTACGTTGAGTTGTCGAGAAGCAAGAACCTAGCCAGCGCCTTGTGTTTGGGAGTCAGCAGCACCTGGACTTTTTCGATTGCCTTCACTGTGCACTGAATACCACGACGGCATGGGCACGTTAAAACAACGCGCTGAGCAAGAGTCCCCGAAAGATCACGGCCGTCAGAAAGCAGCTTATATATTGCCCTGGAAAGAGCAGTGTTTTAGGAGTGTGCAGTAAAATCGTGTTTCTGGACAAGGGAGGCATAAGTGCGCTGCGCTCCTAAGCTATCTCCCTGCGAGACACACTGCCAAAGCTTTTCGTTATCCTGCAGTCTAGTGCAGACGCACACTACGGCTCTCGGCTGCTGTCCGAAGCCAAGCGCCGGTCGCCGGCGTCTTTCGGCTGAAGCAGCGCTTCGGAGCGTACGGCTGCCGCTCCGCTGCTGTGTGCGCGAAGCAGCCGCTTCTCCTGCTCCGGGAGCCGGACAGAGCGGTAGCTTGTACGAGGGCGAAGAACGAAGCCGCAGAGCACCGGGCTTCTGTGCGCACCCTAAGGACTGCTAGAGGACCGTGGTGAACACTCGCCTGCGTCTTCAATTCCATTCTAGCATCCTTATGGAAGGTGTTCCAGGACAATTCTCCTGAGTTTTGAATTCGTCCTGATGCAGCCCCTCCTGGGAAACTCGTGCTCGTCCTCTGAGGCTCCGAGTGCAGAGACCTCGATGGCAACTGCAGAAATGAAGCACTCCGTTGAGTTGTCGAGAAGCAAGAACATAGCCAGCGCCTTGTGTTTGGGAGTCAGCAGCTGCTGGACTTTTGCGATTGCCTTCACTGTGCACTGAATGCCACGACGGCATGGGCACGTTAAAACAACGAGCTGAGCAAGAGTCCCCGAAAGATCACGGCCGTCAGAAAGCATCTTATATATTGCCCTGGAAAGAGCAGTGTTTTTGGAGTGTGCAGTAAAATCGTGTTTCTGGACAAGGGAGGCATAAGTGCGCTGCGCTCCTAAGCTATCTCCCTGCGAGACACACTGCCAAAGCTTTTCGCTATGATGCAGTCTAGTGCAGATGCATACTCCGGCTCTCCGGAGCTGTCCGAAGCGAAGCGCCGGTCGCCGGCGTCTTTCGGCTGAAGCAGCGCTTCGGAGCGTACAGCTGTTGTGTGCGCGAAGCAGCCGCTTCTCCTGCTCCGGGAGCCGGACAGAGTGGTAGCTTGTACGAGGGCGAAGAACGAAGCCGCAGAGCACCGGACTTGTGTGCACAGCCTACGGGCTGCTAGAGGAAGGTGGCTGCACCTCCCTAACCTATCAATTCACAGCTGGCATGCTCTTTGGAGCTGTTCCAGGACAACTTTCATTGCTTATGGGTTCGTCCTGATACAGCCCCTCCTGGGAAACTCGTGCTCGTCCCCTGAGGCTCCGAGATGCAGAAACATCGATGGCAGCTGCAGAAATGAAGGGCTGCGTTGAGTTGTCGAGAAGCAAGAACATAGCCAGCGCCTAAGTGTCTGGGAGTCAGCAGCTGCTGCACTTTTGCGATTGCCTTCACTGTGCACTGATTGCCGAGACATGTGCACGCTAAAAAATCAAGGTGGGCAAGAGGAGGAAGAGAGTACGGGCATCAGAGAGCATCTGGCATCTTGTCCTGGAAACTGCAGTGTTTTTGGAGAGTACAGCAAATCCGTGTTTCTGGACAAGGGAGGCATAAGTGCGCTGCGCTCCTAAGCTATCTCCCTGCGAGACACACTGCCAAAGCTTTTCGCTATCATGCAGTCTAGTGCAGACGCACACTACGGCTCTCGGCTGCTGTCCGAAGCCAAGCGCCGGTGGCCGGCGTCTTTCGGCTGAAGCTGCGCTTCGGAGCGTACGGCTGCCGCTCCGCTGTTGTGTGCGCGAAGCAGCCGCTTCTCCTGCTCCGGGAGCCGGACAGAGCGGTAGCTTGTACGAGGGCGAAGAACGAAGCCGCAGAGCACCGGGCTTCTGCGCGCACCCTAAGGACTGCTAGAGGACCGTGGTGGACACTCGCCTGCGTCTTCAATTCCATTCTAGCATCCTTATGGAAGGTGTTCCAGGACAATTCTCCTGAGTTTTGAATTCGTCCTGATGCAGCCCCTCCTGGGAAACTCGTGCTCGTCCTCTGAGGCTCCGAGTGCAGAGACCTCGATGGCAACTGCAGAAATGAAGCACTCCGTTGAGTTGTCGAGAAGCAAGAACATAGCCAGCGCCTTGTGTTTGGGAGTCAGCAGCTGCTGGACTTTTGCGATTGCCTTCACTGTGCACTGAATGCCAGGACGGCATGGGCACGTTAAAACAACGAGCTGAGCAAGAGTCCCCGAAAGATCACGGCCGTCAGAAAGCATCTTATATATTGCCCTGGAAAGAGCAGTGTTTTTGGAGTGTGCAGTAAAATCGTGTTTCTGGACAAGGGAGGCATAAGTGCGCTGCGCTCCTAAGCTATCTCCCTGCTAAGACACACTGCCAAAGCTTTTCGCTATGATGCAGTCTAGTGCAGATGCATACTCCGGCTCTCCGGAGCTGTCCGAAGCGAAGCGCCGGTCGCCGGCGTCTTTCGGCTGAAGCAGCGCTTCGGAGCGTACGGCTGTTGTGTGCGCGAAGCAGCCGCTTCTCCTGCTCCGGGAGCCGGACAGAGCGGTAGCTTGTACGAGGGCGAAGAACGAAGCCGCAGAGCACCGGACTTGTGTGCACAGCCTACGGGCTGCTAGAGGAAGGTGGCTGCAGCTCCCTAACCTATCAATTCACAGCTGGCATGCTCTATGGAGCTGTTCCAGGACAACTTTCATTGCTTATGGGTTCGTCCTGATACAGCCCCTCCTGGGAAACTCGTGCTCGTTCCCCGAGGCTCCGAGATGCAGAAACATCGATGGCAGCTGCAGAAATGAAGGGCTGCGTTGAGTTGTCGAGAAGCAAGAACATAGCCAGCGCCTAAGTGTCTGGGAGTCAGCAGCTGCTGCAGTTTTGCGTTTGCCTTCACTGTGCACTGATTGCCGAGACATGTGCACGCTAGAAAAACAAGGTGGGCAAGAGGAGGAAGAGAGTACGGGCATCAGAGAGCATCTGGCATCTTGTCCTGGAAACTGCAGTGTTTTTGGAGAGTACAGCAAATCCGTGTTTCTGGACAAGGGAGGCATAAGTGCGCTGCGCTCCTAAGCTATCTCCCTGCGAGACACACTGCCAAAGCTTTTCGTTATCCTGCAGTCTAGTGCAGACGCACACTACGGCTCTCGGCTGCTGTCCGAAGCGAAGCGCCGGTGGCCGGCGTCTTTCGGCTGAAGCTGCGCTTCGGAGCGTACGGCTGCCGCTCCGCTCTTGTGTGCGCGAAGCAGCCGCTTCTCCTGCTCCGGGAGCCGGACAGAGCGGTAGCTTGTACGAGGGCGAAGAGCGAAGCCGAAGAGCACCGGGCTTCTGCGCGCACCCTAAGGACTGCTAGAGGACCATGGTGGCCGCTCGCCCGCCTCTTCAATTCCCTTCTAGCATCCTTATCGAAAGTGTTCCAGGACAATTTTCCTGAATTTTGAATTCGTCCTGATGCAGCCCCTCCTGGGAAACTCGTGCTCGTCCTCTGAGTCTCCGACATGCAGAGACCTCGATGGCAACTGCAGAAATGAAGGGCTACGTTGAGTTGTCGAGAAGCAAGAACCTAGCCAGCGCCTTGTGTTTGGGAGTCAGCAGCACCTGGACTTTTTCGATTGCCTTCACTGTGCACTGAATACCACGACGGCATGGGCACGTTAAAACAACGCGCTGAGCAAGAGTCCCCGAAAGATCACGGCCGTCAGAAAGCAGCTTATATATTGCCCTGGAAAGAGCAGTGTTTTAGGAGTGTGCAGTAAAATCGTGTTTCTGGACAAGGGAGGCATAAGTGCGCTGCGCTCCTAAGCTATCTCCCTGCGAGACACACTGCCAAAGCTTTTCGTTATCCTGCAGTCTAGTGCAGACGCACACTACGGCTCTCGGCTGCTGTCCGAAGCCAAGCGCCGGTCGCCGGCGTCTTTCGGCTGAAGCAGCGCTTCGGAGCGTACGGCTGCCGCTCCGCTGCTGTGTGCGCGAAGCAGCCGCTTCTCCTGCTCCGGGAGCCGGACAGAGCGGTAGCTTGTACGAGGGCGAAGAACGAAGCCGCAGAGCACCGGGCTTCTGCGCGCACCCTAAGGACTGCTAGAGGACCGTGGTGAACACTCGCCTGCGTCTTCAATTCCATTCTAGCATCCTTATGGAAGGTGTTCCAGGACAATTCTCCTGAGTTTTGAATTCGTCCTGATGCAGCCCCTCCTGGGAAACTCGTGCTCGTCCTCTGAGGCTCCGAGTGCAGAGACCTCGATGGCAACTGCAGAAATGAAGCACTCCGTTGAGTTGTCGAGAAGCAAGAACATAGCCAGCGCCTTGTGTTTGGGAGTCAGCAGCTGCTGGACTTTTGCGATTGCCTTCACTGTGCACTGAATGCCACGACGGCATGGGCACGTTAAAACAACGAGCTGAGCAAGAGTCCCCGAAAGATCACGGCCGTCAGAAAGCATCTTATATATTGCCCTGGAAAGAGCAGTGTTTTTGGAGTGTGCAGTAAAATCGTGTTTCTGGACAAGGGAGGCATAAGTGCGCTGCGCTCCTAAGCTATCTCCCTGCGAGACACACTGCCAAAGCTTTTCGCTATGATGCAGTCTAGTGCAGATGCATACTCCGGCTCTCCGGAGCTGTCCGAAGCGAAGCGCCGGTCGCCGGCGTCTTTCGGCTGAAGCAGCGCTTCGGAGCGTACAGCTGTTGTGTGCGCGAAGCAGCCGCTTCTCCTGCTCCGGGAGCCGGACAGAGTGGTAGCTTGTACGAGGGCGAAGAACGAAGCCGCAGAGCACCGGACTTGTGTGCACAGCCTACGGGCTGCTAGAGGAAGGTGGCTGCACCTCCCTAACCTATCAATTCACAGCTGGCATGCTCTTTGGAGCTGTTCCAGGACAACTTTCATTGCTTATGGGTTCGTCCTGATACAGCCCCTCCTGGGAAACTCGTGCTCGTCCCCTGAGGCTCCGAGATGCAGAAACATCGATGGCAGCTGCAGAAATGAAGGGCTGCGTTGAGTTGTCGAGAAGCAAGAACATAGCCAGCGCCTAAGTGTCTGGGAGTCAGCAGCTGCTGCACTTTTGCGATTGCCTTCACTGTGCACTGATTGCCGAGACATGTGCACGCTAAAAAATCAAGGTGGGCAAGAGGAGGAAGAGAGTACGGGCATCAGAGAGCATCTGGCATCTTGTCCTGGAAACTGCAGTGTTTTTGGAGAGTACAGCAAATCCGTGTTTCTGGACAAGGGAGGCATAAGTGCGCTGCGCTCCTAAGCTATCTCCCTGCGAGACACACTGCCAAAGCTTTTCGCTATCATGCAGTCTAGTGCAGACGCACACTACGGCTCTCCGGAGCTGTCCGAAGCCAAGCGCCGGTGGCCGGCGTCTTTCGGCTGAAGCTGCGCTTCGGAGCGTACGGCTGCCGCTCCGCTGTTGTGTGCGCGAAGCAGCCGCTTCTCCTGCTCCGGGAGCCGGACAGAGCGGTAGCTTGTACGAGGGCGAAGAACGAAGCCGCAGAGCACCGGGCTTCTGCGCGCACCCTAAGGACTGCTAGAGGACCGTGGTGGACACTCGCCTGCGTCTTCAATTCCATTCTAGCATCCTTATGGAAGGTGTTCCAGGACAATTCTCCTGAGTTTTGAATTCGTCCTGATGCAGCCCCTCCTGGGAAACTCGTGCTCGTCCTCTGAGGCTCCGAGTGCAGAGACCTCGATGGCAACTGCAGAAATGAAGCACTCCGTTGAGTTGTCGAGAAGCAAGAACATAGCCAGCGCCTTGTGTTTGGGAGTCAGCAGCTGCTGGACTTTTGCGATTGCCTTCACTGTGCACTGAATGCCAGGACGGCATGGGCACGTTAAAACAACGAGCTGAGCAAGAGTCCCCGAAAGATCACGGCCGTCAGAAAGCATCTTATATATTGCCCTGGAAAGAGCAGTGTTTTTGGAGTGTGCAGTAAAATCGTGTTTCTGGACAAGGGAGGCATAAGTGCGCTGCGCTCCTAAGCTATCTCCCTGCTAAGACACACTGCCAAAGCTTTTCGCTATGATGCAGTCTAGTGCAGACGCATACTCCGGCTCTCCGGAGCTGTCCGAAGCCAAGCGCCGGTCGCCGGCGTCTTTCGGCTGAAGCAGCGCTTTGGAGCGTACGGCTGTTGTGTGCGCGAAGCAGCCGCTTCTCCTGCTCCGGGAGCCGGACAGAGCGGTAGCTTGTACGAGGGCGAAGAACGAAGCCGCAGAGCACCGGACTTGTGTGCACAGCCTACGGGCTGCTAGAGGAAGGTGGCTGCACCTCCCTAACCTATCAATTCACAGCTGGCATGCTCTATGGAGCTGTTCCAGGACAACTTTCATTGCTTATGGGTTCGTCCTGATACAGCCCCTCCTGGGAAACTCGTGCTCGTCCCCTGAGGCTCCGAGATGCAGAAACATCGATGGCAGCTGCAGAAATGAAGGGCTGCGTTGAGTTGTCGAGAAGCAAGAACATAGCCAGCGCCTAAGTGTCTGGGAGTCAGCAGCTGCTGCACTTTTGCGATTGCCTTCACTGTGCACTGATTGCCGAGACATGTGCACGCTAAAAAAACAAGGTGGGCAAGAGGAGGAAGAGAGTACGGGCATCAGAGAGCATCTGGCATCTTGTCCTGGAAACTGCAGTGTTTTTGGAGAGTACAGCAAATCCGTGTTTCTGGACAAGGGAGGCATAAGTGCGCTGCGCTCCTAAGCTATCTCCCTGCGAGACACACTGCCAAAGCTTTTCGCTATCATGCAGTCTAGTGCAGACGCACACTCCGGCTCTCCGGAGCTGTCCGAAGCCAAGCGCCGGTGGCCGGCGTCTTTCGGCTGAAGCAGCGCTTCGGAGCGTACGGCTGTTGTGTGCGCGAAGCAGCCGCTTCTCCTGCTCCGGGAGCCGGACAGAGCGGTAGCTTGTACGAGGGCGAAGAGCGAAGCCGAAGAGCACCGGGCTTCTGCGCGCACCCTAAGGACTGCTAGAGGACCATGGTGGCCGCTCGCCCGCCTCTTCAATTCCCTTCTAGCATCCTTATGGAAAGTGTTCCAGGACAATTTTCCTGAATTTTGAATTCGTCCTGATGCAGCCCCTCCTGGGAAACTCGTGCTCGTCCTCTGAGTCTCCGACATGCAGAGACCTCGATGGCAACTGCAGAAATAAAGGGCTACGTTGAGTTGTCGAGAAGCAAGAACCTAGCCAGCGCCTTGTGTTTGGGAGTCAGCAGCACCTGGACTTTTTCGATTGCCTTCACTGTGCACTGAATACCACGACGGCATGGGCACGTTAAAACAACGCGCTGAGCAAGAGTCCCGAAAGATCACGGCCGTCAGAAAGCAGCTTATATATTGCCCTGGAAAGAGCAGTGTTTTAGGAGTGTGCAGTAAAATCGTGTTTCTGGACAAGGGAGGCATAAGTGCGCTGCGCTCCTAAGCTATCTCCCTGCGAGACACACTGCCAAAGCTTTTCGTTATCCTGCAGTCTAGTGCAGACGCACACTACGGCTCTCGGCTGCTGTCCGAAGCCAAGCGCCGGTCGCCGGTGTCTTTCGGCTGAAGCAGCGCTTCGGAGCGTACGGCTGCCGCTCCGCTGCTGTGTGCGCGAAGCAGCCGCTTCTCCTGCTCCGGGAGCCGGACAGAGCGGTAGCTTGTACGAGGGCGAAGAACGAAGCCGCAGAGCACCGGGCTTCTGCGCGCACCCTAAGGACTGCTAGAGGACTGTGGTGGACACTCGCCTGCGTCTTCAATTCCATTCTAGCATCCTTATGGAAGGTGTTCCAGGACAATTCTCCTGAGTTTTGAATTCGTCCTGATGCAGCCCCTCCTGGGAAACTCGTGCTCGTCCTCTGAGTCTCCGAGTGCAGAGACCTCGATGGCAACTGCAGAAATGAAGCACTCCGTTGAGTTGTCGAGAAGCAAGAACATAGCCAGCGCCTTGTGTTTGGGAGTCAGCAGCTGCTGGACTTTTGCGATTGCCTTCACTGTGCACTGAATGCCAGGACGGCATGGGCACGTTAAAACAACGAGCTGAGCAAGAGTCCCCGAAAGATCACGGCCGTCAGAAAGCATCTTATATATTGCCCTGGAAAGAGCAGTGTTTTTGGAGTGTGCAGTAAAATCGTGTTTCTGGACAAGGGAGGCATAAGTGCGCTGCGCTCCTAAGCTATCTCCCTGCTAAGACACACTGCCAAAGCTTTTCGCTAGGATGCAGTCTAGTGCAGACGCATACTCCGGCTCTCCGGAGCTGTCCGAAGCCAAGCGCCGGTCGCCGGCGTCTTTCGGCTGAAGCAGCGCTTCGGAGCGTACGGCTGTTGTGTGCGCGAAGCAGCCGCTTCTCCTGCTCCGGGAGCCGGACAGAGCGGTAGCTTGTACGAGGGCGAAGAACGAAGCCGCAGAGCACCGGACTTGTGTGCACAGCCTACGGGCTGCTAGAGGAAGGTGGCTGCACCTCCCTAACCTATCAATTCACAGCTGGCATGCTCTTTGGAGCTGTTCCAGGACAACTTTCATTGCTTATGGGTTCGTCCTGATACAGCCCCTCCTGGGAAACTCGTGCTCGTCCCCTGAGGCTCCGAGATGCAGAAACATCGATGGCAGCTGCAGAAATGAAGGGCTGCGTTGAGTTGTCGAGAAGCAAGAACATAGCCAGCGCCTAAGTGTCTGGGAGTCAGCAGCTGCTGCACTTTTGCGATTGCCTTCACTGTGCACTGATTGCCGAGACATGTGCACGCTAAAAAAACAAGGTGGGCAAGAGGAGGAAGAGAGTACGGGCATCAGAGAGCATCTGGCATCTTGTCCTGGAAACTGCAGTGTTTTTGGAGAGTACAGCAAATCCGTGTTTCTGGACAAGGGAGGCATAAGTGCGCTGCGCTCCTAAGCTATCTCCCTGCGAGACACACTGCCAAAGCTTTTCGTTATCCTGCAGTCTAGTGCAGACGCACACTACGGCTCTCGGCTGCTGTCCGAAGCCAAACGCCGGTCGCCGGCGTCTTTCGGCTGAAGCAGCGCTTCGGAGCGTACGGCTGCCGCTCCGCTGCTGTGTGCGCGAAGCAGCCGCTTCTCCTGCTCCGGGAGCCGGACAGAGCGGTAGCTTGTACGAGGGCGAAGAACGAAGCCGAAGAGCACCGGGCTTCTGCGCGCACCCTAAGGACTGCTAGAGGACCATGGTGGCCGCTCGCCCGCCTCTTCAATTCCCTTCTAGCATCCTTATGGAAAGTGTTCCAGGACAATTTTCCTGAATTTTGAATTCGTCCTGATGCAGCCCCTCCTGGGAAACTCGTGCTCGTCCTCTGAGTCTCCGACATGCAGAGACCTCGATGGCAACTGCAGAAATGAAGGGCTACGTTGAGTTGTCGAGAAGCAAGAACCTAGCCAGCGCCTTGTGTTTGGGAGTCAGCAGCACCTGGACTTTTTCGATTGCCTTCACTGTGCACTGAATACCACGACGGCATGGGCACGTTAAAACAACGCGCTGGGCAAGAGTCCCGAAAGATCACGGCCGTCAGAAAGCAGCTTATATATTGCCCTGGAAAGAGCAGTGTTTTAGGAGTGTGCAGTAAAATCGTGTTTCTGGACAAGGGAGGCATAAGTGCGCTGCGCTCCTAAGCTATCTCCCTGCGAGACACACTGCCAAAGCTTTTCGTTATCCTGCAGTCTAGTGCAGACGCACACTACGGCTCTCGGCTGCTGTCCGAAGCCAAGCGCCGGTCGCCGGCGTGTTTCGGCTGAAGCAGCGCTTCGGAGCGTACGGCTGCCGCTCCGCTGCTGTGTGCGCGAAGCAGCCGCTTCTCCTGCTCCGGGAGCCGGACAGAGCGGTAGCTTGTACGAGGGCGAAGAACGAAGCCGCAGAGCACCGGGCTTCTGCGCGCACCCTAAGGACTGCTAGAGGACCGTGGTGGACACTCGCCTGCCTCTTCAATTCCATTCTAGCATCCTTATGGAAGGTGTTCCAGGACAATTCTCCTGAGTTTTGAATTCCTCCTGATGCAGCCCCTCCTGGGAAACTCGTGCTCGTCCCCTGAGGCTCCGAGTGCAGAGACCTCGATGGCAACTGCAGAAATGAAGCACTCCGTTGAGTTGTCGAGAAGCAAGAACATAGCCAGCGCCTTGTGTTTGGGAGTCAGCAGCTGCTGGACTTTTGCGATTGCCTTCACTGTGCACTGAATGCCACGACGGCATGGGCACGTTAAAACAACGAGCTGAGCAAGAGTCCCCGAAAGATCACGGCCGTCAGAAAGCATCTTATATATTGCCCTGGAAAGAGCAGTGTTTTTGGAGTGTGCAGTAAAATCGTGTTTCTGGACAAGGGAGGCATAAGTGCGCTGCGCTCCTAAGCTATCTCCCTGCTAAGACACACTGCCAAAGCTTTTCGCTATGATGCAGTCTAGTGCAGACGCATACTCCGGCTCTCCGGAGCTGTCCGAAGCCAAGCGCCGGTGGCCGGCGTCTTTCGGCTGAAGCAGCGCTTCGGAGCGTACGGCTGTTGTGTGCGCGAAGCAGCCGCTTCTCCTGCTCCGGGAGCCGGACAGAGCGGTAGCTTGTACGAGGGCGAAGAACGAAGCCGCAGAGCACCGGACTTGTGTGCACAGCCTACGGGCTGCTAGAGGAAGGTGGCTGCACCTCCCTAACCTATCAATTCACAGCTGGCATGCTCTATGGAGCTGTTCCAGGACAACTTTCATTGCTTATGGGTTCGTCCTGATACAGCCCCTCCTGGGAAACTCGTGCTCGTCCTCTGAGTCTCCGAGATGCAGAAACATCGATGGCAGCTGCAGAAATGAAGGGCTGCGTTGAGTTGTCGAGACGCAAGAACATAGCCAGCGCCTTGTGTTTGGGAGTCAGCAGCACCTGGACTTTTGCGATTGCTTTCACTGTGCACTGAATGCCAGGACGGCATGGGCACGTTAAAACAACGCACTGAGCAAGAGTCCCGAAAGATCACGGCCGTCAGAAAGCAGCTTATATATTGCCCTGGAAAGAGCAGTGTTTTAGGAGTGTGCAGTAAAATCGTGTTTCTGGACAAGGGAGGCATAAGTGCGCTGCGCTCCTAAGCTATCTCCCTGCGAGACACACTGCCAAAGCTTTTCGTTATCCTGCAGTCTAGTGCAGACGCACACTACGGCTCTCGGCTGCTGTCCGAAGCCAAACGCCGGTCGCCGGCGTCTTTCGGCTGAAGCAGCGCTTCGGAGCGTACGGCTGCCGCTCCGCTGCTGTGTGCGCGAAGCAGCCGCTTCTCCTGCTCCGGGAGCCGGACAGAGCGGTAGCTTGTACGAGGGCGAAGAACGAAGCCGCAGAGCACCGGGCTTCTGCGCGCACCCTAAGGACTGCTAGAGGACCATGGTGGCCGCTCGCCCGCCTCTTCAATTCCCTTCTAGCATCCTTATGGAAAGTGTTCCAGGACAATTTTCCTGAATTTTGAATTCGTCCTGATGCAGCCCCTCCTGGGAAACTCGTGCTCGTCCTCTGAGTCTCCGACATGCAGAGACCTCGATGGCAACTGCAGAAATGAAGGGCTACGTTGAGTTGTCGAGAAGCAAGAACCTAGCCAGCGCCTTGTGTTTGGGAGTCAGCAGCACCTGGACTTTTTCGATTGCCTTCACTGTGCACTGAATACCAGGACGGCATGGGCACGTTAAAACAACGCGCTGAGCAAGAGTCCCGAAAGATCACGGCCGTCAGAAAGCAGCTTATATATTGCCCTGGAAAGAGCAGTGTTTTAGGAGTGTGCAGTAAAATCGTGTTTCTGGACAAGGGAGGCATAAGTGCGCTGCGCTCCTAAGCTATCTCCCTGCGAGACACACTGCCAAAGCTTTTCGTTATCCTGCAGTCTAGTGCAGACGCACACTACGGCTCTCGGCTGCTGTCCGAAGCCAAACGCCGGTCGCCGGCGTCTTTCGGCTGAAGCAGCGCTTCGGAGCGTACGGCTGCCGCTCCGCTGCTGTGTGCGCGAAGCAGCCGCTTCTCCTGCTCCGGGAGCCGGACAGAGCGGTAGCTTGTACGAGGGCGAAGAACGAAGCCGCAGAGCACCGGGCTTCTGCGCGCACCCTGAGGACTGCTAGAGGACCGTGGTGGCCGCACGCCTGCGTCTTCAATTCCCTTCTAGCGTTCTTATGGAAGGTGTTCCAGGACAAATTCCCTGAGTTTTGAATTCCTCCTGATGCAGCCCCTCCTGGGAAACTCGTGCTCGTCCTCTGAGGCTCCGACATGCAGAGACCTCGATGGCAACTGCAGAAATGAAGGGCTGCGTTGAGTTGTCGAGAAGCAAGAACATAGCCAGCGCCTTGTGTTTGGGAGTCAGCAGCTGCTGGACTTTTGCGATTGCTTTCACTGTGCACTGAATGCCAGGACGGCCTGTGCACGTTAAAACAACGAGCTGGGCAAGAGTAATCGAAAGATCACGGCCGTCAGAAAGCAGCTTATATATTGCCCTGGGAAGAGTACTGGTTTTGGAGTGTGCAGTAAAATCGTGTTTCTGGACAAGGGAGGCATAAGTGCGCTGCGCTCCTAAGCTATCTCCCTGCGAGACACACTGCCAAAGCGTTTCGCTAGGATGCAGTCTAGTGCAGACGCACACTACGGCTCTCCGGAGCTGTCCGAAGCCAAACGCCGGTCGCCGGCGTCTTTCGGCTGAAGCAGCGCTTCGGAGCGTACGGCTGCCGCTCCGCTGTTGTGTGCGCGAAGCAGCCGCTTCTCCTGCTCCGGGAGCCGGACAGAGCGGTAGCTTGTACGAGGGCGAAGAACGAAGCCGCAGAGCACCGGACTTGTGTGCACAGCCTACGGGCTGCTAGAGGAAGGTGGCTGCACCTCCCTAACCTATCAATTCACAGCTGGCATGCTCTATGGAGCTGTTCCAGGACAACTTTCATTGCTTATGGGTTCGTCCTGATACAGCCCCTCCTGGGAAACTCGTGCTCGTTCCCTGAGGCTCCGAGATGCAGAAACATCGATGGCAGCTGCAGAAATGCAGGGCTGCGTTGAGTTGTCGAGAAGCAAGAATATAGCCAGCGCCTAAGTGTCTGGGAGTCAGCAGCTGCTGCACTTTTGCGTTTGCCTTCACTGTGCACTGATTGCCGAGACATGTGCACGCTAGAAAAACAAGGTGGGCAAGAGGAGGAAGAGAGTACGGGCATCAGAGAGCATCTGGCATCTTGTCCTGGAAACTGCAGTGTTTTTGGAGAGTACAGCAAATCCGTGTTTCTGGACAAGGGAGGCATAAGTGCGCTGCGCTCCTAAGCTATCTCCCTGCGAGACACACTGCCAAAGCTTTTCGTTATCCTGCAGTCTAGTGCAGACGCACACTCCGGCTCTCCGGAGCTGTCCGAAGCCAAGCGCCGGTGGCCGGCGTCTTTCGGCTGAAGCTGCGCTTCGGAGCGTACGGCTGCCGCTCCGCTCTTGTGTGCGCGAAGCAGCCGCTTCTCCTGCTCCGGGAGCCGGACAGAGCGGTAGCTTGTACGAGGGCGAAGAGCGAAGCCGAAGAGCACCGGGCTTCTGCGCGCACCCTAAGGACTGCTAGAGGACCATGGTGGCCGCTCGCCCGCCTCTTCAATTCCCTTCTAGCATCCTTATGGAAAGTGTTCCAGGACAATTTTCCTGAATTTTGAATTCGTCCTGATGCAGCCCCTCCTGGGAAACTCGTGCTCGTCCTCTGAGTCTCCGACATGCAGAGACCTCGATGGCAACTGCAGAAATGAAGGGCTACGTTGAGTTGTCGAGAAGCAAGAACCTAGCCAGCGCCTTGTGTTTGGGAGTCAGCAGCACCTGGACTTTTTCGATTGCCTTCACTGTGCACTGAATACCACGACGGCATGGGCACGTTAAAACAACGCGCTGAGCAAGAGTCCCGAAAGATCACGGCCGTCAGAAAGCAGCTTATATATTGCCCTGGAAAGAGCAGTGTTTTAGGAGTGTGCAGTAAAATCGTGTTTCTGGACAAGGGAGGCATAAGTGCGCTGCGCTCCTAAGCTATCTCCCTGCGAGACACACTGCCAAAGCTTTTCGTTATCCTGCAGTCTAGTGCAGACGCACACTACGGCTCTCGGCTGCTGTCCGAAGCCAAGCGCCGGTCGCCGGCGTCTTTCGGCTGAAGCAGCGCTTCGGAGCGTACGGCTGCCGCTCCGCTGCTGTGTGCGCGAAGCAGCCGCTTCTCCTGCTCCGGGAGCCGGACAGAGCGGTAGCTTGTACGAGGGCGAAGAACGAAGCCGCAGAGCACCGGCCTTCTGCGCGCACCCTAAGGACTGCTAGAGGACCGTGGTGGACACTCGCCTGCCTCTTCAATTCCATTCTAGCATCCTTATGGAAGGTGTTCCAGGACAATTCTCCTGAGTTTTGAATTCCTCCTGATGCAGCCCCTCCTGGGAAACTCGTGCTCGTCCCCTGAGGCTCCGAGTGCAGAGACCTCGATGGCAACTGCAGAAATGAAGCACTCCGTTGAGTTGTCGAGAAGCAAGAACATAGCCAGCGCCTTGTGTTTGGGAGTCAGCAGCTGCTGGACTTTTGCGATTGCCTTCACTGTGCACTGAATGCCACGACGGCATGGGCACGTTAAAACAACGAGCTGAGCAAGAGTCCCCGAAAGATCACGGCCGTCAGAAAGCATCTTATATATTGCCCTGGAAAGAGCAGTGTTTTTGGAGTGTGCAGTAAAATCGTGTTTCTGGACAAGGGAGGCATAAGTGCGCTGCGCTCCTAAGCTATCTCCCTGCTAAGACACACTGCCAAAGCTTTTCGCTATCATGCAGTCTAGTGCAGACGCATACTCCGGCTCTCGGCTGCTGTCCGAAGCGAAGCGCCGGTCGCCGGCGTCTTTCGGCTGAAGCAGCGCTTCGGAGCGTACGGCTGTTGTGTGCGCGAAGCAGCCGCTTCTCCTGCTCCGGGAGCCGGACAGAGCGGTAGCTTGTACGAGGGCGAAGAACGAAGCCGCAGAGCACCGGACTTGTGTGCACAGCCTACGGGCTGCTAGAGGAAGGTGGCTGCACCTCCCTAACCTATCAATTCACAGCTGGCATGCTCTATGGAGCTGTTCCAGGACAACTTTCATTGCTTATGGGTTCGTCCTGATACAGCCCCTCCTGGGAAACTCGTGCTCGTCCCCTGAGGCTCCGAGATGCAGAAACATCGATGGCAGCTGCAGAAATGAAGGGCTGCGTTGAGTTGTCGAGAAGCAAGAACATAGCCAGCGCCTAAGTGTCTGGGAGTCAGCAGCTGCTGCACTTTTGCGTTTGCCTTCACTGTGCACTGATTGCCGAGACATGTGCACGCTAAAAAAACAAGGTGGGCAAGAGGAGGAAGAGAGTACGGGCATCAGAGAGCATCTGGCATCTTGTCCTGGAAACTGCAGTGTTTTTGGAGAGTACAGCAAATCCGTGTTTCTGGACAAGGGAGGCATAAGTGCGCTGCGCTCCTAAGCTATCTCCCTGCGAGACACATTGCCAAAGCTTTTCGCTATCATGCAGTCTAGTGCAGACGCACACTCCGGCTCTCCGGAGCTGTCCGAAGCCAAGCGCCGGTGGCCGGCGTCTTTCGGCTGAAGCTGCGCTTCGGAGCGTACGGCTGCCGCTCCGCTGTTGTGTGCGCGAAGCAGCCGCTTCTCCTGCTCCGGGAGCCGGACAGAGCGGTAGCTTGTACGAGGGCGAAGAACGAAGCCGAAGAGCACCGGGCTTCTGCGCGCACCCTAAGGACTGCTAGAGGACCGTGGTGGACACTCGCCTGCGTCTTCAATTCCATTCTAGCATCCTTATGGAAGGTGTTCCAGGACAATTTTCCTGAGTTTTGAATTCCTCCTGATGCAGCCCCTCCTGGGAAACTCGTGCTCGTCCTCTGAGGCTCCGAGTGCAGAGACCTCGATGGCAACTGCAGAAATGAAGGGCTGCGTTGAGTTGTCGAGACGCAAGAACATAGCCAGCGCCTTGTGTTTGGGAGTCAGCAGCACCTGGACTTTTGCGATTGCTTTCACTGTGCACTGAATGCCAGGACGGCATGGGCACGTTAAAACAACGAGCTGAGCAAGAGTCCCCGAAAGATCACGGCCGTCAGAAAGCATCTTATATATTGCCCTGGAAAGAGCAGTGTTTTTGGAGTGTGCAGTAAAATCGTGTTTCTGGACAAGGGAGGCATAAGTGCGCTGCGCTCCTAAGCTATCTCCCTGCTAAGACACACTGCCAAAGCTTTTCGCTATGATGCAGTCTAGTGCAGACGCATACTCCGGCTCTCCGGAGCTGTCCGAAGCGAAGCGCCGGTCGCCGGCGTCTTTCGGCTGAAGCAGCGCTTCGGAGCGTACGGCTGTTGTGTGCGCGAAGCAGCCGCTTCTCCTGCTCCGGGAGCCGGACAGAGCGGTAGCTTGTACGAGGGCGAAGAACGAAGCCGCAGAGCACCGGACTTGTGTGCACAGCCTACGGGCTGCTAGAGGAAGGTGGCTGCACCTCCCTAACCTATCAATTCACAGCTGGCATGCTCTATGGAGCTGTTCCAGGACAACTTTCATTGCTTATGGGTTCGTCCTGATACAGCCCCTCCTGGGAAACTCGTGCTCGTTCCCTGAGGCTCCGAGATGCAGAAACATCGATGGCAGCTGCAGAAATGAAGGGCTGCGTTGAGTTGTCGAGAAGCAAGAATATAGCCAGCGCCTTGTGTTTGGGAGTCAGCAGCACCTGGACTTTTGCGATTGCTTTCACTGTGCACTGAATGCCAGGACGGCATGGGCACGTTAAAACAACGAGCTGAGCAAGAGTCCCCGAAAGATCACGGCCGTCAGAAAGCATCTTATATATTGCCCTGGAAAGAGCAGTGTTTTTGGAGTGTGCAGTAAAATCGTGTTTCTGGACAAGGGAGGCATAAGTGCGCTGCGCTCCTAAGCTATCTCCCTGCTAAGACACACTGCCAAAGCTTTTCGCTATGATGCAGTCTAGTGCAGACGCACACTACGGCTCTCCGGAGCTGTCCGAAGCGAAGCGCCGGTCGCCGGCGTCTTTCGGCTGAAGCAGCGCTTCGGAGCGTACGGCTGTTGTGTGCGCGAAGCAGCCGCTTCTCCTGCTCCGGGAGCCGGACAGAGCGGTAGCTTGTACGAGGGCGAAGAACGAAGCCGCAGAGCACCGGACTTGTGTGCACAGCCTACGGGCTGCTAGAGGAAGGTGGCTGCACCTCCCTAACCTATCAATTCACAGCTGGCATGCTCTATGGAGCTGTTCCAGGACAACTTTCATTGCTTATGGGTTCGTCCTGATACAGCCCCTCCTGGGAAACTCGTGCTCGTTCCCCGAGGCTCCGAGATGCAGAAACATCGATGGCAGCTGCAGAAATGAAGGGCTGCGTTGAGTTGTCGAGAAGCAAGAACATAGCCAGCGCCTAAATGTCTGGGAGTCAGCAGCTGCTGCACTTTTGCGTTTGCCTTCACTGTGCACTGATTGCCGAGACATGTGCACGCTAGAAAAACAAGGTGGGCAAGAGGAGGAAGAGAGTACGGGCATCAGAGAGCATCTGGCATCTTGTCCTGGAAACTGCAGTGTTTTTGGAGAGTACAGCAAATCCGTGTTTCTGGACAAGGGAGGCATAAGTGCGCTGCGCTCCTAAGCTATCTCCCTGCGAGACACACTGCCAAAGCTTTTCGTTATCCTGCAGTCTAGTGCAGACGCACACTACGGCTCTCGGCTGCTGTCCGAAGCGAAGCGCCGGTGGCCGGCGTCTTTCGGCTGAAGCTGCGCTTCGGAGCGTACGGCTGCCGCTCCGCTGTTGTGTGCGCGAAGCAGCCGCTTCTCCTGCTCCGGGAGCCGGACAGAGCGGTAGCTTGTACGAGGGCGAAGAACGAAGCCGAAGAGCACCGGGCTTCTGCGCGCACCCTAAGGACTGCTAGAGGACCGTGGTGGACACTCGCCTGCGTCTTCAATTCCATTCTAGCATCCTTATGGAAGGTGTTCCAGGACAATTTTCCTGAGTTTTGAATTCCTCCTGATGCAGCCCCTCCTGGGAAACTCGTGCTCGTCCTCTGAGGCTCCGAGTGCAGAGACCTCGATGGCAACTGCAGAAATGAAGGGCTGCGTTGAGTTGTCGAGACGCAAGAACATAGCCAGCGCCTTGTGTTTGGGAGTCAGCAGCACCTGGACTTTTGCGATTGCTTTCACTGTGCACTGAATGCCAGGACGGCATGGGCACGTTAAAACAACGAGCTGAGCAAGAGTCCCCGAAAGATCACGGCCGTCAGAAAGCATCTTATATATTGCCCTGGAAAGAGCAGTGTTTTTGGAGTGTGCAGTAAAATCGTGTTTCTGGACAAGGGAGGCATAAGTGCGCTGCGCTCCTAAGCTATCTCCCTGCTAAGACACACTGCCAAAGCTTTTCGCTATGATGCAGTCTAGTGCAGACGCATACTCCGGCTCTCCGGAGCTGTCCGAAGCGAAGCGCCGGTCGCCGGCGTCTTTCGGCTGAAGCAGCGCTTCGGAGCGTACGGCTGTTGTGTGCGCGAAGCAGCCGCTTCTCCTGCTCCGGGAGCCGGACAGAGCGGTAGCTTGTACGAGGGCGAAGAACGAAGCCGCAGAGCACCGGACTTGTGTGCACAGCCTACGGGCTGCTAGAGGAAGGTGGCTGCACCTCCCTAACCTATCAATTCACAGCTGGCATGCTCTATGGAGCTGTTCCAGGACAACTTTCATTGCTTATGGGTTCGTCCTGATACAGCCCCTCCTGGGAAACTCGTGCTCGTTCCCTGAGGCTCCGAGATGCAGAAACATCGATGGCAGCTGCAGAAATGAAGGGCTGCGTTGAGTTGTCGAGAAGCAAGAATATAGCCAGCGCCTTGTGTTTGGGAGTCAGCAGCACCTGGACTTTTGCGATTGCTTTCACTGTGCACTGAATGCCAGGACGGCATGGGCACGTTAAAACAACGAGCTGAGCAAGAGTCCCCGAAAGATCACGGCCGTCAGAAAGCATCTTATATATTGCCCTGGAAAGAGCAGTGTTTTTGGAGTGTGCAGTAAAATCGTGTTTCTGGACAAGGGAGGCATAAGTGCGCTGCGCTCCTAAGCTATCTCCCTGCTAAGACACACTGCCAAAGCTTTTCGCTATGATGCAGTCTAGTGCAGACGCACACTACGGCTCTCCGGAGCTGTCCGAAGCGAAGCGCCGGTCGCCGGCGTCTTTCGGCTGAAGCAGCGCTTCGGAGCGTACGGCTGTTGTGTGCGCGAAGCAGCCGCTTCTCCTGCTCCGGGAGCCGGACAGAGCGGTAGCTTGTACGAGGGCGAAGAACGAAGCCGCAGAGCACCGGACTTGTGTGCACAGCCTACGGGCTGCTAGAGGAAGGTGGCTGCACCTCCCTAACCTATCAATTCACAGCTGGCATGCTCTATGGAGCTGTTCCAGGACAACTTTCATTGCTTATGGGTTCGTCCTGATACAGCCCCTCCTGGGAAACTCGTGCTCGTTCCCCGAGGCTCCGAGATGCAGAAACATCGATGGCAGCTGCAGAAATGAAGGGCTGCGTTGAGTTGTCGAGAAGCAAGAACATAGCCAGCGCCTAAATGTCTGGGAGTCAGCAGCTGCTGCACTTTTGCGTTTGCCTTCACTGTGCACTGATTGCCGAGACATGTGCACGCTAGAAAAACAAGGTGGGCAAGAGGAGGAAGAGAGTACGGGCATCAGAGAGCATCTGGCATCTTGTCCTGGAAACTGCAGTGTTTTTGGAGAGTACAGCAAATCCGTGTTTCTGGACAAGGGAGGCATAAGTGCGCTGCGCTCCTAAGCTATCTCCCTGCGAGACACACTGCCAAAGCTTTTCGTTATCCTGCAGTCTAGTGCAGACGCACACTACGGCTCTCGGCTGCTGTCCGAAGCGAAGCGCCGGTGGCCGGCGTCTTTCGGCTGAAGCTGCGCTTCGGAGCGTACGGCTGCCGCTCCGCTCTTGTGTGCGCGAAGCAGCCGCTTCTCCTGCTCCGGGAGCCGGACAGAGCGGTAGCTTGTACGAGGGCGAAGAGCGAAGCCGAAGAGCACCGGGCTTCTGCGCGCACCCTAAGGACTGCTAGAGGACCATGGTGGCCGCTCGCCCGCCTCTTCAATTCCCTTCTAGCATCCTTATGGAAAGTGTTCCAGGACAATTTTCCTGAGTTTTGAATTCGTCCTGATGCAGCCCCTCCTGGGAAACTCGTGCTCGTCCTCTGAGTCTCCGACATGCAGAGACCTCGATGGCAACTGCAGAAATGAAGGGCTACGTTGAGTTGTCGAGAAGCAAGAACCTAGCCAGCGCCTTGTGTTTGGGAGTCAGCAGCACCTGGACTTTTTCGATTGCCTTCACTGTGCACTGAATACCACGACGGCATGGGCACGTTAAAACAACGCGCTGAGCAAGAGTCCCCGAAAGATCACGGCCGTCAGAAAGCAGCTTATATATTGCCCTGGAAAGAGCAGTGTTTTAGGAGTGTGCAGTAAAATCGTGTTTCTGGACAAGGGAGGCATAAGTGCGCTGCGCTCCTAAGCTATCTCCCTGCGAGACACACTGCCAAAGCTTTTCGTTATCCTGCAGTCTAGTGCAGACGCACACTACGGCTCTCGGCTGCTGTCCGAAGCCAAACGCCGGTCGCCGGCGTCTTTCGGCTGAAGCAGCGCTTCGGAGCGTACGGCTGCCGCTCCGCTGCTGTGTGCGCGAAGCAGCCGCTTCTCCTGCTCCGGGAGCCGGACAGAGCGGTAGCTTGTACGAGGGCGAAGAACGAAGCCGCAGAGCACCGGGCTTCTGCGCGCACCCTAAGGACTGCTAGAGGACCGTGGTCGACACTCGCCTGCGTCTTCAATTCCATTCTAGCATCCTTATGGAAGGTGTTCCAGGACAATTCTCCTGAGTTTTGAATTCGTCCTGATGCAGCCCCTCCTGGGAAACTCGTGCTCGTCCTCTGAGGCTCCGAGTGCAGAGACCTCGATGGCAACTGCAGAAACGAAGCACTCCGTTGAGTTGTCGAGAAGCAAGAATATAGCCAGCGCCTTGTGTTTGGGAGTCAGCAGCACCTGGACTTTTGCGATTGCTTTCACTGTGCACTGAATGCCAGGACGGCATGGGCACGTTAAAACAACGAGCTGAGCAAGAGTCCCCGAAAGATCACGGCCGTCAGAAAGCATCTTATATATTGCCCTGGAAAGAGCAGTGTTTTTGGAGTGTGCAGTAAAATCGTGTTTCTGGACAAGGGAGGCATAAGTGCGCTGCGCTCCTAAGCTATCTCCCTGCTAAGACACACTGCCAAAGCTTTTCGCTATGATGCAGTCTAGTGCAGACGCACACTACGGCTCTCCGGAGCTGTCCGAAGCGAAGCGCCGGTCGCCGGCGTCTTTCGGCTGAAGCAGCGCTTCGGAGCGTACGGCTGTTGTGTGCGCGAAGCAGCCGCTTCTCCTGCTCCGGGAGCCGGACAGAGCGGTAGCTTGTACGAGGGCGAAGAACGAAGCCGCAGAGCACCGGACTTGTGTGCACAGCCTACGGGCTGCTAGAGGAAGGTGGCTGCACCTCCCTAACCTATCAATTCACAGCTGGCATGCTCTATGGAGCTGTTCCAGGACAACTTTCATTGCTTATGGGTTCGTCCTGATACAGCCCCTCCTGGGAAACTCGTGCTCGTTCCCCGAGGCTCCGAGATGCAGAAACATCGATGGCAGCTGCAGAAATGAAGGGCTGCGTTGAGTTGTCGAGAAGCAAGAACATAGCCAGCGCCTAAATGTCTGGGAGTCAGCAGCTGCTGCACTTTTGCGTTTGCCTTCACTGTGCACTGATTGCCGAGACATGTGCACGCTAGAAAAACAAGGTGGGCAAGAGGAGGAAGAGAGTACGGGCATCAGAGAGCATCTGGCATCTTGTCCTGGAAACTGCAGTGTTTTTGGAGAGTACAGCAAATCCGTGTTTCTGGACAAGGGAGGCATAAGTGCGCTGCGCTCCTAAGCTATCTCCCTGCGAGACACACTGCCAAAGCTTTTCGTTATCCTGCAGTCTAGTGCAGACGCACACTACGGCTCTCGGCTGCTGTCCGAAGCGAAGCGCCGGTGGCCGGCGTCTTTCGGCTGAAGCTGCGCTTCGGAGCGTACGGCTGCCGCTCCGCTGTTGTGTGCGCGAAGCAGCCGCTTCTCCTGCTCCGGGAGCCGGACAGAGCGGTAGCTTGTACGAGGGCGAAGAACGAAGCCGAAGAGCACCGGGCTTCTGCGCGCACCCTAAGGACTGCTAGAGGACCGTGGTGGACACTCGCCTGCGTCTTCAATTCCATTCTAGCATCCTTATGGAAGGTGTTCCAGGACAATTTTCCTGAGTTTTGAATTCCTCCTGATGCAGCCCCTCCTGGGAAACTCGTGCTCGTCCTCTGAGGCTCCGAGTGCAGAGACCTCGATGGCAACTGCAGAAATGAAGGGCTGCGTTGAGTTGTCGAGACGCAAGAACATAGCCAGCGCCTTGTGTTTGGGAGTCAGCAGCACCTGGACTTTTGCGATTGCTTTCACTGTGCACTGAATGCCAGGACGGCATGGGCACGTTAAAACAACGAGCTGAGCAAGAGTCCCCGAAAGATCACGGCCGTCAGAAAGCATCTTATATATTGCCCTGGAAAGAGCAGTGTTTTTGGAGTGTGCAGTAAAATCGTGTTTCTGGACAAGGGAGGCATAAGTGCGCTGCGCTCCTAAGCTATCTCCCTGCTAAGACACACTGCCAAAGATTTTCGCTATGATGCAGTCTAGTGCAGACGCATACTCCGGCTCTCCGGAGCTGTCCGAAGCGAAGCGCCGGTCGCCGGCGTCTTTCGGCTGAAGCAGCGCTTCGGAGCGTACGGCTGTTGTGTGCGCGAAGCAGCCGCTTCTCCTGCTCCGGGAGCCGGACAGAGCGGTAGCTTGTACGAGGGCGAAGAACGAAGCCGCAGAGCACCGGACTTGTGTGCACAGCCTACGGGCTGCTAGAGGAAGGTGGCTGCACCTCCCTAACCTATCAATTCACAGCTGGCATGCTCTATGGAGCTGTTCCAGGACAACTTTCATTGCTTATGGGTTCGTCCTGATACAGCCCCTCCTGGGAAACTCGTGCTCGTTCCCTGAGGCTCCGAGATGCAGAAACATCGATGGCAGCTGCAGAAATGAAGGGCTGCGTTGAGTTGTCGAGAAGCAAGAATATAGCCAGCGCCTTGTGTTTGGGAGTCAGCAGCACCTGGACTTTTGCGATTGCTTTCACTGTGCACTGAATGCCAGGACGGCATGGGCACGTTAAAACAACGAGCTGAGCAAGAGTCCCCGAAAGATCACGGCCGTCAGAAAGCATCTTATATATTGCCCTGGAAAGAGCAGTGTTTTTGGAGTGTGCAGTAAAATCGTGTTTCTGGACAAGGGAGGCATAAGTGCGCTGCGCTCCTAAGCTATCTCCCTGCTAAGACACACTGCCAAAGCTTTTCGCTATGATGCAGTCTAGTGCAGACGCACACTACGGCTCTCCGGAGCTGTCCGAAGCGAAGCGCCGGTCGCCGGCGTCTTTCGGCTGAAGCAGCGCTTCGGAGCGTACGGCTGTTGTGTGCGCGAAGCAGCCGCTTCTCCTGCTCCGGGAGCCGGACAGAGCGGTAGCTTGTACGAGGGCGAAGAACGAAGCCGCAGAGCACCGGACTTGTGTGCACAGCCTACGGGCTGCTAGAGGAAGGTGGCTGCACCTCCCTAACCTATCAATTCACAGCTGGCATGCTCTATGGAGCTGTTCCAGGACAACTTTCATTGCTTATGGGTTCGTCCTGATACAGCCCCTCCTGGGAAACTCGTGCTCGTTCCCCGAGGCTCCGAGATGCAGAAACATCGATGGCAGCTGCAGAAATGAAGGGCTGCGTTGAGTTGTCGAGAAGCAAGAACATAGCCAGCGCCTAAATGTCTGGGAGTCAGCAGCTGCTGCACTTTTGCGTTTGCCTTCACTGTGCACTGATTGCCGAGACATGTGCACGCTAGAAAAACAAGGTGGGCAAGAGGAGGAAGAGAGTACGGGCATCAGAGAGCATCTGGCATCTTGTCCTGGAAACTGCAGTGTTTTTGGAGAGTACAGCAAATCCGTGTTTCTGGACAAGGGAGGCATAAGTGCGCTGCGCTCCTAAGCTATCTCCCTGCGAGACACACTGCCAAAGCTTTTCGTTATCCTGCAGTCTAGTGCAGACGCACACTACGGCTCTCGGCTGCTGTCCGAAGCGAAGCGCCGGTGGCCGGCGTCTTTCGGCTGAAGCTGCGCTTCGGAGCGTACGGCTGCCGCTCCGCTCTTGTGTGCGCGAAGCAGCCGCTTCTCCTGCTCCGGGAGCCGGACAGAGCGGTAGCTTGTACGAGGGCGAAGAGCGAAGCCGAAGAGCACCGGGCTTCTGCGCGCACCCTAAGGACTGCTAGAGGACCATGGTGGCCGCTCGCCCGCCTCTTCAATTCCCTTCTAGCATCCTTATGGAAAGTGTTCCAGGACAATTTTCCTGAGTTTTGAATTCGTCCTGATGCAGCCCCTCCTGGGAAACTCGTGCTCGTCCTCTGAGTCTCCGACATGCAGAGACCTCGATGGCAACTGCAGAAATGAAGGGCTACGTTGAGTTGTCGAGAAGCAAGAACCTAGCCAGCGCCTTGTGTTTGGGAGTCAGCAGCACCTGGACTTTTTCGATTGCCTTCACTGTGCACTGAATACCACGACGGCATGGGCACGTTAAAACAACGCGCTGAGCAAGAGTCCCCGAAAGATCACGGCCGTCAGAAAGCAGCTTATATATTGCCCTGGAAAGAGCAGTGTTTTAGGAGTGTGCAGTAAAATCGTGTTTCTGGACAAGGGAGGCATAAGTGCGCTGCGCTCCTAAGCTATCTCCCTGCGAGACACACTGCCAAAGCTTTTCGTTATCCTGCAGTCTAGTGCAGACGCACACTACGGCTCTCGGCTGCTGTCCGAAGCCAAACGCCGGTCGCCGGCGTCTTTCGGCTGAAGCAGCGCTTCGGAGCGTACGGCTGCCGCTCCGCTGCTGTGTGCGCGAAGCAGCCGCTTCTCCTGCTCCGGGAGCCGGACAGAGCGGTAGCTTGTACGAGGGCGAAGAACGAAGCCGCAGAGCACCGGGCTTCTGCGCGCACCCTAAGGACTGCTAGAGGACCGTGGTCGACACTCGCCTGCGTCTTCAATTCCATTCTAGCATCCTTATGGAAGGTGTTCCAGGACAATTCTCCTGAGTTTTGAATTCGTCCTGATGCAGCCCCTCCTGGGAAACTCGTGCTCGTCCTCTGAGGCTCCGAGTGCAGAGACCTCGATGGCAACTGCAGAAACGAAGCACTCCGTTGAGTTGTCGAGAAGCAAGAACATAGCCAGCGCCTTGTGTTTGGGAGTCAGCAGCTGCTGGACTTTTGCGATTGCCTTCACTGTGCACTGAATGCCACGACGGCATGGGCACGTTAAAACAACGAGCTGAGCAAGAGTCCCCGAAAGATCACGGCCGTCAGAAAGCAGCTTATATATTGCCCTGGAAAGAGCAGTGTTTTTGGAGTGTGCAGTAAAATCGTGTTTCTGGACAAGGGAGGCATAAGTGCGCTGCGCTCCTAAGCTATCTCCCTGCGAGACACACTGCCAAAGCTTTTCGCTATCATGCAGTCTAGTGCAGACGCACACTACGGCTCTCGGCTGCTGTCCGAAGCCAAGCGCCGGTGGCCGGCGTCTTTCGGCTGAAGCAGCGCTTCGGAGCGTACGGCTGTTGTGTGCGCGAAGCAGCCGCTTCTCCTGCTCCGGGAGTCGGAGAGAGCGGTAGCTTGTACGAGGGCGAAGAACGAAGCCGCAGAGCACCGGACTTGTGTGCACAGCCTACGGGCTGCTAGAGGAAGGTGGCTGCACCTCCCTAACCTATCAATTCACAGCTGGCATGCTCTATGGAGCTGTTCCAGGACAACTTTCATTGCTTATGGGTTCGTCCTGATACAGCCCCTCCTGGGAAACTCGTGCTCGTCCCCTGAGGCTCCGAGATGCAGAAACATCGATGGCAGCTGCAGAAATGAAGGGCTGCGTTGAGTTGTCGAGAAGCAAGAACATAGCCAGCGCCTAAGTGTCTGGGAGTCAGCAGCTGCTGCACTTTTGCGATTGCCTTCACTGTGCACTGATTGCCGAGACATGTGCACGCTAAAAAAACAAGGTGGGCAAGAGGAGGAAGAGAGTACGGGCATCAGAGAGCATCTGGCATCTTGTCCTGGAAACTGCAGTGTTTTTGGAGAGTACAGCAAATCCGTGTTTCTGGACAAGGGAGGCATAAGTGCGCTGCGCTCCTAAGCTATCTCCCTGCGAGACACACTGCCAAAGCTTTTCGCTATCATGCAGTCTAGTGCAGACGCACACTCCGGCTCTCCGGAGCTGTCCGAAGCCAAGCGCCGGTGGCCGGCGTCTTTCGGCTGAAGCTGCGCTTCGGAGCGTACGGCTGCCGCTCCGCTGTTGTGTGCGCGAAGCAGCCGCTTCTCCTGCTCCGGGAGCCGGACAGAGCGGTAGCTTGTACGAGGGCGAAGAACGAAGCCGCAGAGCACCGGCCTTCTGCGCGCACCCTAAGGACTGCTAGAGGACCGTGGTGGACACTCGCCTGCGTCTTCAATTCCATTCTAGCATCCTTATGGAAGGTGTTCCAGGACAATTCTCCTGAGTTTTGAATTCGTCCTGATGCAGCCCCTCCTGGGAAACTCGTGCTCGTCCTCTGAGGCTCCGAGTGCAGAGACCTCGATGGCAACTGCAGAAATGAAGCACTCCGTTGAGTTGTCGAGAAGCAAGAACATAGCCAGCGCCTTGTGTTTGGGAGTCAGCAGCTGCTGGACTTTTTCGATTGCCTTCACTGTGCACTGAATGCCACGACGGCATGGGCACGTTAAAACAACGAGCTGAGCAAGAGTCCCCGAAAGATCACGGCCGTCAGAAAGCATCTTATATATTGCCCTGGAAAGAGCAGTGTTTTTGGAGTGTGCAGTAAAATCGTGTTTCTGGACAAGGGAGGCATAAGTGCGCTGCGCTCCTAAGCTATCTCCCTGCTAAGACACACTGCCAAAGCTTTTCGCTATGATGCAGTCTAGTGCAGACGCATACTCCGGCTCTCCGGAGCTGTCCGAAGCGAAGCGCCGGTCGCCGGCGTCTTTCGGCTGAAGCAGCGCTTCGGAGCGTACGGCTGTTGTGTGCGCGAAGCAGCCGCTTCTCCTGCTCCGGGAGCCGGACAGAGCGGTAGCTTGTACGAGGGCGAAGAACGAAGCCGCAGAGCACCGGACTTGTGTGCACAGCCTACGGGCTGCTAGAGGAAGGTGGCTGCACCTCCCTAACCTATCAATTCACAGCTGGCATGCTCTATGGAGCTGTTCCAGGACAACTTTCATTGCTTATGGGTTCGTCCTGATACAGCCCCTCCTGGGAAACTCGTGCTCGTCCCCTGAGGCTCCGAGATGCAGAAACATCGATGGCAGCTGCAGAAATGAAGGGCTGCGTTGAGTTGTCGAGAAGCAAGAACATAGCCAGCGCCTAAGTGTCTGGGAGTCAGCAGCTGCTGCACTTTTGCGATTGCCTTCACTGTGCACTGATTGCCGAGACATGTGCACGCTAAAAAAACAAGGTGGGCAAGAGGAGGAAGAGAGTACGGGCATCAGAGAGCATCTGGCATCTTGTCCTGGAAACTGCAGTGTTTTTGGAGAGTACAGCAAATCCGTGTTTCTGGACAAGGGAGGCATAAGTGCGCTGCGCTCCTAAGCTATCTCCCTGCGAGACACACTGCCAAAGCTTTTCGCTATCATGCAGTCTAGTGCAGACGCACACTCCGGCTCTCCGGAGCTGTCCGAAGCCAAGCGCCGGTGGCCGGCGTCTTTCGGCTGAAGCTGCGCTTCGGAGCGTACGGCTGCCGCTCCGCTGTTGTGTGCGCGAAGCAGCCGCTTCTCCTGCTCCGGGAGCCGGACAGAGCGGTAGCTTGTACGAGGGCGAAGAACGAAGCCGCAGAGCACCGGCCTTCTGCGCGCACCCTAAGGACTGCTAGAGGACCGTGGTGGACACTCGCCTGCGTCTTCAATTCCATTCTAGCATCCTTATGGAAGGTGTTCCAGGACAATTCTCCTGAGTTTTGAATTCGTCCTGATGCAGCCCCTCCTGGGAAACTCGTGCTCGTCCTCTGAGGCTCCGAGTGCAGAGACCTCGATGGCAACTGCAGAAATGAAGCACTCCGTTGAGTTGTCGAGAAGCAAGAACATAGCCAGCGCCTTGTGTTTGGGAGTCAGCAGCTGCTGGACTTTTTCGATTGCCTTCACTGTGCACTGAATGCCACGACGGCATGGGCACGTTAAAACAACGAGCTGAGCAAGAGTCCCCGAAAGATCACGGCCGTCAGAAAGCATCTTATATATTGCCCTGGAAAGAGCAGTGTTTTTGGAGTGTGCAGTAAAATCGTGTTTCTGGACAAGGGAGGCATAAGTGCGCTGCGCTCCTAAGCTATCTCCCTGCTAAGACACACTGCCAAAGCTTTTCGCTATGATGCAGTCTAGTGCAGACGCATACTCCGGCTCTCCGGAGCTGTCCGAAGCGAAGCGCCGGTCGCCGGCGTCTTTCGGCTGAAGCAGCGCTTCGGAGCGTACGGCTGTTGTGTGCGCGAAGCAGCCGCTTCTCCTGCTCCGGGAGCCGGACAGAGCGGTAGCTTGTACGAGGGCGAAGAACGAAGCCGCAGAGCACCGGACTTGTGTGCACAGCCTACGGGCTGCTAGAGGAAGGTGGCTGCACCTCCCTAACCTATCAATTCACAGCTGGCATGCTCTATGGAGCTGTTCCAGGACAACTTTCATTGCTTATGGGTTCGTCCTGATACAGCCCCTCCTGGGAAACTCGTGCTCGTCCCCTGAGGCTCCGAGATGCAGAAACATCGATGGCAGCTGCAGAAATGAAGGGCTGCGTTGAGTTGTCGAGAAGCAAGAACATAGCCAGCGCCTAAGTGTCTGGGAGTCAGCAGCTGCTGCACTTTTGCGATTGCCTTCACTGTGCACTGATTGCCGAGACATGTGCACGCTAAAAAAACAAGGTGGGCAAGAGGAGGAAGAGAGTACGGGCATCAGAGAGCATCTGGCATCTTGTCCTGGAAACTGCAGTGTTTTTGGAGAGTACAGCAAATCCGTGTTTCTGGACAAGGGAGGCATAAGTGCGCTGCGCTCCTAAGCTATCTCCCTGCGAGACACACTGCCAAAGCTTTTCGCTATCATGCAGTCTAGTGCAGACGCACACTCCGGCTCTCCGGAGCTGTCCGAAGCCAAGCGCCGGTCGCCGGCGTCTTTCGGCTGAAGCAGCGCTTCGGAGCGTACGGCTGCCGCTCCGCTGTTGTGTGCGCGAAGCAGCCGCTTCTCCTGCTCCAGGAGCCGGACAGAGCGGTAGCTTGTACGAGGGCGAAGAACGAAGCCGCAGAGCACCGGGCTTCTGCGCGCACCCTAAGGACTGCTAGAGGACCGTGGTGGACACTCGCCTGCGTCTTCAATTCCATTCTAGCATCCTTATGGAAGGTGTTCCAGGACAATTTTCCTGAGTTTTGAATTCCTCCTGATGCAGCCCCTCCTGGGAAACTCGTGCTCGTCCTCTGAGTCTCCGACATGCAGAGACCTCGATGGCAACTGCAGAAATGAAGGGCTGCGTTGAGTTGTCGAGACGCAAGAACATAGCCAGCGCCTTGTGTTTGGGAGTCAGCAGCACCTGGACTTTTGCGATTGCTTTCACTGTGCACTGAATGCCAGGACGGCATGGGCACGTTAAAACAACGCGCTGAGCAAGAGTCCCGAAAGATCACGGCCGTCAGAAAGCAGCTTATATATTGCCCTGGAAAGAGCAGTGTTTTAGGAGTGTGCAGTAAAATCGTGTTTCTGGACAAGGGAGGCATAAGTGCGCTGCGCTCCTAAGCTATCTCCCTGCGAGACACACTGCCAAAGCTTTTCGTTATCCTGCAGTCTAGTGCAGACGCACACTACGGCTCTCGGCTGCTGTCCGAAGCCAAGCGCCGGTCGCCGGCGTCTTTCGGCTGAAGCAGCGCTTCGGAGCGTACGGCTGCCGCTCCGCTGCTGTGTGCGCGAAGCAGCCGCTTCTCCTGCTCCGGGAGCCGGACAGAGCGGTAGCTTGTACGAGGGCGAAGAACGAAGCCGCAGAGCACCGGGCTTCTGCGCGCACCCTAAGGACTGCTAGAGGACCGTGGTGAACACTCGCCTGCGTCTTCAATTCCATTCTAGCATCCTTATGGAAGGTGTTCCAGGACAATTCTCCTGAGTTTTGAATTCGTCCTGATGCAGCCCCTCCTGGGAAACTCGTGCTCGTCCTCTGAGGCTCCGAGTGCAGAGACCTCGATGGCAACTGCAGAAATGAAGCACTCCGTTGAGTTGTCGAGAAGCAAGAACATAGCCAGCGCCTTGTGTTTGGGAGTCAGCAGCTGCTGGACTTTTGCGATTGCCTTCACTGTGCACTGAATGCCACGACGGCATGGGCACGTTAAAACAACGAGCTGAGCAAGAGTCCCCGAAAGATCACGGCCGTCAGAAAGCATCTTATATATTGCCCTGGAAAGAGCAGTGTTTTTGGAGTGTGCAGTAAAATCGTGTTTCTGGACAAGGGAGGCATAAGTGCGCTGCGCTCCTAAGCTATCTCCCTGCGAGACACACTGCCAAAGCTTTTCGCTATGATGCAGTCTAGTGCAGACGCATACTCCGGCTCTCCGGAGCTGTCCGAAGCGAAGCGCCGGTCGCCGGCGTCTTTCGGCTGAAGCAGCGCTTCGGAGCGTACGGCTGTTGTGTGCGCGAAGCAGCCGCTTCTCCTGCTCCGTGAGCCGGACAGAGCGGTAGCTTGTACGAGGGCGAAGAACGAAGCCGCAGAGCACCGGACTTGTGTGCACAGCCTACGGGCTGCTAGAGGAAGGTGGCTGCACCTCCCTAACCTATCAATTCACAGCTGGCATGCTCTTTGGAGCTGTTCCAGGACAACTTTCATTGCTTATGGGTTCGTCCTGATACAGCCCCTCCTGGGAAACTCGTGCTCGTCCCCTGAGGCTCCGAGATGCAGAAACATCGATGGCAGCTGCAGAAATGAAGGGCTGCGTTGAGTTGTCGAGAAGCAAGAACATAGCCAGCGCCTAAGTGTCTGGGAGTCAGCAGCTGCTGCACTTTTGCGATTGCCTTCACTGTGCACTGATTGCCGAGACATGTGCACGCTAAAAAAACAAGGTGGGCAAGAGGAGGAAGAGAGTACGGGCATCAGAGAGCATCTGGCATCTTGTCCTGGAAACTGCAGTGTTTTTGGAGAGTACAGCAAATCCGTGTTTCTGGACAAGGGAGGCATAAGTGCGCTGCGCTCCTAAGCTATCTCCCTGCGAGACACACTGCCAAAGCTTTTCGCTAACATGCAGTCTAGTGCAGACGCACACTCCGGCTCTCCGGAGCTGTCCGAAGCCAAGCGCCGGTGGCCGGCGTCTTTCGGCTGAAGCTGCGCTTCGGAGCGTACGGCTGTTGTGTGCGCGAAGCAGCCGCTTCTCCTGCTCCGGGAGCCGGACAGAGCGGTAGCTTGTACGAGGGCGAAGAGCGAAGCCGAAGAGCACCGGCCTTCTGCGCGCACCCTAAGGACTGCTAGAGGACCGTGGTGGCCGCTCGCCCGCCTCTTCAATTCCCTTCTAGCATCCTTATGGAAAGTGTTCCAGGACAATTTTCCTGAATTTTGAATTCGTCCTGATGCAGCCCCTCCTGGGAAACTCGTGCTCGTCCTCTGAGTCTCCGACATGCAGAGACCTCGATGGCAACTGCAGAAATGAAGGGCTACGTTGAGTTGTCGAGAAGCAAGAACATAGCCAGCGCCTTGTGTTTGGGAGTCAGCAGCACCTGGACTTTTTCGATTGCCTTCACTGTGCACTGAATACCACGACGGCATGGGCACGTTAAAACAACGCGCTGAGCAAGAGTCCCGAAAGATCACGGCCGTCAGAAAGCAGCTTATATATTGCCCTGGAAAGAGCAGTGTTTTAGGAGTGTGCAGTAAAATCGTGTTTCTGGACAAGGGAGGCATAAGTGCGCTGCGCTCCTAAGCTATCTCCCTGCGAGACACACTGCCAAAGCTTTTCGTTATCCTGCAGTCTAGTGCAGACGCACACTACGGCTCTCGGCTGCTGTCCGAAGCCAAACGCCGGTCGCCGGCGTCTTTCGGCTGAAGCAGCGCTTCGGAGCGTACGGCTGCCGCTCCGCTGCTGTGTGCGCGAAGCAGCCGCTTCTCCTGCTCCGGGAGCCGGACAGAGCGGTAGCTTGTACGAGGGCGAAGAACGAAGCCGCAGAGCACCGGCCTTCTGCGCGCACCCTAAGGACTGCTAGAGGACCGTGGTGGACACTCGCCTGCGTCTTCAATTCCATTCTAGCATCCTTATGGAAGGTGTTCCAGGACAATTCTCCTGAGTTTTGAATTCGTCCTGATGCAGCCCCTCCTGGGAAACTCGTGCTCGTCCTCTGAGTCTCCGAGTGCAGAGACCTCGATGGCAACTGCAGAAATGAAGCACTCCGTTGAGTTGTCGAGAAGCAAGAACATAGCCAGCGCCTTGTGTTTGGGAGTCAGCAGCTGCTGGACTTTTGCGATTGCCTTCACTGTGCACTGAATGCCACGACGGCATGGGCACGTTAAAACAACGAGCTGAGCAAGAGTCCCCGAAAGATCACGGCCGTCAGAAAGCATCTTATATATTGCCCTGGAAAGAGCAGTGTTTTTGGAGTGTGCAGTAAAATCGTGTTTCTGGACAAGGGAGGCATAAGTGCGCTGCGCTCCTAAGCTATCTCCCTGCTAAGACACACTGCCAAAGCTTTTCGCTAGGATGCAGTCTAGTGCAGACGCATACTCCGGCTCTCCGGAGCTGTCCGAAGCCAAGCGCCGGTGGCCGGCGTCTTTCGGCTGAAGCAGCGCTTCGGAGCGTACGGCTGTTGTGTGCGCGAAGCAGCCGCTTCTCCTGCTCCGGGAGCCGGACAGAGCGGTAGCTTGTACGAGGGCGAAGAACGAAGCCGCAGAGCACCGGACTTGTGTGCACAGCCTACGGGCTGCTAGAGGAAGGTGGCTGCACCTCCCTAACCTATCAATTCACAGCTGGCATGCTCTATGGAGCTGTTCCAGGACAACTTTCATTGCTTATGGGTTCGTCCTGATACAGCCCCTCCTGGGAAACTCGTGCTCGTCCCCTGAGGCTCCGAGATGCAGAAACATCGATGGCAGCTGCAGAAATGAAGGGCTGCGTTGAGTTGTCGAGAAGCAAGAACATAGCCAGCGCCTAAGTGTCTGGGAGTCAGCAGCTGCTGCACTTTTGCGATTGCCTTCACTGTGCACTGATTGCCGAGACATGTGCACGCTAAAAAAACAAGGTGGGCAAGAGGAGGAAGAGAGTACGGGCATCAGAGAGCATCTGGCATCTTGTCCTGGAAACTGCAGTGTTTTTGGAGAGTACAGCAAATCCGTGTTTCTGGACAAGGGAGGCATAAGTGCGCTGCGCTCCTAAGCTATCTCCCTGCGAGACACACTGCCAAAGCTTTTCGCTATCATGCAGTCTAGTGCAGACGCACACTCCGGCTCTCCGGAGCTGTCCGAAGCCAAGCGCCGGTGGCCGGCGTCTTTCGGCTGAAGCTGCGCTTCGGAGCGTACGGCTGCCGCTCCGCTGTTGTGTGCGCGAAGCAGCCGCTTCTCCTGCTCCGGGAGCCGGACAGAGCGGTAGCTTGTACGAGGGCGAAGAACGAAGCCGCAGAGCACCGGCCTTCTGCGCGCACCCTAAGGACTGCTAGAGGACCGTGGTGGACACTCGCCTGCGTCTTCAATTCCATTCTAGCATCCTTATGGAAGGTGTTCCAGGACAATTTTCCTGAATTTTGAATTCGTCCTGATGCAGCCCCTCCTGGGAAACTCGTGCTCGTCCTCTGAGTCTCCGACATGCAGAGACCTCGATGGCAACTGCAGAAATGAAGGGCTACGTTGAGTTGTCGAGAAGCAAGAACATAGCCAGCGCCTTGTGTTTGGGAGTCAGCAGCACCTGGACTTTTTCGATTGCCTTCACTGTGCACTGAATACCACGACGGCATGGGCACGTTAAAACAACGCGCTGAGCAAGAGTCCCGAAAGATCACGGCCGTCAGAAAGCAGCTTATATATTGCCCTGGAAAGAGCAGTGTTTTAGGAGTGTGCAGTAAAATCGTGTTTCTGGACAAGGGAGGCATAAGTGCGCTGCGCTCCTAAGCTATCTCCCTGCGAGACACACTGCCAAAGCTTTTCGTTATCCTGCAGTCTAGTGCAGACGCACACTACGGCTCTCGGCTGCTGTCCGAAGCGAAGCGCCGGTCGCCGGCGTCTTTCGGCTGAAGCTGCGCTTCGGAGCGTACGGCTGCCGCTCCGCTGTTGTGTGCGCGAAGCAGCCGCTTCTCCTGCTCCGGGAGCCGGACAGAGCGGTAGCTTGTACGAGGGCGAAGAGCGAAGCCGAAGAGCACCGGGCTTCTGCGCGCACCCTAAGGACTGCTAGAGGACCATGGTGGCCGCTCGCCCGCCTCTTCAATTCCCTTCTAGCATCCTTATGGAAAGTGTTCCAGGACAATTTTCCTGAATTTTGAATTCGTCCTGATGCAGCCCCTCCTGGGAAACTCGTGCTCGTCCTCTGAGTCTCCGACATGCAGAGACCTCGATGGCAACTGCAGAAATGAAGGGCTACGTTGAGTTGTCGAGAAGCAAGAACCTAGCCAGCGCCTTGTGTTTGGGAGTCAGCAGCACCTGGACTTTTTCGATTGCCTTCACTGTGCACTGAATGCCACGACGGCATGGGCACGTTAAAACAACGCGCTGAGCAAGAGTCCCCGAAAGATCACGGCCGTCAGAAAGCAGCTTATATATTGCCCTGGAAAGAGCAGTGTTTTAGGAGTGTGCAGTAAAATCGTGTTTCTGGACAAGGGAGGCATAAGTGCGCTGCGCTCCTAAGCTATCTCCCTGCGAGACACACTGCCAAAGCTTTTCGTTATCCTGCAGTCTAGTGCAGACGCACACTACGGCTCTCGGCTGCTGTCCGAAGCCAAACGCCGGTCGCCGGCGTCTTTCGGCTGAAGCAGCGCTTCGGAGCGTACGGCTGCCGCTCCGCTGCTGTGTGCGCGAAGCAGCCGCTTCTCCTGCTCCGGGAGTCGGAGAGAGCGGTAGCTTGTACGAGGGCGAAGAACGAAGCCGCAGAGCACCGGGCTTCTGCGCGCACCCTAAGGACTGCTAGAGGACCGTGGTGGACACTCGCCTGCGTCTTCAATTCCATTCTAGCATCCTTATGGAAGGTGTTCCAGGACAATTCTCCTGAGTTTTGAATTCGTCCTGATGCAGCCCCTCCTGGGAAACTCGTGCTCGTCCTCTGAGGCTCCGAGTGCAGAGACCTCGATGGCAACTGCAGAAATGAAGCACTCCGTTGAGTTGTCGAGAAGCAAGAACATAGCCAGCGCCTTGTGTTTGGGAGTCAGCAGCTGCTGGACTTTTGCGATTGCCTTCACTGTGCACTGAATGCCACGACGGCATGGGCACGTTAAAACAACGAGCTGAGCAAGAGTCCCCGAAAGATCACGGCCGTCAGAAAGCAGCTTATATATTGCCCTGGAAAGAGCAGTGTTTTAGGAGTGTGCAGTAAAATCGTGTTTCTGGACAAGGGAGGCATAAGTGCGCTGCGCTCCTAAGCTATCTCCCTGCGAGACACACTGCCAAAGCTTTTCGCTATCATGCAGTCTAGTGCAGACGCACACTCCGGCTCTCGGCTGCTGTCCGAAGCCAAGCGCCGGTGGCCGGCGTCTTTCGGCTGAAGCAGCGCTTCGGAGCGTACGGCTGTTGTGTGCGCGAAGCAGCCGCTTCTCCTGCTCCGGGAGCCGGACAGAGCGGTAGCTTGTACGAGGGCGAAGAACGAAGCCGCAGAGCACCGGACTTGTGTGCACAGCCTACGGGCTGCTAGAGGAAGGTGGCTGCACCTCCCTAACCTATCAATTCACAGCTGGCATGCTCTATGGAGCTGTTCCAGGACAACTTTCATTGCTTATGGGTTCGTCCTGATACAGCCCCTCCTGGGAAACTCGTGCTCGTCCCCTGAGGCTCCGAGATGCAGAAACATCGATGGCAGCTGCAGAAATGAAGGGCTGCGTTGAGTTGTCGAGAAGCAAGAACATAGCCAGCGCCTAAGTGTCTGGGAGTCAGCAGCTGCTGCACTTTTGCGATTGCCTTCACTGTGCACTGATTGCCGAGACATGTGCACGCTAAAAAAACAAGGTGGGCAAGAGGAGGAAGAGAGTACGGGCATCAGAGAGCATCTGGCATCTTGTCCTGGAAACTGCAGTGTTTTTGGAGAGTACAGCAAATCCGTGTTTCTGGACAAGGGAGGCATAAGTGCGCTGCGCTCCTAAGCTATCTCCCTGCGAGACACACTGCCAAAGCTTTTCGCTATCATGCAGTCTAGTGCAGACGCACACTCCGGCTCTCCGGAGCTGTCCGAAGCCAAGCGCCGGTCGCCGGCGTCTTTCGGCTGAAGCAGCGCTTCGGAGCGTACGGCTGTTGTGTGCGCGAAGCAGCCGCTTCTCCTGCTCCGGGAGCCGGACAGAGCGGTAGCTTGTACGAGGGCGAAGAGCGAAGCCGAAGAGCACCGGGCTTCTGCGCGCACCCTAAGGACTGCTAGAGGACCATGGTGGCCGCTCGCCCGCCTCTTCAATTCCCTTCTAGCATCCTTATGGAAAGTGTTCCAGGACAATTTTCCTGAATTTTGAATTCGTCCTGATGCAGCCCCTCCTGGGAAACTCGTGCTCGTCCTCTGAGTCTCCGACATGCAGAGACCTCGATGGCAACTGCAGAAATGAAGGGCTACGTTGAGTTGTCGAGAAGCAAGAACCTAGCCAGCGCCTTGTGTTTGGGAGTCAGCAGCACCTCGACTTTTTCGATTGCCTTCACTGTGCACTGAATACCACGACGGCATGGGCACGTTAAAACAACGCGCTGAGCAAGAGTCCCCGAAAGATCACGGCCGTCAGAAAGCAGCTTATATATTGCCCTGGAAAGAGCAGTGTTTTAGGAGTGTGCAGTAAAATCGTGTTTCTGGACAAGGGAGGCATAAGTGCGCTGCGCTCCTAAGCTATCTCCCTGCGAGACACACTGCCAAAGCTTTTCGTTATCCTGCAGTCTAGTGCAGACGCACACTACGGCTCTCGGCTGCTGTCCGAAGCCAAACGCCGGTCGCCGGCGTCTTTCGGCTGAAGCAGCGCTTCGGAGCGTACGGCTGCCGCTCCGCTGCTGTGTGCGCGAAGCAGCCGCTTCTCCTGCTCCGGGAGCCGGACAGAGCGGTAGCTTGTACGAGGGCGAAGAACGAAGCCGCAGAGCACCGGGCTTCTGCGCGCACCCTAAGGACTGCTAGAGGACCGTGGTGGACACTCGCCTGCGTCTTCAATTCCATTCTAGCATCCTTATGGAAGGTGTTCCAGGACAATTCTCCTGAGTTTTGAATTCGTCCTGATGCAGCCCCTCCTGGGAAACTCGTGCTCGTCCTCTGAGGCTCCGAGTGCAGAGACCTCGATGGCAACTGCAGAAATGAAGCACTCCGTTGAGTTGTCGAGAAGCAAGAACATAGCCAGCGCCTTGTGTTTGGGAGTCAGCAGCTGCTGGACTTTTGCGATTGCCTTCACTGTGCACTGAATGCCACGACGGCATGGGCACGTTAAAACAACGAGCTGAGCAAGAGTCCCCGAAAGATCACGGCCGTCAGAAAGCAGCTTATATATTGCCCTGGAAAGAGCAGTGTTTTAGGAGTGTGCAGTAAAATCGTGTTTCTGGACAAGGGAGGCATAAGTGCGCTGCGCTCCTAAGCTATCTCCCTGCGAGACACACTGCCAAAGCTTTTCGCTATCATGCAGTCTAGTGCAGACGGACACTACGGCTCTCGGCTGCTGTCCGAAGCCAAGCGCCGGTCGCCGGCGTCTTTCGGCTGAAGCTGCGCTTCGGAGCGTACGGCTGTTGTGTGCGCGAAGCAGCCGCTTCTCCTGCTCCGGGAGCCGGACAGAGCGGTAGCTTGTACGAGGGCGAAGAACGAAGCCGCAGAGCACCGGACTTGTGTGCACAGCCTACGGGCTGCTAGAGGAAGGTGGCTGCACCTCCCTAACCTATCAATTCACAGCTGGCATGCTCTATGGAGCTGTTCCAGGACAACTTTCATTGCTTATGGGTTCGTCCTGATACAGCCCCTCCTGGGAAACTCGTGCTCGTCCCCTGAGGCTCCGAGATGCAGAAACATCGATGGCAGCTGCAGAAATGAAGGCCTGCGTTGAGTTGTCGAGAAGCAAGAACATAGCCAGCGCCTAAGTGTCTGGGAGTCAGCAGCTGCTGCACTTTTGCGATTGCCTTCACTGTGCACTGATTGCCGAGACATGTGCACGCTAAAAAAACAAGGTGGGCAAGAGGAGGAAGAGAGTACGGGCATCAGAGAGCATCTGGCATCTTGTCCTGGAAACTGCAGTGTTTTTGGAGAGTACAGCAAATCCGTGTTTCTGGACAAGGGAGGCATAAGTGCGCTGCGCTCCTAAGCTATCTCCCTGCGAGACACACTGCCAAAGCTTTTCGCTATCATGCAGTCTAGTGCAGACGCACACTCCGGCTCTCCGGAGCTGTCCGAAGCCAAGCGCCGGTGGCCGGCGTCTTTCGGCTGAAGCTGCGCTTCGGAGCGTACGGCTGCCGCTCCGCTGTTGTGTGCGCGAAGCAGCCGCTTCTCCTGCTCCGGGAGCCGGACAGAGCGGTAGCTTGTACGAGGGCGAAGAACGAAGCCGCAGAGCACCGGACTTGTGTGCACAGCCTACGGGCTGCTAGAGGAAGGTGGCTGCACCTCCCTAACCTATCAATTCACAGCTGGCATGCTCTATGGAGCTGTTCCAGGACAACTTTCATTGCTTATGGGTTCGTCCTGATACAGCCCCTCCTGGGAAACTCGTGCTCGTCCTCTGAGGCTCCGAGATGCAGAAACATCGATGGCAGCTGCAGAAATGAAGGGCTGCGTTGAGTTGTCGAGACGCAAGAACATAGCCAGCGCCTTGTGTTTGGGAGTCAGCAGCACCTGGACTTTTGCGATTGCTTTCACTGTGCACTGAATGCCAGGACGGCATGGGCACGTTAAAACAACGCGCTGAGCAAGAGTCCCGAAAGATCACGGCCGTCAGAAAGCAGCTTATATATTGCCCTGGAAAGAGCAGTGTTTTAGGAGTGTGCAGTAAAATCGTGTTTCTGGACAAGGGAGGCATAAGTGCGCTGCGCTCCTAAGCTATCTCCCTGCGAGACACACTGCCAAAGCTTTTCGTTATCCTGCAGTCTAGTGCAGACGCACACTACGGCTCTCGGCTGCTGTCCGAAGCCAAACGCCGGTCGCCGGCGTCTTTCGGCTGAAGCAGCGCTTCGGAGCGTACGGCTGCCGCTCCGCTGCTGTGTGCGCGAAGCAGCCGCTTCTCCTGCTCCGGGAGCCGGACAGAGCGGTAGCTTGTACGAGGGCGAAGAACGAAGCCGCAGAGCACCGGGCTTCTGCGCGCACCCTAAGGACTGCTAGAGGACCATGGTGGCCGCTCGCCCGCCTCTTCAATTCCCTTCTAGCATCCTTATGGAAAGTGTTCCAGGACAATTTTCCTGAATTTTGAATTCGTCCTGATGCAGCCCCTCCTGGGAAACTCGTGCTCGTCCTCTGAGTCTCCGACATGCAGAGACCTCGATGGCAACTGCAGAAATGAAGGGCTACGTTGAGTTGTCGAGAAGCAAGAACCTAGCCAGCGCCTTGTGTTTGGGAGTCAGCAGCACCTGGACTTTTTCGATTGCCTTCACTGTGCACTGAATACCACGACGGCATGGGCACGTTAAAACAACGCGCTGAGCAAGAGTCCCGAAAGATCACGGCCGTCAGAAAGCAGCTTATATATTTCCCTGGAAAGAGCAGTGTTTTAGGAGTGTGCAGTAAAATCGTGTTTCTGGACAAGGGAGGCATAAGTGCGCTGCGCTCCTAAGCTATCTCCCTGCGAGACACACTGCCAAAGCTTTTCGTTATCCTGCAGTCTAGTGCAGACGCACACTACGGCTCTCGGCTGCTGTCCGAAGCCAAACGCCGGTCGCCGGCGTCTTTCGGCTGAAGCAGCGCTTCGGAGCGTACGGCTGCCGCTCCGCTGTTGTGTGCGCGAAGCAGCCGCTTCTCCTGCTCCGGGAGCCGGACAGAGCGGTAGCTTGTACGAGGGCGAAGAACGAAGCCGCAGAGCACCGGGCTTCTGCGCGCACCCTAAGGATTGCTAGAGGACCGTGGTGGACACTCGCCTGCGTCTTCAATTCCATTCTAGCATCCTTATGGAAGGTGTTCCAGGACAATTCTCCTGAGTTTTGAATTCGTCCTGATGCAGCCCCTCCTGGGAAACTCGTGCTCGTCCTCTGAGGCTCCGAGTGCAGAGACCTCGATGGCAACTGCAGAAATGAAGCACTCCGTTGAGTTGTCGAGAAGCAAGAACATAGCCAGCGCCTTGTGTTTGGGAGTCAGCAGCTGCTGGACTTTTGCGATTGCCTTCACTGTGCACTGAATGCCACGACGGCATGGGCACGTTAAAACAACGAGCTGAGCAAGAGTCCCCGAAAGATCACGGCCGTCAGAAAGCATCTTATATATTGCCCTGGAAAGAGCAGTGTTTTTGGAGTGTGCAGTAAAATCGTGTTTCTGGACAAGGGAGGCATAAGTGCGCTGCGCTCCTAAGCTATCTCCCTGCGAGACACACTGCCAAAGCTTTTCGCTATCATGCAGTCTAGTGCAGACGCACACTACGGCTCTCGGCTGCTGTCCGAAGCGAAGCGCCGGTCGCCGGCGTCTTTCGGCTGAAGCAGCGCTTCGGAGCGTACGGCTGTTGTGTGCGCGAAGCAGCCGCTTCTCCTGCTCCGGGAGTCGGAGAGAGCGGTAGCTTGTACGAGGGCGAAGAACGAAGCCGCAGAGCACCGGACTTGTGTGCACAGCCTACGGGCTGCTAGAGGAAGGTGGCTGCACCTCCCTAACCTATCAATTCACAGCTGGCATGCTCTATGGAGCTGTTCCAGGACAACTTTCATTGCTTATGGGTTCGTCCTGATACAGCCCCTCCTGGGAAACTCGTGCTCGTCCCCTGAGGCTCCGAGATGCAGAAACATCGATGGCAGCTGCAGAAATGAAGGGCTGCGTTGAGTTGTCGAGAAGCAAGAACATAGCCAGCGCCTAAGTGTCTGGGAGTCAGCAGCTGCTGCACTTTTGCGTTTGCCTTCACTGTGCACTGATTGCCGAGACATGTGCACGCTAAAAAAACAAGGTGGGCAAGAGGAGGAAGAGAGTACGGGCATCAGAGAGCATCTGGCATCTTGTCCTGGAAACTGCAGTGTTTTTGGAGAGTACAGCAAATCCGTGTTTCTGGACAAGGGAGGCATAAGTGCGCTGCGCTCCTAAGCTATCTCCCTGCGAGACACACTGCCAAAGCTTTTCGCTATCATGCAGTCTAGTGCAGACGCACACTCCGGCTCTCCGGAGCTGTCCGAAGCCAAGCGCCGGTGGCCGGCGTCTTTCGGCTGAAGCAGCGCTTCGGAGCGTACGGCTGCCGCTCCGCTGTTGTGTGCGCGAAGCAGCCGCTTCTCCTGCTCCGGGAGCCGGACAGAGCGGTAGTTTGTACGAGGGCGAAGAACGAAGCCGCAGAGCACCGGCCTTCTGCGCGCACCCTAAGGACTGCTAGAGGACCGTGGTGGACACTCGCCTGCGTCTTCAATTCCATTCTAGCATCCTTATGGAAGGTGTTCCAGGACAATTTTCCTGAGTTTTGAATTCCTCCTGATGCAGCCCCTCCTGGGAAACTCGTGCTCGTCCTCTGAGTCTCCGAGTGCAGAGACCTCGATGGCAACTGCAGAAATGAAGGGCTGCGTTGAGTTGTCGAGACGCAAGAACATAGCCAGCGCCTTGTGTTTGGGAGTCAGCAGCACCTGGACTTTTGCGATTGCCTTCACTGTGCACTGAATGCCACGACGGCATGGGCACGTTAAAACAACGAGCTGAGCAAGAGTCCCCGAAAGATCACGGCCGTCAGAAAGCATCTTATATATTGCCCTGGAAAGAGCAGTGTTTTTGGAGTGTGCAGTAAAATCGTGTTTCTGGACAAGGGAGGCATAAGTGCGCTGCGCTCCTAAGCTATCTCCCTGCTAAGACACACTGCCAAAGCTTTTCGCTAGGATGCAGTCTAGTGCAGACGCATACTCCGGCTCTCCGGAGCTGTCCGAAGCCAAGCGCCGGTCGCCGGCGTCTTTCGGCTGAAGCAGCGCTTCGGAGCGTACGGCTGTTGTGTGCGCGAAGCAGCCGCTTCTCCTGCTCCGGGAGCCGGACAGAGCGGTAGCTTGTACGAGGGCGAAGAACGAAGCCGCAGAGCACCGGACTTGTGTGCACAGCCTACGGGCTGCTAGAGGAAGGTGGCTGCACCTCCCTAACCTATCAATTCACAGCTGGCATGCTCTATGGAGCTGTTCCAGGACAACTTTCATTGCTTATGGGTTCGTCCTGATACAGCCCCTCCTGGGAAACTCGTGCTCGTCCCCTGAGGCTCCGAGATGCAGAAACATCGATGGCAGCTGCAGAAATGAAGGGCTGCGTTGAGTTGTCGAGAAGCAAGAACATAGCCAGCGCCTAAGTGTCTGGGAGTCAGCAGCTGCTGCACTTTTGCGATTGCCTTCACTGTGCACTGATTGCCGAGACATGTGCACGCTAAAAAAACAAGGTGGGCAAGAGGAGGAAGAGAGTACGGGCATCAGAGAGCATCTGGCATCTTGTCCTGGAAACTGCAGTGTTTTTGGAGAGTACAGCAAATCCGTGTTTCTGGACAAGGGAGGCATAAGTGCGCTGCGCTCCTAAGCTATCTCCCTGCGAGACACACTGCCAAAGCTTTTCGTTATCCTGCAGTCTAGTGCAGACGCACACTACGGCTCTCGGCTGCTGTCCGAAGCCAAGCGCCGGTCGCCGGCGTCTTTCGGCTGAAGCTGCGCTTCGGAGCGTACGGCTGCCGCTCCGCTGTTGTGTGCGCGAAGCAGCCGCTTCTCCTGCTCCGGGAGCCGGACAGAGCGGTAGCTTGTACGAGGGCGAAGAACGAAGCCGCAGAGCACCGGGCTTGTGTGCACAGCCTACGGGCTGCTAGAGGACCGTGGTGGACACTCGCCTGCGTCTTCAATTCCATTCTAGCATACTTATGGAAGGTGTTCCAGGACAATTTTCCTGAGTTTTGAATTCGTCCTGATGCAGCCCCTCCTGGGAAACTCCTGCTCGTCCTCTGAAACTATGACATGCAGAGACCTCGATGGCAACTGCAGAAATGAAGGGCTGCGTTGAGTTGTCGAGACGCAAGAACATAGCCAGCGCCTTGTGTTTGGGAGTCAGCAGCTGCTGGACTTTTTCGATTGCCTTCACTGTGCACTGAATGCCACGACGGCATGGGCACGTTAAAACAACGAGCTGAGCAAGAGTCCCCGAAAGATCACGGCCGTCAGAAAGCATCTTATATATTGCCCTGGAAAGAGCAGTGTTTTTGGAGTGTGCAGTAAAATCGTGTTTCTGGACAAGGGAGGCATAAGTGCGCTGCGCTCCTAAGCTATCTCCCTGCTAAGACACACTGCCAAAGCTTTTCGCTATGATGCAGTCTAGTGCAGACGCATACTCCGGCTCTCCGGAGCTGTCCGAAGCCAAGCGCCGGTCGCCGGCGTCTTTCGGCTGAAGCAGCGCTTCGGAGCGTACGGCTGTTGTGTGCGCGAAGCAGCCGCTTCTCCTGCTCCGGGAGCCGGACAGAGCGGTAGCTTGTACGAGGGCGAAGAACGAAGCCGCAGAGCACCGGACTTGTGTGCACAGCCTACGGGCTGCTAGAGGAAGGTGGCTGCACCTCCCTAACCTATCAATTCACAGCTGGCATGCTCTATGGAGCTGTTCCAGGACAACTTTCATTGCTTATGGGTTCGTCCTGATACAGCCCCTCCTGGGAAACTCGTGCTCGTCCTCTGAGTCTCCGAGATGCAGAAACATCGATGGCAGCTGCAGAAATGAAGGGCTGCGTTGAGTTGTCGAGACGCAAGAACATAGCCAGCGCCTTGTGTTTGGGAGTCAGCAGCACCTGGACTTTTGCGATTGCTTTCACTGTGCACTGAATGCCAGGACGGCATGGGCACGTTAAAACAACGCGCTGAGCAAGAGTCCCGAAAGATCACGGCCGTCAGAAAGCAGCTTATATATTGCCCTGGAAAGAGCAGTGTTTTAGGAGTGTGCAGTAAAATCGTGTTTCTGGACAAGGGAGGCATAAGTGCGCTGCGCTCCTAAGCTATCTCCCTGCGAGACACACTGCCAAAGCTTTTCGTTATCCTGCAGTCTAGTGCAGACGCACACTACGGCTCTCGGCTGCTGTCCGAAGCCAAACGCCGGTCGCCGGCGTCTTTCAGCTGAAGCAGCGCTTCGGAGCGTACGGCTGCCGCTCCGCTGCTGTGTGCGCGAAGCAGCCGCTTCTCCTGCTCCGGGAGCCGGACAGAGCGGTAGCTTGTACGAGGGCGAAGAACGAAGCCGCAGAGCACCGGGCTTGTGTGCACAGCCTACGGGCTGCTAGAGGACCGTGGTGGACACTCGCCTGCGTCTTCAATTCCATTCTAGCATACTTATGGAAGGTGTTCCAGGACAATTTTCCTGAGTTTTGAATTCGTCCTGATGCAGCCCCTCCTGGGAAACTCCTGCTCGTCCTCTGAAACTATGACATGCAGAGACCTCGATGGCAACTGCAGAAATGAAGGGCTGCGTTGAGTTGTCGAGACGCAAGAACATAGCCAGCGCCTTGTGTTTGGGAGTCAGCAGCACCTGGACTTTTGCGATTGCTTTCACTGTGCACTGAATGCCAGGACGGCATGGGCACGTTAAAACAACGCGCTGAGCAAGAGTCCCGAAAGATCACGGCCGTCAGAAAGCAGCTTATATATTGCCCTGGAAAGAGCAGTGTTTTAGGAGTGTGCAGTAAAATCGTGTTTCTGGACAAGGGAGGCATAAGTGCGCTGCGCTCCTAAGCTATCTCCCTGCGAGACACACTGCCAAAGCTTTTCGTTATCCTGCAGTCTAGTGCAGACGCACACTACGGCTCTCGGCTGCTGTCCGAAGCCAAGCGCCGGTCGCCGGCGTCTTTCGGCTGAAGCTGCGCTTCGGAGCGTACGGCTGCCGCTCCGCTGTTGTGTGCGCGAAGCAGCCGCTTCTCCTGCTCCGGGAGCCGGACAGAGCGGTAGCTTGTACGAGGGCGAAGAACGAAGCCGCAGAGCACCGGCCTTCTGCGCGCACCCTAAGGATTGCTAGAGGACCGTGGTGGACACTCGCCTGCGTCTTCAATTCCATTCTAGCATCCTTATGGAAGGTGTTCCAGGACAATTCTCCTGAGTTTTGAATTCGTCCTGATGCAGCCCCTCCTGGGAAACTCGTGCTCGTCCTCTGAGGCTCCGAGTGCAGAGACCTCGATGGCAACTGCAGAAATGAAGCACTCCGTTGAGTTGTCGAGAAGCAAGAACATAGCCAGCGCCTTGTGTTTGGGAGTCAGCAGCTGCTGGACTTTTGCGATTGCCTTCACTGTGCACTGAATGCCACGACGGCATGGGCACGTTAAAACAACGAGCTGAGCAAGAGTCCCCGAAAGATCACGGCCGTCAGAAAGCATCTTATATATTGCCCTGGAAAGAGCAGTGTTTTTGGAGTGTGCAGTAAAATCGTGTTTCTGGACAAGGGAGGCATAAGTGCGCTGCGCTCCTAAGCTATCTCCCTGCGAGACACACTGCCAAAGCTTTTCGCTATCATGCAGTCTAGTGCAGACGCACACTACGGCTCTCGGCTGCTGTCCGAAGCGAAGCGCCGGTCGCCGGCGTCTTTCGGCTGAAGCAGCGCTTCGGAGCGTACGGCTGTTGTGTGCGCGAAGCAGCCGCTTCTCCTGCTCCGGGAGTCGGAGAGAGCGGTAGCTTGTACGAGGGCGAAGAACGAAGCCGCAGAGCACCGGACTTGTGTGCACAGCCTACGGGCTGCTAGAGGAAGGTGGCTGCACCTCCCTAACCTATCAATTCACAGCTGGCATGCTCTATGGAGCTGTTCCAGGACAACTTTCATTGCTTATGGGTTCGTCCTGATACAGCCCCTCCTGGGAAACTCGTGCTCGTCCCCTGAGGCTCCGAGATGCAGAAACATCGATGGCAGCTGCAGAAATGAAGGGCTGCGTTGAGTTGTCGAGAAGCAAGAACATAGCCAGCGCCTAAGTGTCTGGGAGTCAGCAGCTGCTGCACTTTTGCGTTTGCCTTCACTGTGCACTGATTGCCGAGACATGTGCACGCTAAAAAAACAAGGTGGGCAAGAGGAGGAAGAGAGTACGGGCATCAGAGAGCATCTGGCATCTTGTCCTGGAAACTGCAGTGTTTTTGGAGAGTACAGCAAATCCGTGTTTCTGGACAAGGGAGGCATAAGTGCGCTGCGCTCCTAAGCTATCTCCCTGCGAGACACACTGCCAAAGCTTTTCGCTATCATGCAGTCTAGTGCAGACGCACACTCCGGCTCTCCGGAACTGTCCGAAGCCAAGCGCCGGTGGCCGGCGTCTTTCGGCTGAAGCTGCGCTTCGGAGCGTACGGCTGCCGCTCCGCTGTTGTGTGCGCGAAGCAGCCGCTTCTCCTGCTCCGGGAGCCGGACAGAGCGGTAGCTTGTACGAGGGCGAAGAACGAAGCCGCAGAGCACCGGCCTTCTGCGCGCACCCTAAGGACTGCTAGAGGACCGTGGTGGACACTCGCCTGCGTCTTCAATTCCATTCTAGCTTCCTTATGGAAGGTGTTCCAGGACAATTTTCCTGAGTTTTGAATTCCTCCTGATGCAGCCCCTCCTGGGAAACTCGTGCTCGTCCTCTGAGTCTCCGAGTGCAGAGACCTCGATGGCAACTGCAGAAATGAAGGGCTGCGTTGAGTTGTCGAGACGCAAGAACATAGCCAGCGCCTTGTGTTTGGGAGTCAGCAGCACCTGGACTTTTGCGATTGCCTTCACTGTGCACTGAATGCCACGACGGCATGGGCACGTTAAAACAACGAGCTGAGCAAGAGTCCCCGAAAGATCACGGCCGTCAGAAAGCAGCTTATATATTGCCCTGGAAAGAGCAGTGTTTTAGGAGTGTGCAGTAAAATCGTGTTTCTGGACAAGGGAGGCATAAGTGCGCTGCGCTCCTAAGCTATCTCCCTGCGAGACACACTGCCAAAGCTTTTCGCTATCATGCAGTCTAGTGCAGACGCACACTACGGCTCTCCGGAGCTGTCCGAAGCCAAGCGCCGGTCGCCGGCGTCTTTCGGCTGAAGCAGCGCTTCGGAGCGTACGGCTGTTGTGTGCGCGAAGCAGCCGCTTCTCCTGCTCCGGGAGCCGGACAGAGCGGTAGCTTGTACGAGGGCGAAGAACGAAGCCGCAGAGCACCGGACTTGTGTGCACAGCCTACGGGCTGCTAGAGGAAGGTGGCTGCACCTCCCTAACCTATCAATTCACAGCTGGCATGCTCTATGGAGCTGTTCCAGGACAACTTTCATTGCTTATGGGTTCGTCCTGATACAGCCCCTCCTGGGAAACTCGTGCTCGTCCCCTGAGGCTCCGAGATGCAGAAACATCGATGGCAGCTGCAGAAATGAAGGGCTGCGTTGAGTTGTCGAGAAGCAAGAACATAGCCAGCGCCTAAGTGTCTGGGAGTCAGCAGCTGCTGCACTTTTGCGATTGCCTTCACTGTGCACTGATTGCCGAGACATGTGCACGCTAAAAAAACAAGGTGGGCAAGAGGAGGAAGAGAGTACGGGCATCAGAGAGCATCTGGCATCTTGTCCTGGAAACTGCAGTGTTTTTGGAGAGTACAGCAAATCCGTGTTTCTGGACAAGGGAGGCATAAGTGCGCTGCGCTCCTAAGCTATCTCCCTGCGAGACACACTGCCAAAGCTTTTCGTTATCCTGCAGTCTAGTGCAGACGCACACTCCGGCTCTCGGCTGCTGTCCGAAGCCAAGCGCCGGTCGCCGGCGTCTTTCGGCTGAAGCTGCGCTTCGGAGCGTACGGCTGCCGCTCCGCTGTTGTGTGCGCGAAGCAGCCGCTTCTCCTGCTCCGGGAGCCGGACAGAGCGGTAGCTTGTACGAGGGCGAAGAACGAAGCCGCAGAGCACCGGGCTTGTGTGCACAGCCTACGGGCTGCTAGAGGACCGTGGTGGACACTCGCCTGCGTCTTCAATTCCATTCTAGCATCCTTATGGAAGGTGTTCCAGGACAATTTTCCTGAGTTTTGAATTCGTCCTGATGCAGCCCCTCCTGGGAAACTCCTGCTCGTCCTCTGAAACTATGACATGCAGAGACCTCGATGGCAACTGCAGAAATGAAGGGCTGCGTTGAGTTGTCGAGACGCAAGAACATAGCCAGCGCCTTGTGTTTGGGAGTCAGCAGCTGCTGGACTTTTTCGATTGCCTTCACTGTGCACTGAATGCCACGACGGCATGGGCACGTTAAAACAACGAGCTGAGCAAGAGTCCCCGAAAGATCACGGCCGTCAGAAAGCATCTTATATATTGCCCTGGAAAGAGCAGTGTTTTTGGAGTGTGCAGTAAAATCGTGTTTCTGGACAAGGGAGGCATAAGTGCGCTGCGCTCCTAAGCTATCTCCCTGCGAGACACACTGCCAAAGCTTTTCGTTATCCTGCAGTCTAGTGCAGACGCACACTCCGGCTCTCGGCTGCTGTCCGAAGCCAAGCGCCGGTCGCCGGCGTCTTTCGGCTGAAGCAGCGCTTCGGAGCGTACGGCTGCCGCTCCGCTGCTGTGTGCGCGAAGCAGCCGCTTCTCCTGCTCCGGGAGCCGGACAGAGCGGTAGCTTGTACGAGGGCGAAGAACGAAGCCGAAGAGCACCGGGCTTCTGCGCGCACCCTAAGGACTGCTAGAGGACCGTGGTGGACACTCTCCTGCGTCTTCAATTCCATTCTAGCATCCTTATGGAAGGTGTTCCAGGACAATTCTCCTGAGTTTTGAATTCGTCCTGATGCAGCCCCTCCTGGGAAACTCGTGCTCGTCCTCTGAGGCTCCGAGTGCAGAGACCTCGATGGCAACTGCAGAAATGAAGCACTCCGTTGAGTTGTCGAGAAGCAAGAACATAGCCAGCGCCTTGTGTTTGGGAGTCAGCAGCTGCTGGACTTTTGCGATTGCCTTCACTGTGCACTGAATGCCACGACGGCATGGGCACGTTAAAACAACGAGCTGAGCAAGAGTCCCCGAAAGATCACGGCCGTCAGAAAGCAGCTTATATATTGCCCTGGAAAGAGCAGTGTTTTAGGAGTGTGCAGTAAAATCGTGTTTCTGGACAAGGGAGGCATAAGTGCGCTGCGCTCCTAAGCTATCTCCCTGCGAGACACACTGCCAAAGCTTTTCGCTATCATGCAGTCTAGTGCAGACGCACACTACGGCTCTCGGCTGCTGTCCGAAGCCAAGCGCCGGTGGCCGGCGTCTTTCGGCTGAAGCAGCGCTTCGGAGCGTACGGCTGTTGTGTGCGCGAAGCAGCCGCTTCTCCTGCTCCGGGAGTCGGAGAGAGCGGTAGCTTGTACGAGGGCGAAGAACAAAGCCGCAGAGCACCGGACTTGTGTGCACAGCCTACGGGCTGCTAGAGGAAGGTGGCTGCACCTCCCTAACCTATCAATTCACAGCTGGCATGCTCTATGGAGCTGTTCCAGGACAACTTTCATTGCTTATGGGTTCGTCCTGATACAGCCCCTCCTGGGAAACTCGTGCTCGTCCCCTGAGGCTCCGAGATGCAGAAACATCGATGGCAGCTGCAGAAATGAAGGGCTGCGTTGAGTTGTCGAGAAGCAAGAACATAGCCAGCGCCTAAGTGTCTGGGAGTCAGCAGCTGCTGCACTTTTGCGATTGCCTTCACTGTGCACTGATTGCCGAGACATGTGCACGCTAAAAAAACAAGGTGGGCAAGAGGAGGAAGAGAGTACGGGCATCAGAGAGCATCTGGCATCTTGTCCTGGAAACTGCAGTGTTTTTGGAGAGTACAGCAAATCCGTGTTTCTGGACAAGGGAGGCATAAGTGCGCTGCGCTCCTAAGCTATCTCCCTGCGAGACACACTGCCAAAGCTTTTCGCTATCATGCAGTCTAGTGCAGACGCACACTCCGGCTCTCCGGAGCTGTCCGAAGCCAAGCGCCGCTGGCCGGCGTCTTTCGGCTGAAGCTGCGCTTCGGAGCGTACGGCTGCCGCTCCGCTGTTGTGTGCGCGAAGCAGCCGCTTCTCCTGCTCCGGGAGCCGGACAGAGCGGTAGCTTGTACGAGGGCGAAGAACGAAGCCGCAGAGCACCGGGCTTCTGCGCGCACCCTAAGGACTGCTAGAGGACCGTGGTGGACACTCGCCTGCGTCTTCAATTCCATTCTAGCATCCTTATGGAAGGTGTTCCAGGACAATTCTCCTGAGTTTTGAATTCGTCCTGATGCAGCCCCTCCTGGGAAACTCGTGCTCGTCCTCTGAGGCTCCGAGTGCAGAGACCTCGATGGCAACTGCAGAAATGAAGCACTCCGTTGAGTTGTCGAGAAGCAAGAACATAGCCAGCGCCTTGTGTTTGGGAGTCAGCAGCTGCTGGACATTTTCGATTGCCTTCACTGTGCACTGAATGCCACGACGGCATGGGCACGTTAAAACAACGAGCTGAGCAAGAGTCCCCGAAAGATCACGGCCGTCAGAAAGCATCTTATATATTGCCCTGGAAAGAGCAGTGTTTTTGGAGTGTGCAGTAAAATCGTGTTTCTGGACAAGGGAGGCATAAGTGCGCTGCGCTCCTAAGCTATCTCCCTGCTAAGACACACTGCCAAAGCTTTTCGCTATGATGCAGTCTAGTGCAGACGCATACTCCGGCTCTCCGGAGCTGTCCGAAGCCAAGCGCCGGTCGCCGGCGTCTTTCGGCTGAAGCAGCGCTTCGGAGCGTACGGCTGTTGTGTGCGCGAAGCAGCCGCTTCTCCTGCTCCGGGAGCCGGACAGAGCGGTAGCTTGTACGAGGGCGAAGAACGAAGCCGCAGAGCACCGGACTTGTGTGCACAGCCTACGGGCTGCTAGAGGAAGGTGGCTGCACCTCCCTAACCTATCAATTCACAGCTGGCATGCTCTATGGAGCTGTTCCAGGACAACTTTCATTGCTTATGGGTTCGTCCTGATACAGCCCCTCCTGGGAAACTCGTGCTCGTCCTCTGAGTCTCCGAGATGCAGAAACATCGATGGCAGCTGCAGAAATGAAGGGCTGCGTTGAGTTGTCGAGACGCAAGAACATAGCCAGCGCCTTGTGTTTGGGAGTCAGCAGCACCTGGACTTTTGCGATTGCTTTCACTGTGCACTGAATGCCAGGACGGCATGGGCACGTTAAAACAACGCGCTGAGCAAGAGTCCCGAAAGATCACGGCCGTCAGAAAGCAGCTTATATATTGCCCTGGAAAGAGCAGTGTTTTAGGAGTGTGCAGTAAAATCGTGTTTCTGGACAAGGGAGGCATAAGTGCGCTGCGCTCCTAAGCTATCTCCCTGCGAGACACACTGCCAAAGCTTTTCGTTATCCTGCAGTCTAGTGCAGACGCACACTACGGCTCTCGGCTGCTGTCCGAAGCCAAACGCCGGTCGCCGGCGTCTTTCAGCTGAAGCAGCGCTTCGGAGCGTACGGCTGCCGCTCCGCTGCTGTGTGCGCGAAGCAGCCGCTTCTCCTGCTCCGGGAGCCGGACAGAGCGGTAGCTTGTACGAGGGCGAAGAACGAAGCCGCAGAGCACCGGGCTTGTGTGCACAGCCTACGGGCTGCTAGAGGACCGTGGTGGACACTCGCCTGCGTCTTCAATTCCATTCTAGCATACTTATGGAAGGTGTTCCAGGACAATTTTCCTGAGTTTTGAATTCGTCCTGATGCAGCCCCTCCTGGGAAACTCCTGCTCGTCCTCTGAAACTATGACATGCAGAGACCTCGATGGCAACTGCAGAAATGAAGGGCTGCGTTGAGTTGTCGAGACGCAAGAACATAGCCAGCGCCTTGTGTTTGGGAGTCAGCAGCACCTGGACTTTTGCGATTGCTTTCACTGTGCACTGAATGCCAGGACGGCATGGGCACGTTAAAACAACGCGCTGAGCAAGAGTCCCGAAAGATCACGGCCGTCAGAAAGCAGCTTATATATTGCCCTGGAAAGAGCAGTGTTTTAGGAGTGTGCAGTAAAATCGTGTTTCTGGACAAGGGAGGCATAAGTGCGCTGCGCTCCTAAGCTATCTCCCTGCGAGACACACTGCCAAAGCTTTTCGTTATCCTGCAGTCTAGTGCAGACGCACACTACGGCTCTCGGCTGCTGTCCGAAGCCAAGCGCCGGTCGCCGGCGTCTTTCGGCTGAAGCTGCGCTTCGGAGCGTACGGCTGCCGCTCCGCTGTTGTGTGCGCGAAGCAGCCGCTTCTCCTGCTCCGGGAGCCGGACAGAGCGGTAGCTTGTACGAGGGCGAAGAACGAAGCCGCAGAGCACCGGCCTTCTGCGCGCACCCTAAGGATTGCTAGAGGACCGTGGTGGACACTCGCCTGCGTCTTCAATTCCATTCTAGCATCCTTATGGAAGGTGTTCCAGGACAATTCTCCTGAGTTTTGAATTCGTCCTGATGCAGCCCCTCCTGGGAAACTCGTGCTCGTCCTCTGAGGCTCCGAGTGCAGAGACCTCGATGGCAACTGCAGAAATGAAGCACTCCGTTGAGTTGTCGAGAAGCAAGAACATAGCCAGCGCCTTGTGTTTGGGAGTCAGCAGCTGCTGGACTTTTGCGATTGCCTTCACTGTGCACTGAATGCCACGACGGCATGGGCACGTTAAAACAACGAGCTGAGCAAGAGTCCCCGAAAGATCACGGCCGTCAGAAAGCATCTTATATATTGCCCTGGAAAGAGCAGTGTTTTTGGAGTGTGCAGTAAAATCGTGTTTCTGGACAAGGGAGGCATAAGTGCGCTGCGCTCCTAAGCTATCTCCCTGCGAGACACACTGCCAAAGCTTTTCGCTATCATGCAGTCTAGTGCAGACGCACACTACGGCTCTCGGCTGCTGTCCGAAGCGAAGCGCCGGTCGCCGGCGTCTTTCGGCTGAAGCAGCGCTTCGGAGCGTACGGCTGTTGTGTGCGCGAAGCAGCCGCTTCTCCTGCTCCGGGAGTCGGAGAGAGCGGTAGCTTGTACGAGGGCGAAGAACGAAGCCGCAGAGCACCGGACTTGTGTGCACAGCCTACGGGCTGCTAGAGGAAGGTGGCTGCACCTCCCTAACCTATCAATTCACAGCTGGCATGCTCTATGGAGCTGTTCCAGGACAACTTTCATTGCTTATGGGTTCGTCCTGATACAGCCCCTCCTGGGAAACTCGTGCTCGTCCCCTGAGGCTCCGAGATGCAGAAACATCGATGGCAGCTGCAGAAATGAAGGGCTGCGTTGAGTTGTCGAGAAGCAAGAACATAGCCAGCGCCTAAGTGTCTGGGAGTCAGCAGCTGCTGCACTTTTGCGTTTGCCTTCACTGTGCACTGATTGCCGAGACATGTGCACGCTAAAAAAACAAGGTGGGCAAGAGGAGGAAGAGAGTACGGGCATCAGAGAGCATCTGGCATCTTGTCCTGGAAACTGCAGTGTTTTTGGAGAGTACAGCAAATCCGTGTTTCTGGACAAGGGAGGCATAAGTGCGCTGCGCTCCTAAGCTATCTCCCTGCGAGACACACTGCCAAAGCTTTTCGCTATCATGCAGTCTAGTGCAGACGCACACTCCGGCTCTCCGGAACTGTCCGAAGCCAAGCGCCGGTGGCCGGCGTCTTTCGGCTGAAGCTGCGCTTCGGAGCGTACGGCTGCCGCTCCGCTGTTGTGTGCGCGAAGCAGCCGCTTCTCCTGCTCCGGGAGCCGGACAGAGCGGTAGCTTGTACGAGGGCGAAGAACGAAGCCGCAGAGCACCGGCCTTCTGCGCGCACCCTAAGGACTGCTAGAGGACCGTGGTGGACACTCGCCTGCGTCTTCAATTCCATTCTAGCTTCCTTATGGAAGGTGTTCCAGGACAATTTTCCTGAGTTTTGAATTCCTCCTGATGCAGCCCCTCCTGGGAAACTCGTGCTCGTCCTCTGAGTCTCCGAGTGCAGAGACCTCGATGGCAACTGCAGAAATGAAGGGCTGCGTTGAGTTGTCGAGACGCAAGAACATAGCCAGCGCCTTGTGTTTGGGAGTCAGCAGCACCTGGACTTTTGCGATTGCCTTCACTGTGCACTGAATGCCACGACGGCATGGGCACGTTAAAACAACGAGCTGAGCAAGAGTCCCCGAAAGATCACGGCCGTCAGAAAGCAGCTTATATATTGCCCTGGAAAGAGCAGTGTTTTAGGAGTGTGCAGTAAAATCGTGTTTCTGGACAAGGGAGGCATAAGTGCGCTGCGCTCCTAAGCTATCTCCCTGCGAGACACACTGCCAAAGCTTTTCGCTATCATGCAGTCTAGTGCAGACGCACACTACGGCTCTCCGGAGCTGTCCGAAGCCAAGCGCCGGTCGCCGGCGTCTTTCGGCTGAAGCAGCGCTTCGGAGCGTACGGCTGTTGTGTGCGCGAAGCAGCCGCTTCTCCTGCTCCGGGAGCCGGACAGAGCGGTAGCTTGTACGAGGGCGAAGAACGAAGCCGCAGAGCACCGGACTTGTGTGCACAGCCTACGGGCTGCTAGAGGAAGGTGGCTGCACCTCCCTAACCTATCAATTCACAGCTGGCATGCTCTATGGAGCTGTTCCAGGACAACTTTCATTGCTTATGGGTTCGTCCTGATACAGCCCCTCCTGGGAAACTCGTGCTCGTCCCCTGAGGCTCCGAGATGCAGAAACATCGATGGCAGCTGCAGAAATGAAGGGCTGCGTTGAGTTGTCGAGAAGCAAGAACATAGCCAGCGCCTAAGTGTCTGGGAGTCAGCAGCTGCTGCACTTTTGCGATTGCCTTCACTGTGCACTGATTGCCGAGACATGTGCACGCTAAAAAAACAAGGTGGGCAAGAGGAGGAAGAGAGTACGGGCATCAGAGAGCATCTGGCATCTTGTCCTGGAAACTGCAGTGTTTTTGGAGAGTACAGCAAATCCGTGTTTCTGGACAAGGGAGGCATAAGTGCGCTGCGCTCCTAAGCTATCTCCCTGCGAGACACACTGCCAAAGCTTTTCGTTATCCTGCAGTCTAGTGCAGACGCACACTCCGGCTCTCGGCTGCTGTCCGAAGCCAAGCGCCGGTCGCCGGCGTCTTTCGGCTGAAGCTGCGCTTCGGAGCGTACGGCTGCCGCTCCGCTGTTGTGTGCGCGAAGCAGCCGCTTCTCCTGCTCCGGGAGCCGGACAGAGCGGTAGCTTGTACGAGGGCGAAGAACGAAGCCGCAGAGCACCGGGCTTGTGTGCACAGCCTACGGGCTGCTAGAGGACCGTGGTGGACACTCGCCTGCGTCTTCAATTCCATTCTAGCATCCTTATGGAAGGTGTTCCAGGACAATTTTCCTGAGTTTTGAATTCGTCCTGATGCAGCCCCTCCTGGGAAACTCCTGCTCGTCCTCTGAAACTATGACATGCAGAGACCTCGATGGCAACTGCAGAAATGAAGGGCTGCGTTGAGTTGTCGAGACGCAAGAACATAGCCAGCGCCTTGTGTTTGGGAGTCAGCAGCTGCTGGACTTTTTCGATTGCCTTCACTGTGCACTGAATGCCACGACGGCATGGGCACGTTAAAACAACGAGCTGAGCAAGAGTCCCCGAAAGATCACGGCCGTCAGAAAGCATCTTATATATTGCCCTGGAAAGAGCAGTGTTTTTGGAGTGTGCAGTAAAATCGTGTTTCTGGACAAGGGAGGCATAAGTGCGCTGCGCTCCTAAGCTATCTCCCTGCGAGACACACTGCCAAAGCTTTTCGTTATCCTGCAGTCTAGTGCAGACGCACACTCCGGCTCTCGGCTGCTGTCCGAAGCCAAGCGCCGGTCGCCGGCGTCTTTCGGCTGAAGCAGCGCTTCGGAGCGTACGGCTGCCGCTCCGCTGCTGTGTGCGCGAAGCAGCCGCTTCTCCTGCTCCGGGAGCCGGACAGAGCGGTAGCTTGTACGAGGGCGAAGAACGAAGCCGAAGAGCACCGGGCTTCTGCGCGCACCCTAAGGACTGCTAGAGGACCGTGGTGGACACTCTCCTGCGTCTTCAATTCCATTCTAGCATCCTTATGGAAGGTGTTCCAGGACAATTCTCCTGAGTTTTGAATTCGTCCTGATGCAGCCCCTCCTGGGAAACTCGTGCTCGTCCTCTGAGGCTCCGAGTGCAGAGACCTCGATGGCAACTGCAGAAATGAAGCACTCCGTTGAGTTGTCGAGAAGCAAGAACATAGCCAGCGCCTTGTGTTTGGGAGTCAGCAGCTGCTGGACTTTTGCGATTGCCTTCACTGTGCACTGAATGCCACGACGGCATGGGCACGTTAAAACAACGAGCTGAGCAAGAGTCCCCGAAAGATCACGGCCGTCAGAAAGCAGCTTATATATTGCCCTGGAAAGAGCAGTGTTTTAGGAGTGTGCAGTAAAATCGTGTTTCTGGACAAGGGAGGCATAAGTGCGCTGCGCTCCTAAGCTATCTCCCTGCGAGACACACTGCCAAAGCTTTTCGCTATCATGCAGTCTAGTGCAGACGCACACTACGGCTCTCGGCTGCTGTCCGAAGCCAAGCGCCGGTGGCCGGCGTCTTTCGGCTGAAGCAGCGCTTCGGAGCGTACGGCTGTTGTGTGCGCGAAGCAGCCGCTTCTCCTGCTCCGGGAGTCGGAGAGAGCGGTAGCTTGTACGAGGGCGAAGAACAAAGCCGCAGAGCACCGGACTTGTGTGCACAGCCTACGGGCTGCTAGAGGAAGGTGGCTGCACCTCCCTAACCTATCAATTCACAGCTGGCATGCTCTATGGAGCTGTTCCAGGACAACTTTCATTGCTTATGGGTTCGTCCTGATACAGCCCCTCCTGGGAAACTCGTGCTCGTCCCCTGAGGCTCCGAGATGCAGAAACATCGATGGCAGCTGCAGAAATGAAGGGCTGCGTTGAGTTGTCGAGAAGCAAGAACATAGCCAGCGCCTAAGTGTCTGGGAGTCAGCAGCTGCTGCACTTTTGCGATTGCCTTCACTGTGCACTGATTGCCGAGACATGTGCACGCTAAAAAAACAAGGTGGGCAAGAGGAGGAAGAGAGTACGGGCATCAGAGAGCATCTGGCATCTTGTCCTGGAAACTGCAGTGTTTTTGGAGAGTACAGCAAATCCGTGTTTCTGGACAAGGGAGGCATAAGTGCGCTGCGCTCCTAAGCTATCTCCCTGCGAGACACACTGCCAAAGCTTTTCGCTATCATGCAGTCTAGTGCAGACGCACACTCCGGCTCTCCGGAGCTGTCCGAAGCCAAGCGCCGCTGGCCGGCGTCTTTCGGCTGAAGCTGCGCTTCGGAGCGTACGGCTGCCGCTCCGCTGTTGTGTGCGCGAAGCAGCCGCTTCTCCTGCTCCGGGAGCCGGACAGAGCGGTAGCTTGTACGAGGGCGAAGAACGAAGCCGCAGAGCACCGGGCTTCTGCGCGCACCCTAAGGACTGCTAGAGGACCGTGGTGGACACTCGCCTGCGTCTTCAATTCCATTCTAGCATCCTTATGGAAGGTGTTCCAGGACAATTCTCCTGAGTTTTGAATTCGTCCTGATGCAGCCCCTCCTGGGAAACTCGTGCTCGTCCTCTGAGGCTCCGAGTGCAGAGACCTCGATGGCAACTGCAGAAATGAAGCACTCCGTTGAGTTGTCGAGAAGCAAGAACATAGCCAGCGCCTTGTGTTTGGGAGTCAGCAGCTGCTGGACATTTTCGATTGCCTTCACTGTGCACTGAATGCCACGACGGCATGGGCACGTTAAAACAACGAGCTGAGCAAGAGTCCCCGAAAGATCACGGCCGTCAGAAAGCATCTTATATATTGCCCTGGAAAGAGCAGTGTTTTTGGAGTGTGCAGTAAAATCGTGTTTCTGGACAAGGGAGGCATAAGTGCGCTGCGCTCCTAAGCTATCTCCCTGCTAAGACACACTGCCAAAGCTTTTCGCTATGATGCAGTCTAGTGCAGACGCATACTCCGGCTCTCCGGAGCTGTCCGAAGCCAAGCGCCGGTCGCCGGCGTCTTTCGGCTGAAGCAGCGCTTCGGAGCGTACGGCTGTTGTGTGCGCGAAGCAGCCGCTTCTCCTGCTCCGGGAGCCGGACAGAGCGGTAGCTTGTACGAGGGCGAAGAACGAAGCCGCAGAGCACCGGACTTGTGTGCACAGCCTACGGGCTGCTAGAGGAAGGTGGCTGCACCTCCCTAACCTATCAATTCACAGCTGGCATGCTCTATGGAGCTGTTCCAGGACAACTTTCATTGCTTATGGGTTCGTCCTGATACAGCCCCTCCTGGGAAACTCGTGCTCGTCCTCTGAGTCTCCGAGATGCAGAAACATCGATGGCAGCTGCAGAAATGAAGGGCTGCGTTGAGTTGTCGAGACGCAAGAACATAGCCAGCGCCTTGTGTTTGGGAGTCAGCAGCACCTGGACTTTTGCGATTGCTTTCACTGTGCACTGAATGCCAGGACGGCATGGGCACGTTAAAACAACGCGCTGAGCAAGAGTCCCGAAAGATCACGGCCGTCAGAAAGCAGCTTATATATTGCCCTGGAAAGAGCAGTGTTTTAGGAGTGTGCAGTAAAATCATGTTTCTGGACAAGGGAGGCATAAGTGCGCTGCGCTCCTAAGCTATCTCCCTGCGAGACACACTGCCAAAGCTTTTCGTTATCCTGCAGTCTAGTGCAGACGCACACTACGGCTCTCGGCTGCTGTCCGAAGCCAAACGCCGGTCGCCGGCGTCTTTCGGCTGAAGCAGCGCTTCGGAGCGTACGGCTGCCGCTCCGCTGCTGTGTGCGCGAAGCAGCCGCTTCTCCTGCTCCGGGAGCCGGACAGAGCGGTAGCTTGTACGAGGGCGAAGAACGAAGCCGCAGAGCACCGGGCTTCTGCGCGCACCCTAAGGACTGCTTAGAGGACCATGGTGGCCGCTCGCCCGCCTCTTCAATTCCCTTCTAGCATCCTTATGGAAAGTGTTCCAGGACAATTTTCCTGAATTTTGAATTCGTCCTGATGCAGCCCCTCCTGGGAAACTCGTGCTCGTCCTCTGAGTCTCCGACATGCAGAGACCTCGATGGCAACTGCAGAAATGAAGGGCTACGTTGAGTTGTCGAGAAGCAAGAACATAGCCAGCGCCTTGTGTTTGGGAGTCAGCAGCACCTGGACTTTTTCGATTGCCTTCACTGTGCACTGAATACCACGACGGCATGGGCACGTTAAAACAACGCGCTGAGCAAGAGTCCCGAAAGATCACGGCCGTCAGAAAGCAGCTTATATATTGCCCTGGAAAGAGCAGTGTTTTAGGAGTGTGCAGTAAAATCGTGTTTCTGGACAAGGGAGGCATAAGTGCGCTGCGCTCCTAAGCTATCTCCCTGCGAGACACACTGCCAAAGCTTTTCGTTATCCTGCAGTCTAGTGCAGACGCACACTACGGCTCTCCGGAGCTGTCCGAAGCGAAGCGCCGGTCGCCGGCGTCTTTCGGCTGAAGCAGCGCTTCGGAGCGTACGGCTGCCGCTCCGCTGTTGTGTGCGCGAAGCAGCCGCTTCTCCTGCTCCGGGAGCCGGACAGAGCGGTAGCTTGTACGAGGGCGAAGAACGAAGCCGCAGAGCACCGGGCTTCTGCGCGCACCCTAAGGATTGCTAGAGGACCGTGGTGGACACTCGCCTGCGTCTTCAATTCCATTCTAGCATCCTTATGGAAGGTGTTCCAGGACAATTCTCCTGAGTTTTGAATTCGTCCTGATGCAGCCCCTCCTGGGAAACTCGTGCTCGTCCTCTGAGGCTCCGAGTGCAGAGACCTCGATGGCAACTGCAGAAATGAAGCACTCCGTTGAGTTGTCGAGAAGCAAGAACATAGCCAGCGCCTTGTGTTTGGGAGTCAGCAGCTGCTGGACTTTTGCGATTGCCTTCACTGTGCACTGAATGCCACGACGGCATGGGCACGTTAAAACAACGAGCTGAGCAAGAGTCCCCGAAAGATCACGGCCGTCAGAAAGCATCTTATATATTGCCCTGGAAAGAGCAGTGTTTTTGGAGTGTGCAGTAAAATCGTGTTTCTGGACAAGGGAGGCATAAGTGCGCTGCGCTCCTAAGCTATCTCCCTGCGAGACACACTGCCAAAGCTTTTCGCTATCATGCAGTCTAGTGCAGACGCACACTACGGCTCTCGGCTGCTGTCCGAAGCGAAGCGCCGGTCGCCGGCGTCTTTCGGCTGAAGCAGCGCTTCGGAGCGTACGGCTGTTGTGTGCGCGAAGCAGCCGCTTCTCCTGCTCCGGGAGTCGGAGAGAGCGGTAGCTTGTACGAGGGCGAAGAACGAAGCCGCAGAGCACCGGACTTGTGTGCACAGCCTACGGGCTGCTAGAGGAAGGTGGCTGCACCTCCCTAACCTATCAATTCACAGCTGGCATGCTCTATGGAGCTGTTCCAGGACAACTTTCATTGCTTATGGGTTCGTCCTGATACAGCCCCTCCTGGGAAACTCGTGCTCGTCCCCTGAGGCTCCGAGATGCAGAAACATCGATGGCAGCTGCAGAAATGAAGGGCTGCGTTGAGTTGTCGAGAAGCAAGAACATAGCCAGCGCCTAAGTGTCTGGGAGTCAGCAGCTGCTGCACTTTTGCGTTTGCCTTCACTGTGCACTGATTGCCGAGACATGTGCACGCTAAAAAAACAAGGTGGGCAAGAGGAGGAAGAGAGTACGGGCATCAGAGAGCATCTGGCATCTTGTCCTGGAAACTGCAGTGTTTTTGGAGAGTACAGCAAATCCGTGTTTCTGGACAAGGGAGGCATAAGTGCGCTGCGCTCCTAAGCTATCTCCCTGCGAGACACACTGCCAAAGCTTTTCGCTATCATGCAGTCTAGTGCAGACGCACACTCCGGCTCTCCGGAGCTGTCCGAAGCCAAGCGCCGCTGGCCGGCGTCTTTCGGCTGAAGCTGCGCTTCGGAGCGTACGGCTGCCGCTCCGCTGTTGTGTGCGCGAAGCAGCCGCTTCTCCTGCTCCGGGAGCCGGACAGAGCGGTAGCTTGTACGAGGGCAAAGAACGAAGCCGCAGAGCACCGGCCTTCTGCGCGCACCCTAAGGACTGCTAGAGGACCGTGGTGGACACTCGCCTGCGTCTTCAATTCCATTCTAGCATCCTTATGGAAGGTGTTCCAGGACAATTTTCCTGAGTTTTGAATTCCTCCTGATGCAGCCCCTCCTGGGAAACTCGTGCTCGTCCTCTGAGTCTCCGAGTGCAGAGACCTCGATGGCAACTGCAGAAATGAAGGGCTGCGTTGAGTTGTCGAGACGCAAGAACATAGCCAGCGCCTTGTGTTTGGGAGTCAGCAGCACCTGGACTTTTGCGATTGCCTTCACTGTGCACTGAATGCCACGACGGCATGGGCACGTTAAAACAACGAGCTGAGCAAGAGTCCCCGAAAGATCACGGCCGTCAGAAAGCATCTTATATATTGCCCTGGAAAGAGCAGTGTTTTAGGAGTGTGCAGTAAAATCGTGTTTCTGGACAAGGGAGGCATAAGTGCGCTGCGCTCCTAAGCTATCTCCCTGCGAGACACACTGCCAAAGCTTTTCGCTATCATGCAGTCTAGTGCAGACGCACACTACGGCTCTCCGGAGCTGTCCGAAGCCAAGCGCCAGTCGCCGGCGTCTTTCGGCTGAAGCAGCGCTTCGGAGCGTACGGCTGTTGTGTGCGCGAAGCAGCCGCTTCTCCTGCTCCGGGAGCCGGACAGAGCGGTAGCTTGTACGAGGGCGAAGAACGAAGCCGCAGAGCACCGGACTTGTGTGCACAGCCTACGGGCTGCTAGAGGAAGGTGGCTGCACCTCCCTAACCTATCAATTCACAGCTGGCATGCTCTATGGAGCTGTTCCAGGACAACTTTCATTGCTTATGGGTTCGTCCTGATACAGCCCCTCCTGGGAAACTCGTGCTCGTCCCCTGAGGCTCCGAGATGCAGAAACATCGATGGCAGCTGCAGAAATGAAGGCCTGCGTTGAGTTGTCGAGAAGCAAGAACATAGCCAGCGCCTAAGTGTCTGGGAGTCAGCAGCTGCTGCACTTTTGCGATTGCCTTCACTGTGCACTGATTGCCGAGACATGTGCACGCTAAAAAAACAAGGTGGGCAAGAGGAGGAAGAGAGTACGGGCATCAGAGAGCATCTGGCATCTTGTCCTGGAAACTGCAGTGTTTTTGGAGAGTACAGCAAATCCGTGTTTCTGGACAAGGGAGGCATAAGTGCGCTGCGCTCCTAAGCTATCTCCCTGCGAGACACACTGCCAAAGCTTTTCGTTATCCTGCAGTCTAGTGCAGACGCACACTACGGCTCTCGGCTGCTGTCCGAAGCCAAACGCCGGTCGCCGGCGTCTTTCGGCTGAAGCAGCGCTTCGGAGCGTACGGCTGCCGCTCCGCTGCTGTGTGCGCGAAGCAGCCGCTTCTCCTGCTCCGGGAGCCGGACAGAGCGGTAGCTTGTACGAGGGCGAAGAACGAAGCCGCAGAGCACCGGGCTTCTGCGCGCACCCTAAGGACTGCTAGAGGACCATGGTGGCCGCTCGCCCGCCTCTTCAATTCCCTTCTAGCATCCTTATGGAAAGTGTTCCAGGACAATTTTCCTGAATTTTGAATTCGTCCTGATGCAGCCCCTCCTGGGAAACTCGTGCTCGTCCTCTGAGTCTCCGACATGCAGAGACCTCGATGGCAACTGCAGAAATGAAGGGCTACGTTGAGTTGTCGAGAAGCAAGAACATAGCCAGCGCCTTGTGTTTGGGAGTCAGCAGCACCTGGACTTTTTCGATTGCCTTCACTGTGCACTGAATACCACGACGGCATGGGCACGTTAAAACAACGCGCTGAGCAAGAGTCCCGAAAGATCACGGCCGTCAGAAAGCAGCTTATATATTGCCCTGGAAAGAGCAGTGTTTTAGGAGTGTGCAGTAAAATCGTGTTTCTGGACAAGGGAGGCATAAGTGCGCTGCGCTCCTAAGCTATCTCCCTGCGAGACACACTGCCAAAGCTTTTCGTTATCCTGCAGTCTAGTGCAGACGCACACTACGGCTCTCCGGAGCTGTCCGAAGCCAAGCGCCGCTGGCCGGCGTCTTTCGGCTGAAGCTGCGCTTCGGAGCGTACGGCTGCCGCTCCGCTGTTGTGTGCGCGAAGCAGCCGCTTCTCCTGCTCCGGGAGCCGGACAGAGCGGTAGCTTGTACGAGGGCGAAGAACGAAGCCGCAGAGCACCGGGCTTCTGCGCGCACCCTAAGGACTGCTAGAGGACCGTGGTGGACACTCGCCTGCGTCTTCAATTCCATTCTAGCATCCTTATGGAAGGTGTTCCAGGACAATTTTCCTGAGTTTTGAATTCCTCCTGATGCAGCCCCTCCTGGGAAACTCGTGCTCGTCCTCTGAGTCTCCGAGTGCAGAGACCTCGATGGCAACTGCAGAAATGAAGGGCTGCGTTGAGTTGTCGAGACGCAAGAACATAGCCAGCGCCTTGTGTTTGGGAGTCAGCAGCACCTGGACTTTTGCGATTGCCTTCACTGTGCACTGAATGCCACGACAGCATGGGCACGTTAAAACAACGAGCTGAGCAAGAGTCCCCGAAAGATCACGGCCGTCAGAAAGCATCTTATATATTGCCCTGGAAAGAGCAGTGTTTTAGGAGTGTGCAGTAAAATCGTGTTTCTGGACAAGGGAGGCATAAGTGCGCTGCGCTCCTAAGCTATCTCCCTGCGAGACACACTGCCAAAGCTTTTCGCTATCATGCAGTCTAGTGCAGACGGACACTACGGCTCTCGGCTGCTGTCCGAAGCCAAGCGCCGGTCGCCGGCGTCTTTCGGCTGAAGCTGCGCTTCGGAGCGTACGGCTGTTGTGTGCGCGAAGCAGCCGCTTCTCCTGCTCCGGGAGCCGGACAGAGCGGTAGCTTGTACGAGGGCGAAGAACGAAGCCGCAGAGCACCGGACTTGTGTGCACAGCCTACGGGCTGCTAGAGGAAGGTGGCTGCACCTCCCTAACCTATCAATTCACAGCTGGCATGCTCTATGGAGCTGTTCCAGGACAACTTTCATTGCTTATGGGTTCGTCCTGATACAGCCCCTCCTGGGAAACTCGTGCTCGTCCCCTGAGGCTCCGAGATGCAGAAACATCGATGGCAGCTGCAGAAATGAAGGCCTGCGTTGAGTTGTCGAGAAGCAAGAACATAGCCAGCGCCTAAGTGTCTGGGAGTCAGCAGCTGCTGCACTTTTGCGATTGCCTTCACTGTGCACTGATTGCCGAGACATGTGCACGCTAAAAAAACAAGGTGGGCAAGAGGAGGAAGAGAGTACGGGCATCAGAGAGCATCTGGCATCTTGTCCTGGAAACTGCAGTGTTTTTGGAGAGTACAGCAAATCCGTGTTTCTGGACAAGGGAGGCATAAGTGCGCTGCGCTCCTAAGCTATCTCCCTGCGAGACACACTGCCAAAGCTTTTCGTTATCCTGCAGTCTAGTGCAGACGCACACTACGGCTCTCGGCTGCTGTCCGAAGCCAAACGCCGGTCGCCGGCGTCTTTCGGCTGAAGCAGCGCTTCGGAGCGTACGGCTGCCGCTCCGCTGCTGTGTGCGCGAAGCAGCCGCTTCTCCTGCTCCGGGAGCCGGACAGAGCGGTAGCTTGTACGAGGGCGAAGAACGAAGCCGCAGAGCACCGGGCTTCTGCGCGCACCCTAAGGACTGCTAGAGGACCATGGTGGCCGCTCGCCCGCCTCTTCAATTCCCTTCTAGCATCCTTATGGAAAGTGTTCCAGGACAATTTTCCTGAATTTTGAATTCGTCCTGATGCAGCCCCTCCTGGGAAACTCGTGCTCGTCCTCTGAGTCTCCGACATGCAGAGACCTCGATGGCAACTGCAGAAATGAAGGGCTACGTTGAGTTGTCGAGAAGCAAGAACCTAGCCAGCGCCTTGTGTTTGGGAGTCAGCAGCACCTGGACTTTTTCGATTGCCTTCACTGTGCACTGAATACCACGACGGCATGGGCACGTTAAAACAACGCGCTGAGCAAGAGTCCCGAAAGATCACGGCCGTCAGAAAGCAGCTTATATATTTCCCTGGAAAGAGCAGTGTTTTAGGAGTGTGCAGTAAAATCGTGTTTCTGGACAAGGGAGGCATAAGTGCGCTGCGCTCCTAAGCTATCTCCCTGCGAGACACACTGCCAAAGCTTTTCGTTATCCTGCAGTCTAGTGCAGACGCACACTACGGCTCTCGGCTGCTGTCCGAAGCCAAACGCCGGTCGCCGGCGTCTTTCGGCTGAAGCAGCGCTTCGGAGCGTACGGCTGCCGCTCCGCTGTTGTGTGCGCGAAGCAGCCGCTTCTCCTGCTCCGGGAGCCGGACAGAGCGGTAGCTTGTACGAGGGCGAAGAACGAAGCCGCAGAGCACCGGGCTTCTGCGCGCACCCTAAGGACTGCTAGAGGACCGTGGTGGACACTCGCCTGCGTCTTCAATTCCATTCTAGCATCCTTATGGAAGGTGTTCCAGGACAATTTTCCTGAGTTTTGAATTCCTCCTGATGCAGCCCCTCCTGGGAAACTCGTGCTCGTCCTCTGAGTCTCCGAGTGCAGAGACCTCGATGGCAACTGCAGAAATGAAGGGCTGCGTTGAGTTGTCGAGACGCAAGAACATAGCCAGCGCCTTGTGTTTGGGAGTCAGCAGCACCTGGACTTTTGCGATTGCCTTCACTGTGCACTGAATGCCACGACGGCATGGGCACGTTAAAACAACGAGCTGAGCAAGAGTCCCCGAAAGATCACGGCCGTCAGAAAGCATCTTATATATTGCCCTGGAAAGAGCAGTGTTTTAGGAGTGTGCAGTAAAATCGTGTTTCTGGACAAGGGAGGCATAAGTGCGCTGCGCTCCTAAGCTATCTCCCTGCGAGACACACTGCCAAAGCTTTTCGCTATCATGCAGTCTAGTGCAGACGGACACTACGGCTCTCGGCTGCTGTCCGAAGCCAAGCGCCGGTCGCCGGCGTCTTTCGGCTGAAGCTGCGCTTCGGAGCGTACGGCTGTTGTGTGCGCGAAGCAGCCGCTTCTCCTGCTCCGGGAGCCGGACAGAGCGGTAGCTTGTACGAGGGCGAAGAACGAAGCCGCAGAGCACCGGACTTGTGTGCACAGCCTACGGGCTGCTAGAGGAAGGTGGCTGCACCTCCCTAACCTATCAATTCACAGCTGGCATGCTCTATGGAGCTGTTCCAGGACAACTTTCATTGCTTATGGGTTCGTCCTGATACAGCCCCTCCTGGGAAACTCGTGCTCGTCCCCTGAGGCTCCGAGATGCAGAAACATCGATGGCAGCTGCAGAAATGAAGGGCTGCGTTGAGTTGTCGAGAAGCAAGAACATAGCCAGCGCCTAAGTGTCTGGGAGTCAGCAGCTGCTGCACTTTTGCGATTGCCTTCACTGTGCACTGATTGCCGAGACATGTGCACGCTAAAAAAACAAGGTGGGCAAGAGGAGGAAGAGAGTACGGGCATCAGAGAGCATCTGGCATCTTGTCCTGGAAACTGCAGTGTTTTTGGAGAGTACAGCAAATCCGTGTTTCTGGACAAGGGAGGCATAAGTGCGCTGCGCTCCTAAGCTATCTCCCTGCGAGACACACTGCCAAAGCTTTTCGTTATCCTGCAGTCTAGTGCAGACGCACACTCCGGCTCTCGGCTGCTGTCCGAAGCCAAGCGCCGGTCGCCGGCGTCTTTCGGCTGAAGCTGCGCTTCGGAGCGTACGGCTGCCGCTCCGCTGTTGTGTGCGCGAAGCAGCCGCTTCTCCTGCTCCGGGAGCCGGACAGAGCGGTAGCTTGTACGAGGGCGAAGAACGAAGCCGCAGAGCACCGGGCTTGTGTGCACAGCCTACGGGCTGCTAGAGGACCGTGGTGGACACTCGCCTGCGTCTTCAATTCCATTCTAGCATACTTATGGAAGGTGTTCCAGGACAATTTTCCTGAGTTTTGAATTCCTCCTGATGCAGCCCCTCCTGGGAAACTCCTGCTCGTCCTCTGAAACTATGACATGCAGAGACCTCGATGGCAACTGCAGAAATGAAGGGCTGCGTTGAGTTGTCGAGACGCAAGAACATAGCCAGCGCCTTGTGTTTGGGAGTCAGCAGCACCTGGACTTTTGCGATTGCTTTCACTGTGCACTGAATGCCAGGACGGCATGGGCACGTTAAAACAACGAGCTGAGCAAGAGTCCCCGAAAGATCACGGCCGTCAGAAAGCATCTTATATATTGCCCTGGAAAGAGCAGTGTTTTTGGAGTGTGCAGTAAAATCGTGTTTCTGGACAAGGGAGGCATAAGTGCGCTGCGCTCTTAAGCTATCTCCCTGCGAGACACACTGCCAAAGCTTTTCGCTATGATGCAGTCTAGTGCAGACGCACACTACGGCTCTCCGGAGCTGTCCGAAGCCAAGCGCCGCTGGCCGGCGTCTTTCGGCTGAAGCAGCGCTTCGGAGCGTACGGCTGCCGCTCCGCTGTTGTGTGCGCGAAGCAGCCGCTTCTCCTGCTCCGGGAGCCGGACAGAGCGGTAGCTTGTACGAGGGCGAAGAACGAAGCCGCAGAGCACCGGACTTGTGTGCACAGCCTACGGGCTGCTAGAGGAAGGTGGCTGCACCTCCCTAACCTATCAATTCACAGCTGGCATGCTCTATGGAGCTGTTCCAGGACAACTTTCATTGCTTATGGGTTCGTCCTGATACAGCCCCTCCTGGGAAACTCGTGCTCGTCCCCTGAGGCTCCGAGATGCAGAAACATCGATGGCAGCTGCAGAAATGCAGGGCTGCGTTGAGTTGTCGAGAAGCAAGAATATAGCCAGCGCCTAAGTGTCTGGGAGTCAGCAGCTGCTGCACTTTTGCGTTTGCCTTCACTGTGCACTGATTGCCGAGACATGTGCACGCTAGAAAAACAAGGTGGGCAAGAGGAGGAAGAGAGTACGGGCATCAGAGAGCATCTGGCATCTTGTCCTGGAAACTGCAGTGTTTTTGGAGAGTACAGCAAATCCGTGTTTCTGGACAAGGGAGGCATAAGTGCGCTGCGCTCCTAAGCTATCTCCCTGCGAGACACACTGCCAAAGCTTTTCGTTATCCTGCAGTCTAGTGCAGACGCACACTCCGGCTCTCCGGAGCTGTCCGAAGCCAAGCGCCGGTGGCCGGCGTCTTTCGGCTGAAGCTGCGCTTCGGAGCGTACGGCTGCCGCTCCGCTGTTGTGTGCGCGAAGCAGCCGCTTCTCCTGCTCCGGGAGCCGGACAGAGCGGTAGCTTGTACGAGGGCGAAGAGCGAAGCCGAAGAGCACCGGGCTTCTGCGCGCACCCTAAGGACTGCTAGAGGACCATGGTGGCCGCTCGCCCGCCTCTTCAATTCCCTTCTAGCATCCTTATGGAAAGTGTTCCAGGACAATTTTCCTGAATTTTGAATTCGTCCTGATGCAGCCCCTCCTGGGAAACTCGTGCTCGTCCTCTGAGTCTCCGACATGCAGAGACCTCGATGGCAACTGCAGAAATGAAGGGCTACGTTGAGTTGTCGAGAAGCAAGAACCTAGCCAGCGCCTTGTGTTTGGGAGTCAGCAGCACCTGGACTTTTGCGATTGCCTTCACTGTGCACTGAATACCAGGACGGCATGGGCACGTTAAAACAACGAGCTGAGCAAGAGTCCCGAAAGATCACGGCCGTCAGAAAGCATCTTATATATTGCCCTGGAAAGAGCAGTGTTTTTGGAGTGTGCAGTAAAATCGTGTTTCTGGACAAGGGAGGCATAAGTGCGCTGCGCTCCTAAGCTATCTCCCTGCGAGACACACTGCCAAAGCTTTTCGCTATGATGCAGTCTAGTGCAGACGCACACTCCGGCTCTCCGGAGCTGTCCGAAGCCAAGCGCCGGTCGCCGGCGTCTTTCGGCTGAAGCAGCGCTTCGGAGCGTACGGCTGCCGCTCCGCTGTTGTGTGCGCGAAGCAGCCGCTTCTCCTGCTCCGGGAGCCGGACAGAGCGGTAGCTTGTACGAGGGCGAAGAACGAAGCCGCAGAGCACCGGACTTGTGTGCACAGCCTACGGGCTGCTAGAGGAAGGTGGCTGCACCTCCCTAACCTATCAATTCACAGCTGGCATGCTCTATGGAGCTGTTCCAGGACAACTTTCATTGCTTATGGGTTCGTCCTGATACAGCCCCTCCTGGGAAACTCGTGCTCGTTCCCCGAGGCTCCGAGATGCAGAAACATCGATGGCAGCTGCAGAAATGAAGGGCTGCGTTGAGTTGTCGAGAAGCAAGAACATAGCCAGCGCCTAAGTGTCTGGGAGTCAGCAGCTGCTGCACTTTTGCGTTTGCCTTCACTGTGCACTGATTGCCGAGACATGTGCACGCTAGAAAAACAAGGTGGGCAAGAGGAGGAAGAGAGTACGGGCATCAGAGAGCATCTGGCATCTTGTCCTGGAAACTGCAGTGTTTTTGGAGAGTACAGCAAATCCGTGTTTCTGGACAAGGGAGGCATAAGTGCGCTGCGCTCCTAAGCTATCTCCCTGCGAGACACACTGCCAAAGCTTTTCGTTATCCTGCAGTCTAGTGCAGACGCACACTACGGCTCTCGGCTGCTGTCCGAAGCCAAGCGCCGGTGGCCGGCGTCTTTCGGCTGAAGCTGCGCTTCGGAGCGTACGGCTGCCGCTCCGCTGTTGTGTGCGCGAAGCAGCCGCTTCTCCTGCTCCGGGAGCCGGACAGAGCGGTAGCTTGTACGAGGGCGAAGAGCGAAGCCGAAGAGCACCGGGCTTCTGCGCGCACCCTAAGGACTGCTAGAGGACCATGGTGGCCGCTCGCCCGCCTCTTCAATTCCCTTCTAGCATCCTTATGGAAAGTGTTCCAGGACAATTTTCCTGAATTTTGAATTCGTCCTGATGCAGCCCCTCCTGGGAAACTCGTGCTCGTCCTCTGAGTCTCCGACATGCAGAGACCTCGATGGCAACTGCAGAAATGAAGGGCTACGTTGAGTTGTCGAGAAGCAAGAACCTAGCCAGCGCCTTGTGTTTGGGAGTCAGCAGCACCTGGACTTTTTCGATTGCCTTCACTGTGCACTGAATACCACGACGGCATGGGCACGTTAAAACAACGCGCTGAGCAAGAGTCCCGAAAGATCACGGCCGTCAGAAAGCAGCTTATATATTGCCCTGGAAAGAGCAGTGTTTTAGGAGTGTGCAGTAAAATCGTGTTTCTGGACAAGGGAGGCATAAGTGCGCTGCGCTCCTAAGCTATCTCCCTGCGAGACACACTGCCAAAGCTTTTCGTTATCCTGCAGTCTAGTGCAGACGCACACTACGGCTCTCGGCTGCTGTCCGAAGCCAAACGCCGGTCGCCGGCGTCTTTCGGCTGAAGCAGCGCTTCGGAGCGTACGGCTGCCGCTCCGCTGTTGTGTGCGCGAAGCAGCCGCTTCTCCTGCTCCGGGAGCCGGACAGAGCGGTAGCTTGTACGAGGGCGAAGAACGAAGCCGAAGAGCACCGGGCTTCTGCGCGCACCCTAAGGACTGCTAGAGGACCGTGGTGGACACTCGCCTGCGTCTTCAATTCCATTCTAGCATCCTTATGGAAGGTGTTCCAGGACAATTCTCCTGAGTTTTGAATTCGTCCTGATGCAGCCCCTCCTGGGAAACTCGTGCTCGTCCTCTGAGGCTCCGAGTGCAGAGACCTCGATGGCAACTGCAGAAATGAAGCACTCCGTTGAGTTGTCGAGAAGCAAGAACATAGCCAGCGCCTTGTGTTTGGGAGTCAGCAGCTGCTGGACTTTTGCGATTGCCTTCACTGTGCACTGAATGCCACGACGGCATGGGCACGTTAAAACAACGAGCTGAGCAAGAGTCCCTGAAAGATCACGGCCGTCAGAAAGCATCTTATATATTGCCCTGGAAAGAGCAGTGTTTTTGGAGTGTGCAGTAAAATCGTGTTTCTGGACAAGGGAGGCATAAGTGCGCTGCGCTCCTAAGCTATCTCCCTGCGAGACACACTGCCAAAGCTTTTCGCTATCATGCAGTCTAGTGCAGACGCACACTACGGCTCTCGGCTGCTGTCCGAAGCCAAGCGCCGGTGGCCGGCGTCTTTCGGCTGAAGCAGCGCTTCGGAGCATACGGCTGTTGTGTGCGCGAAGCAGCCGCTTCTCCTGCTCCGGGAGTCGGAGAGAGCGGTAGCTTGTACGAGGGCGAAGAACGAAGCCGCAGAGCACCGGACTTGTGTGCACAGCCTACGGGCTGCTAGAGGAAGGTGGCTGCACCTCCCTAACCTATCAATTCACAGCTGGCATGCTCTATGGAGCTGTTCCAGGACAACTTTCATTGCTTATGGGTTCGTCCTGATACAGCCCCTCCTGGGAAACTCGTGCTCGTCCCCTGAGGCTCCGAGATGCAGAAACATCGATGGCAGCTGCAGAAATGAAGGGCTGCGTTGAGTTGTCGAGAAGCAAGAACATAGCCAGCGCCTAAGTGTCTGGGAGTCAGCAGCTGCTGCACTTTTGCGATTGCCTTCACTGTGCACTGATTGCCGAGACATGTGCACGCTAAAAAAACAAGGTGGGCAAGAGGAGGAAGAGAGTACGGGCATCAGAGAGCATCTGGCATCTTGTCCTGGAAACTGCAGTGTTTTTGGAGAGTACAGCAAATCCGTGTTTCTGGACAAGGGAGGCATAAGTGCGCTGCGCTCCTAAGCTATCTCCCTGCGAGACACACTGCCAAAGCTTTTCGTTATCCTGCAGTCTAGTGCAGACGCACACTCCGGCTCTCCGGAGCTGTCCGAAGCCAAGCGCCGGTGGCCGGCGTCTTTCGGCTGAAGCTGCGCTTCGGAGCGTACGGCTGCCGCTCCGCTGTTGTGTGCGCGAAGCAGCCGCTTCTCCTGCTCCGGGAGCCGGACAGAGCGGTAGCTTGTACGAGGGCGAAGAGCGAAGCCGAAGAGCACCGGGCTTCTGCGCGCACCCTAAGGACTGCTAGAGGACCATGGTGGCCGCTCGCCCGCCTCTTCAATTCCCTTCTAGCATCCTTATGGAAAGTGTTCCAGGACAATTTTCCTGAATTTTGAATTCGTCCTGATGCAGCCCCTCCTGGGAAACTCGTGCTCGTCCTCTGAGTCTCCGACATGCAGAGACCTCGATGGCAACTGCAGAAATGAAGGGCTACGTTGAGTTGTCGAGAAGCAAGAACCTAGCCAGCGCCTTGTGTTTGGGAGTCAGCAGCACCTGGACTTTTTCGATTGCCTTCACTGTGCACTGAATACCAGGACGGCATGGGCACGTTAAAACAACGAGCTGAGCAAGAGTCCCGAAAGATCACGGCCCTCAGAAAGCATCTTATATATTGCCCTGGAAAGAGCAGTGTTTTAGGAGTGTGCAGTAAAATCGTGTTTCTGGACAAGGGAGGCATAAGTGCGCTGCGCTCCTAAGCTATCTCCCTGCGAGACACACTGCCAAAGCTTTTCGCTATGATGCAGTCTAGTGCAGACGCACACTCCGGCTCTCCGGAGCTGTCCGAAGCGAAGCGCCGGTCGCCGGCGTCTTTCGGCTGAAGCAGCGCTTCGGAGCGTACGGCTGCCGCTCCGCTGTTGTGTGCGCGAAGCAGCCGCTTCTCCTGCTCCGGGAGCCGGACAGAGCGGTAGCTTGTACGAGGGCGAAGAACGAAGCCGCAGAGCACCGGACTTGTGTGCACAGCCTACGGGCTGCTAGAGGAAGGTGGCTGCAGCTCCCTAACCTATCAATTCACAGCTGGCATGCTCTATGGAGCTGTTCCAGGACAACTTTCATTGCTTATGGGTTCGTCCTGATACAGCCCCTCCTGGGAAACTCGTGCTCGTTCCCCGAGGCTCCGAGATGCAGAAACATCGATGGCAGCTGCAGAAATGAAGGGCTGCGTTGAGTTGTCGAGAAGCAAGAACATAGCCAGCGCCTAAGTGTCTGGGAGTCAGCAGCTGCTGCACTTTTGCGTTTGCCTTCACTGTGCACTGATTGCCGAGACATGTGCACGCTAGAAAAACAAGGTGGGCAAGAGGAGGAAGAGAGTACGGGCATCAGAGAGCATCTGGCATCTTGTCCTGGAAACTGCAGTGTTTTTGGAGAGTACAGCAAATCCGTGTTTCTGGACAAGGGAGGCATAAGTGCGCTGCGCTCCTAAGCTATCTCCCTGCGAGACACACTGCCAAAGCTTTTCGTTATCCTGCAGTCTAGTGCAGACGCACACTACGGCTCTCGGCTGCTGTCCGAAGCGAAGCGCCGGTGGCCGGCGTCTTTCGGCTGAAGCTGCGCTTCGGAGCGTACGGCTGCCGCTCCGCTGTTGTGTGCGCGAAGCAGCCGCTTCTCCTGCTCCGGGAGCCGGACAGAGCGGTAGCTTGTACGAGGGCGAAGAGCGAAGCCGAAGAGCACCGGGCTTCTGCGCGCACCCTAAGGACTGCTAGAGGACCATGGTGGCCGCTCGCCCGCCTCTTCAATTCCCTTCTAGCATCCTTATGGAAAGTGTTCCAGGACAATTTTCCTGAATTTTGAATTCGTCCTGATGCAGCCCCTCCTGGGAAACTCGTGCTCGTCCTCTGAGTCTCCGACATGCAGAGACCTCGATGGCAACTGCAGAAATGAAGGGCTACGTTGAGTTGTCGAGAAGCAAGAACCTAGCCAGCGCCTTGTGTTTGGGAGTCAGCAGCACCTGGACTTTTTCGATTGCCTTCACTGTGCACTGAATACCACGACGGCATGGGCACGTTAAAACAACGCGCTGAGCAAGAGTCCCGAAAGATCACGGCCGTCAGAAAGCAGCTTATATATTGCCCTGGAAAGAGCAGTGTTTTAGGAGTGTGCAGTAAAATCGTGTTTCTGGACAAGGGAGGCATAAGTGCGCTGCGCTCCTAAGCTATCTCCCTGCGAGACACACTGCCAAAGCTTTTCGTTATCCTGCAGTCTAGTGCAGACGCACACTACGGCTCTCGGCTGCTGTCCGAAGCCAAACGCCGGTGGCCGGCGTCTTTCGGCTGAAGCAGCGCTTCGGAGCGTACGGCTGCCGCTCCGCTGCTGTGTGCGCGAAGCAGCCGCTTCTCCTGCTCCGGGAGCCGGACAGAGCGGTAGCTTGTACGAGGGCGAAGAACGAAGCCGAAGAGCACCGGGCTTCTGCGCGCACCCTAAGGACTGCTAGAGGACCGTGGTGGACACTCGCCTGCGTCTTCAATTCCATTCTAGCATCCTTATGGAAGGTGTTCCAGGACAATTCTCCTGAGTTTTGAATTCGTCCTGATGCAGCCCCTCCTGGGAAACTCGTGCTCGTCCTCTGAGGCTCCGAGTGCAGAGACCTCGATGGCAACTGCAGAAATGAAGCACTCCGTTGAGTTGTCGAGAAGCAAGAACATAGCCAGCGCCTTGTGTTTGGGAGTCAGCAGCTGCTGGACTTTTGCGATTGCCTTCACTGTGCACTGAATGCCACGACGGCATGGGCACGTTAAAACAACGAGCTGAGCAAGAGTCCCCGAAAGATTACGGCCGTCAGAAAGCAGCTTATATATTGCCCTGGAAAGAGCAGTGTTTTAGGAGTGTGCAGTAAAATCGTGTTTCTGGACAAGGGAGGCATAAGTGCGCTGCGCTCCTAAGCTATCTCCCTGCGAGACACACTGCCAAAGCTTTTCGCTATCATGCAGTCTAGTGCAGACGCACACTACGGCTCTCGGCTGCTGTCCGAAGCCAAGCGCCGGTGGCCGGCGTCTTTCGGCTGAAGCAGCGCTTCGGAGCGTACGGCTGTTGTGTGCGCGAAGCAGCCGCTTCTCCTGCTCCGGGAGTCGGAGAGAGCGGTAGCTTGTACGAGGGCGAAGAACGAAGCTGCAGAGCACCGGACTTGTGTGCACAGCCTACGGGCTGCTAGAGGAAGGTGGCTGCACCTCCCTAACCTATCAATTCACAGCTGGCATGCTCTATGGAGCTGTTCCAGGACAACTTTCATTGCTTATGGGTTCGTCCTGATACAGCCCCTCCTGGGAAACTCGTGCTCGTCCCCTGAGGCTCCGAGATGCAGAAACATCGATGGCAGCTGCAGAAATGAAGGGCTGCGTTGAGTTGTCGAGAAGCAAGAACATAGCCAGCGCCTAAGTGTCTGGGAGTCAGCAGCTGCTGCACTTTTGCGATTGCCTTCACTGTGCACTGATTGCCGAGACATGTGCACGCTAAAAAAACAAGGTGGGCAAGAGGAGGAAGAGAGTACGGGCATCAGAGAGCATCTGGCATCTTGTCCTGGAAACTGCAGTGTTTTTGGAGAGTACAGCAAATCCGTGTTTCTGGACAAGGGAGGCATAAGTGCGCTGCGCTCCTAAGCTATCTCCCTGCGAGACACACTGCCAAAGCTTTTCGTTATCCTGCAGTCTAGTGCAGACGCACACTCCGGCTCTCCGGAGCTGTCCGAAGCCAAGCGCCGGTGGCCGGCGTCTTTCGGCTGAAGCTGCGCTTCGGAGCGTACGGCTGCCGCTCCGCTGTTGTGTGCGCGAAGCAGCCGCTTCTCCTGCTCCGGGAGCCGGACAGAGCGGTAGCTTGTACGAGGGCGAAGAACGAAGCCGCAGAGCACCGGGCTTCTGCGCGCACCCTAAGGACTGCTAGAGGACCGTGGTGGACACTCGCCTGCGTCTTCAATTCCCTTCTAGCATCCTTATGGAAGGTGTTCCAGGACAATTCTCCTGAGTTTTGAATTCGTCCTGATGCAGCCCCTCCTGGGAAACTCGTGCTCGTCCTCTGAGGCTCCGAGTGCAGAGACCTCGATGGCAACTGCAGAAATGAAGCACTCCGTTGAGTTGTCGAGAAGCAAGAACATAGCCAGCGCCTTGTGTTTGGGAGTCAGCAGCTGCTGGACTTTTTCGATTGCCTTCACTGTGCACTGAATGCCACGACGGCATGGGCACGTTAAAACAACGAGCTGAGCAAGAGTCCCGAAAGATCACGGCCGTCAGAAAGCATCTTATATATTGCCCTGGAAAGAGCAGTGTTTTTGGAGTGTGCAGTAAAATCGTGTTTCTGGACAAGGGAGGCATAAGTGCGCTGCGCTCCTAAGCTATCTCCCTGCTAAGACACACTGCCAAAGCTTTTCGCTATGATGCAGTCTAGTGCAGACGCATACTCCGGCTCTCCGGAGCTGTCCGAAGCCAAGCGCCGGTCGCCGGCGTCTTTCGGCTGAAGCAGCGCTTCGGAGCGTACGGCTGTTGTGTGCGCGAAGCAGCCGCTTCTCCTGCTCCGGGAGCCGGACAGAGCGGTAGCTTGTACGAGGGCGAAGAACGAAGCCGCAGAGCACCGGACTTGTGTGCACAGCCTACGGGCTGCTAGAGGAAGGTGGCTGCACCTCCCTAACCTATCAATTCACAGCTGGCATGCTCTATGGAGCTGTTCCAGGACAACTTTCATTGCTTATGGGTTCGTCCTGATACAGCCCCTCCTGGGAAACTCGTGCTCGTTCCCTGAGGCTCCGAGATGCAGAAACATCGATGGCAGCTGCAGAAATGAAGGGCTGCGTTGAGTTGTCGAGACGCAAGAACATAGCCAGCGCCTTGTGTTTGGGAGTCAGCAGCACCTGGACTTTTGCGATTGCTTTCACTGTGCACTGAATGCCAGGACGGCATGGGCACGTTAAAACAACGCGCTGAGCAAGAGTCCCGAAAGATCACGGCCGTCAGAAAGCAGCTTATATATTGCCCTGGAAAGAGCAGTGTTTTAGGAGTGTGCAGTAAAATCGTGTTTCTGGACAAGGGAGGCATAAGTGCGCTGCGCTCCTAAGCTATCTCCCTGCGAGACACACTGCCAAAGCTTTTCGTTATCCTGCAGTCTAGTGCAGACGCACACTACGGCTCTCGGCTGCTGTCCGAAGCCAAACGCCGGTCGCCGGCGTCTTTCGGCTGAAGCAGCGCTTCGGAGCGTACGGCTGCCGCTCCGCTGCTGTGTGCGCGAAGCAGCCGCTTCTCCTGCTCCGGGAGCCGGACAGAGCGGTAGCTTGTACGAGGGCGAAGAACGAAGCCGCAGAGCACCGGGCTTCTGCGCGCACCCTAAGGACTGCTAGAGGACCGTGGTGGACACTCGCCTGCGTCTTCAATTCCATTCTAGCATCCTTATGGAAGGTGTTCCAGGACAATTCTCCTGAGTTTTGAATTCGTCCTGATGCAGCCCCTCCTGGGAAACTCGTGCTCGTCCTCTGAGGCTCCGAGTGCAGAGACCTCGATGGCAACTGCAGAAATGAAGCACTCCGTTGAGTTGTCGAGAAGCAAGAACATAGCCAGCGCCTTGTGTTTGGGAGTCAGCAGCTGCTGGACTTTTTCGATTGCCTTCACTGTGCACTGAATTCCAGGACGGCATGGGCACGTTAAAACAACGAGCTGAGCAAGAGTCCCCGAAAGATCACGGCCGTCAGAAAGCATCTTATATATTGCCCTGGAAAGAGCAGTGTTTTTGGAGTGTGCAGTAAAATCGTGTTTCTGGACAAGGGAGGCATAAGTGCGCTGCGCTCCTAAGCTATCTCCCTGCGAGACACACTGCCAAAGCTTTTCGCTATGATGCAGTCTAGTGCAGACGCACACTACGGCTCTCCGGAGCTGTCCGAAGCGAAGCGCCGGTCGCCGGCGTCTTTCGGCTGAAGCAGCGCTTCGGAGCGTACGGCTGTTGTGTGCGCGAAGCAGCCGCTTCTCCTGCTCCGGGAGCCGGACAGAGCGGTAGCTTGTACGAGGTCGAAGAACGAAGCCGCAGAGCACCGGACTTGTGTGCACAGCCTACGGGCTGCTAGAGGAAGGTGGCTGCACCTCCCTAACCTATCAATTCACAGCTGGCATGCTCTTTGGAGCTGTTCCAGGACAACTTTCATTGCTTATGGGTTCGTCCTGATACAGCCCCTCCTGGGAAACTCGTGCTCGTCCCCTGAGGCTCCGAGATGCAGAAACATCGATGGCAGCTGCAGAAATGAAGGGCTGCGTTGAGTTGTCGAGAAGCAAGAACATAGCCAGCGCCTAAGTGTCTGGGAGTCAGCAGCTGCTGCACTTTTGCGATTGCCTTCACTGTGCACTGATTGACGAGACATGTGCACGCTAAAAAAACAAGGTGGGCAAGAGGAGGAAGAGAGTACGGGCATCAGAGAGCATCTGGCATCTTGTCCTGGAAACTGCAGTGTTTTTGGAGAGTACAGCAAATCCGTGTTTCTGGACAAGGGAGGCATAAGTGCGCTGCGCTCCTAAGCTATCTCCCTGCGAGACACACTGCCAAAGCTTTTCGCTATCATGCAGTCTAGTGCAGACGCACACTCCGGCTCTCCGGAGCTGTCCGAAGCCAAGCGCCGGTGGCCGGCGTCTTTCGGCTGAAGCTGCGCTTCGGAGCGTACGGCTGCCGCTCCGCTGCTGTGTGCGCGAAGCAGCCGCTTCTCCTGCTCCGGGAGCCGGACAGAGCGGTAGCTTGTACGAGGGCGAAGAACGAAGTCGAAGAGCACCGGGCTTCTGCGCGCACCCTAAGGACTGCTAGAGGACCGTGGTGGACACTCGCCTGCGTCTTCAATTCCATTCTAGCATCCTTATGGAAGGTGTTCCAGGACAATTCTCCTGAGTTTTGAATTCGTCCTGATGCAGCCCCTCCTGGGAAACTCGTGCTCGTCCTCTGAGGCTCCGAGTGCAGAGACCTCGATGGCAACTGCAGAAATGAAGCACTCCGTTGAGTTGTCGAGAAGCAAGAACATAGCCAGCGCCTTGTGTTTGGGAGTCAGCAGCTGCTGGACTTTTTCGATTGCCTTCACTGTGCACTGAATGCCACGACGGCATGGGCACGTTAAAACAACGAGCTGAGCAAGAGTCCCCGAAAGATCACGGCCGTCAGAAAGCATCTTATATATTGCCCTGGAAAGAGCAGTGTTTTTGGAGTGTGCAGTAAAATCGTGTTTCTGGACAAGGGAGGCATAAGTGCGCTGCGCTCCTAAGCTATCTCCCTGCTAAGACACACTGCCAAAGCTTTTCGCTATCATGCAGTCTAGTGCAGACGCATACTCCGGCTCTCCGGAGCTGTCCGAAGCCAAGCGCCGGTCGCCGGCGTCTTTCGGCTGAAGCAGCGCTTCGGAGCGTACGGCTGTTGTGTGCGCGAAGCAGCCGCTTCTCCTGCTCCGGGAGCCGGACAGAGCGGTAGCTTGTACGAGGGCGAAGAACGAAGCCGCAGAGCACCGGACTTGTGTGCACAGCCTACGGGCTGCTAGAGGAAGGTGGCTGCACCTCCCTAACCTATCAATTCACAGCTGGCATGCTCTATGGAGCTGTTCCAGGACAACTTTCATTGCTTATGGGTTCGTCCTGATACAGCCCCTCCTGGGAAACTCGTGCTTGTCCCCTGAGGCTCCGAGATGCAGAAACATCGATGGCAGCTGCAGAAATGAAGGGCTGCGTTGAGTTGTCGAGAAGCAAGAACATAGCCAGCGCCTAAGTGTCTGGGAGTCAGCAGCTGCTGCACTTTTGCGATTGCCTTCACTGTGCACTGATTGACGAGACATGTGCACGCTAAAAAAACAAGGTGGGCAAGAGGAGGAAGAGAGTACGGGCATCAGAGAGCATCTGGCATCTTGTCCTGGAAACTGCAGTGTTTTTGGAGAGTACAGCAAATCCGTGTTTCTGGACAAGGGAGGCATAAGTGCGCTGCGCTCCTAAGCTATCTCCCTGCGAGACACACTGCCAAAGCTTTTCGCTATCATGCAGTCTAGTGCAGACGCACACTCCGGCTCTCCGGAGCTGTCCGAAGCCAAGCGCCGGTCGCCGGCGTCTTTCGGCTGAAGCTGCGCTTCGGAGCGTACGGCTGCCGCTCCGCTGTTGTGTGCGCGAAGCAGCCGCTTCTCCTGCTCCGGGAGCCGGACAGAGCGGTAGCTTGTACGAGGGCGAAGAACGAAGCCGCAGAGCACCGGGCTTCTGCGCGCACCCTAAGGACTGCTAGAGGACCGTGGTGGACACTCGCCTGCGTCTTCAATTCCATTCTAGCATCCTTATGGAAGGTGTTCCAGGACAATTCTCCTGAGTTTTGAATTCGTCCTGATGCAGCCCCTCCTGGGAAACTCGTGCTCGTCCTCTGAGGCTCCGAGTGCAGAGACCTCGATGGCAACTGCAGAAATGAAGGGCTGCGTTGAGTTGTCGAGAAGCAAGAACATAGCCAGCGCCTTGTGTTTGGGAGTCAGCAGCACCTGGACTTTTTCGATTGCCTTCACTGTGCACTGAATACCACGACGGCATGGGCACGTTAAAACAACGCGCTGAGCAAGAGTCCCGAAAGATCACGGCCGTCAGAAAGCAGCTTATATATTGCCCTGGAAAGAGCAGTGTTTTAGGAGTGTGCAGTAAAATCGTGTTTCTGGACAAGGGAGGCATAAGTGCGCTGCGCTCCTAAGCTATCTCCCTGCGAGACACACTGCCAAAGCTTTTCGTTATCCTGCAGTCTAGTGCAGACGCACACTACGGCTCTCGGCTGCTGTCCGAAGCCAAACGCCGGTCGCCGGCGTCTTTCGGCTGAAGCAGCGCTTCGGAGCGTACGGCTGCCGCTCCGCTGCTGTGTGCGCGAAGCAGCCGCTTCTCCTGCTCCGGGAGCCGGACAGAGCGGTAGCTTGTACGAGGGCGAAGAACGAAGCCGCAGAGCACCGGGCTTCTGCGCGCACCCTAAGGATTGCTAGAGGACCGTGGTGGACACTCGCCTGCGTCTTCAATTCCATTCTAGCATCCTTATGGAAGGTGTTCCAGGACAATTCTCCTGAGTTTTGAATTCGTCCTGATGCAGCCCCTCCTGGGAAACTCGTGCTCGTCCTCTGAGGCTCCGAGTGCAGAGACCTCGATGGCAACTGCAGAAATGAAGCACTCCGTTGAGTTGTCGAGAAGCAAGAACATAGCCAGCGCCTTGTGTTTGGGAGTCAGCAGCTGCTGGACTTTTGCGATTGCCTTCACTGTGCACTGAATGCCACGACGGCATGGGCACGTTAAAACAACGAGCTGAGCAAGAGTCCCCGAAAGATCACGGCCGTCAGAAAGCATCCTTTATATTGCCCTGGAAAGAGCAGTGTTTTTGGAGTGTGCAGTAAAATCGTGTTTCTGGACAAGGGAGGCATAAGTGCGCTGCGCTCCTAAGCTATCTCCCTGCGAGACACACTGCCAAAGCTTTTCGCTATCATGCAGTCTAGTGCAGACGCACACTACGGCTCTCGGCTGCTGTCCGAAGCGAAGCGCCGGTCGCCGGCGTCTTTCGGCTGAAGCAGCGCTTCGGAGCGTACGGCTGTTGTGTGCGCGAAGCAGCCGCTTCTCCTGCTCCGGGAGCCGGACAGAGCGGTAGCTTGTACGAGGGCGAAGAACGAAGCCGCAGAGCACCGGACTTGTGTGCACAGCCTACGGGCTGCTAGAGGAAGGTGGCTGCACCTCCCTAACCTATCAATTCACAGCTGGCATGCTCTATGGAGCTGTTCCAGGACAACTTTCATTGCTTATGGGTTCGTCCTGATACAGCCCCTCCTGGGAAACTCGTGCTCGTCCCCTGAGGCTCCGAGATGCAGAAACATCGATGGCAGCTGCAGAAATGAAGGGCTGCGTTGAGTTGTCGAGAAGCAAGAACATAGCCAGCGCCTAAGTGTCTGGGAGTCAGCAGCTGCTGCACTTTTGCGTTTGCCTTCACTGTGCACTGATTGCCGAGACATGTGCACGCTAAAAAAACAAGGTGGGCAAGAGGAGGAAGAGAGTACGGGCATCAGAGAGCATCTGGCATCTTGTCCTGGAAACTGCAGTGTTTTTGGAGAGTACAGCAAATCCGTGTTTCTGGACAAGGGAGGCATAAGTGCGCTGCGCTCCTAAGCTATCTCCCTGCGAGACACACTGCCAAAGCTTTTCGCTATCATGCAGTCTAGTGCAGACGCACACTCCGGCTCTCCGGAGCTGTCCGAAGCCAAGCGCCGGTGGCCGGCGTCTTTCGGCTGAAGCTGCGCTTCGGAGCGTACGGCTGCCGCTCCGCTGCTGTGTGCGCGAAGCAGCCGCTTCTCCTGCTCCGGGAGCCGGACAGAGCGGTAGCTTGTACGAGGGCGAAGAACGAAGCCGCAGAGCACCGGGCTTCTGCGCGCACCCTAAGGACTGCTAGAGGACCGTGGTGGCCGCTCGCCCGCCTCTTCAATTCCCTTCTAGCATCCTTATGGAAAGTGTTCCAGGACAATTTTCCTGAATTTTGAATTCGTCCTGATGCAGCCCCTCCTGGGAAACTCGTGCTCGTCCTCTGAGTCTCCGACATGCAGAGACCTCGATGGCAACTGCAGAAATGAAGGGCTACGTTGAGTTGTCGAGAAGCAAGAACCTAGCCAGCGCCTTGTGTTTGGGAGTCAGCAGCACCTGGACTTTTTCGATTGCCTTCACTGTGCACTGAATACCACGACGGCATGGGCACGTTAAAACAACGCGCTAAGCAAGAGTCCCGAAAGATCACGGCCGTCAGAAAGCAGCTTATATATTGCCCTGGAAAGAGCAGTGTTTTAGGAGTGTGCAGTAAAATCGTGTTTCTGGACAAGGGAGGCATAAGTGCGCTGCGCTCCTAAGCTATCTCCCTGCGAGACACACTGCCAAAGCTTTTCGTTATCCTGCAGTCTAGTGCAGACGCACACTACGGCTCTCGGCTGCTGTCCGAAGCCAAACGCCGGTCGCCGGCGTCTTTCGGCTGAAGCAGCGCTTCGGAGCGTACGGCTGCCGCTCCGCTGCTGTGTGCGCGAAGCAGCCGCTTCTCCTGCTCCGGGAGCCGGACAGAGCGGTAGCTTGTACGAGGGCGAAGAACGAAGCCGCAGAGCACCGGGCTTCTGCGCGCACCCTAAGGACTGCTAGAGGACCGTGGTGGACACTCGCCTGCGTCTTCAATTCCATTCTAGCATCCTTATGGAAGGTGTTCCAGGACAATTCTCCTGAGTTTTGAATTCGTCCTGATGCAGCCCCTCCTGGGAAACTCGTGCTCGTCCTCTGAGGCTCCGAGTGCAGAGACCTCGATGGCAACTGCAGAAATGAAGGGCTGCGTTGAGTTGTCGAGACGCAAGAACATAGCCAGCGCCTTGTGTTTGGGAGTCAGCAGCTGCTGGACTTTTGCGATTGCCTTCACTGTGCACTGAATGCCACGACGGCATGGGCACGTTAAAACAACGAGCTGAGCAAGAGTCCCCGAAAGATCACGGCCGTCAGAAAGCATCTTATATATTGCCCTGGAAAGAGCAGTGTTTTTGGAGTGTGCAGTAAAATCGTGTTTCTGGACAAGGGAGGCATAAGTGCGCTGCGCTCCTAAGCTATCTCCCTGCGAGACACACTGCCAAAGCTTTTCGCTATCATGCAGTCTAGTGCAGACGCACACTACGGCTCTCGGCTGCTGTCCGAAGCGAAGCGCCGGTCGCCGGCGTCTTTCGGCTGAAGCAGCGCTTCGGAGCGTACGGCTGTTGTGTGCGCGAAGCAGCCGCTTCTCCTGCTCCGGGAGCCGGACAGAGCGGTAGCTTGTACGAGGGCGAAGAACGAAGCCGCAGAGCACCGGACTTGTGTGCACAGCCTACGGGCTGCTAGAGGAAGGTGGCTGCACCTCCCTAACCTATCAATTCACAGCTGGCATGCTCTATGGAGCTGTTCCAGGACAACTTTCATTGCTTATGGGTTCGTCCTGATACAGCCCCTCCTGGGAAACTCGTGCTCGTCCCCTGAGGCTCCGAGATGCAGAAACATCGATGGCAGCTGCAGAAATGAAGGGCTGCGTTGAGTTGTCGAGAAGCAAGAACATAGCCAGCGCCTAAGTGTCTGGGAGTCAGCAGCTGCTGCACTTTTGCGATTGCCTTCACTGTGCACTGATTGCCGAGACATGTGCACGCTAAAAAAACAAGGTGGGCAAGAGGAGGAAGAGAGTACGGGCATCAGAGAGCATCTGGCATCTTGTCCTGGAAACTGCAGTGTTTTTGGAGAGTACAGCAAATCCGTGTTTCTGGACAAGGGAGGCATAAGTGCGCTGCGCTCCTAAGCTATCTCCCTGCGAGACACACTGCCAAAGCTTTTCGCTATCATGCAGTCTAGTGCAGACGCACACTCCGGCTCTCCGGAGCTGTCCGAAGCCAAGCGCCGGTGGCCGGCGTCTTTCGGCTGAAGCAGCGCTTCGGAGCGTACGGCTGCCGCTCCGCTGTTGTGTGCGCGAAGCAGCCGCTTCTCCTGCTCCGGGAGCCGGACAGAGCGGTAGCTTGTACGAGGGCGAAGAACGAAGCCGCAGAGCACCGGCCTTCTGCGCGCACCCTAAGGACTGCTAGAGGACCGTGGTGGACACTCGCCTGCGTCTTCAATTCCATTCTAGCATCCTTATGGAAGGTGTTCCAGGACAATTTTCTGGAGTTTTGAATTCCTCCTGATGCAGCCCCTCCTGGGAAACTCGTGCTCGTCCCCTGAGGCTCCGAGATGCAGAAACATCGATGGCAGCTGCAGAAATGAAGGGCTGCGTTGAGTTGTCGAGAAGCAAGAACATAGCCAGCGCCTAAGTGTCTGGGAGTCAGCAGCTGCTGCACTTTTGCGATTGCCTTCACTGTGCACTGATTGACGAGACATGTGCACGCTAAAAAAACAAGGTGGGCAAGAGGAGGAAGAGAGTACGGGCATCAGAGAGCATCTGGCATCTTGTCCTGGAAACTGCAGTGTTTTTGGAGAGTACAGCAAATCCGTGTTTCTGGACAAGGGAGGCATAAGTGCGCTGCGCTCCTAAGCTATCTCCCTGCGAGACACACTGCCAAAGCTTTTCGTTATCCTGCAGTCTAGTGCAGACGCACACTCCGGCTCTCGGCTGCTGTCCGAAGCCAAGCGCCGGTCGCCGGCGTCTTTCGGCTGAAGCTGCGCTTCGGAGCGTACGGCTGCCGCTCCGCTGTTGTGTGCGCGAAGCAGCCGCTTCTCCTGCTCCGGGAGCCGGACAGAGCGGTAGCTTGTACGAGGGCGAAGAACGAAGCCGCAGAGCACCGGGCTTGTGTGCACAGCCTACGGGCTGCTAGAGGACCGTGGTGGACACTCGCCTGCGTCTTCAATTCCATTCTAGCATACTTATGGAAGGTGTTCCAGGACAATTTTCCTGAGTTTTGAATTCGTCCTGATGCAGCCCCTCCTGGGAAACTCCTGCTCGTCCTCTGAAACTATGACATGCAGAGACCTCGATGGCAACTGCAGAAATGAAGGGCTGCGTTGAGTTGTCGAGACGCAAGAACATAGCCAGCGCCTTGTGTTTGGGAGTCAGCAGCACCTGGACTTTTGCGATTGCTTTCACTGTGCACTGAATGCCAGGACGGCATGGGCACGTTAAAACAACGAGCTGAGCAAGAGTCCCCGAAAGATCACGGCCGTCAGAAAGCATCTTATATATTGCCCTGGAAAGAGCAGTGTTTTTGGAGTGTGCAGTAAAATCGTGTTTCTGGACAAGGGAGGCATAAGTGCGCTGCGCTCCTAAGCTATCTCCCTGCGAGACACACTGCCAAAGCTTTTCGCTATGATGCAGTCTAGTGCAGACGCACACTACGGCTCTCCGGAGCTGTCCGAAGCGAAGCGCCGGTGGCCGGCGTCTTTCGGCTGAAGCAGCGCTTCGGAGCGTACGGCTGCCGCTCCGCTGTTGTGTGCGCGAAGCAGCCGCTTCTCCTGCTCCGGGAGCCGGACAGAGCGGTAGCTTGTACGAGGGCGAAGAACGAAGCCGCAGAGCACCGGACTTGTGTGCACAGCCTACGGGCTGCTAGAGGAAGGTGGCTGCACCTCCCTAACCTATCAATTCACAGCTGGCATGCTCTATGGAGCTGTTCCAGGACAACTTTCATTGCTTATGGGTTCGTCCTGATACAGCCCCTCCTGGGAAACTCGTGCTCGTTCCCTGAGGCTCCGAGATGCAGAAACATCGATGGCAGCTGCAGAAATGCAGGGCTGCGTTGAGTTGTCGAGAAGCAAGAATATAGCCAGCGCCTAAGTGTCTGGGAGTCAGCAGCTGCTGCACTTTTGCGTTTGCCTTCACTGTGCACTGATTGCCGAGACATGTGCACGCTAAAAAAACAAGGTGGGCAAGAGGAGGAAGAGACTACGGGCATCAGAGAGCATCTGGCATCTTGTCCTGGAAACTGCAGTGTTTTTGGAGAGTACAGCAAATCCGTGTTTCTGGACAAGGGAGGCATAAGTGCGCTGCGCTCCTAAGCTATCTCCCTGCGAGACACACTGCCAAAGCTTTTCGTTATCCTGCAGTCTAGTGCAGACGCACACTCCGGCTCTCCGGAGCTGTCCGAAGCGAAGCGCCGGTGGCCGGCGTCTTTCGGCTGAAGCTGCGCTTCGGAGCGTACGGCTGCCGCTCCGCTCTTGTGTGCGCGAAGCAGCCGCTTCTCCTGCTCCGGGAGCCGGACAGAGCGGTAGCTTGTACGAGGGCGAAGAGCGAAGCCGAAGAGCACCGGGCTTCTGCGCGCACCCTAAGGACTGCTAGAGGACCATGGTGGCCGCTCGCCCGCCTCTTCAATTCCCTTCTAGCATCCTTATGGAAAGTGTTCCAGGACAATTTTCCTGAATTTTGAATTCGTCCTGATGCAGCCCCTCCTGGGAAACTCGTGCTCGTCCTCTGAGTCTCCGACATGCAGAGACCTCGATGGCAACTGCAGAAATGAAGGGCTACGTTGAGTTGTCGAGAAGCAAGAACCTAGCCAGCGCCTTGTGTTTGGGAGTCAGCAGCACCTGGACTTTTTCGATTGCCTTCACTGTGCACTGAATACCACGACGGCATGGGCACGTTAAAACAACGCGCTGAGCAAGAGTCCCGAAAGATCACGGCCGTCAGAAAGCAGCTTATATATTGCCCTGGAAAGAGCAGTGTTTTAGGAGTGTGCAGTAAAATCGTGTTTCTGGACAAGGGAGGCATAAGTGCGCTGCGCTCCTAAGCTATCTCCCTGCGAGACACACTGCCAAAGCTTTTCGTTATCCTGCAGTCTAGTGCAGACGCACACTACGGCTCTCGGCTGCTGTCCGAAGCCAAGCGCCGGTCGCCGGCGTCTTTCGGCTGAAGCAGCGCTTCGGAGCGTACGGCTGCCGCTCCGCTGCTGTGTGCGCGAAGCAGCCGCTTCTCCTGCTCCGGGAGCCGGACAGAGCGGTAGCTTGTACGAGGGCGAAGAACGAAGTCGAAGAGCACCGGGCTTCTGCGCGCACCCTAAGGACTGCTAGAGGACCGTGGTGGACACTCGCCTGCGTCTTCAATTCCATTCTAGCATCCTTATGGAAGGTGTTCCAGGACAATTCTCCTGAGTTTTGAATTCGTCCTGATGCAGCCCCTCCTGGGAAACTCGTGCTCGTCCTCTGAGGCTCCGAGTGCAGAGACCTCGATGGCAACTGCAGAAATGAAGCACTCCGTTGAGTTGTCGAGAAGCAAGAACATAGCCAGCGCCTTGTGTTTGGGAGTCAGCAGCTGCTGGACTTTTGCGATTGCCTTCACTGTGCACTGAATGCCACGACGGCATGGGCACGTTAAAACAACGAGCTGAGCAAGAGTCCCCGAAAGATCACGGCCGTCAGAAAGCATCTTATATATTGCCCTGGAAAGAGCAGTGTTTTAGGAGTGTGCAGTAAAATCGTGTTTCTGGACAAGGGAGGCATAAGTGCGCTGCGCTCCTAAGCTATCTCCCTGCGAGACACACTGCCAAAGCTTTTCGCTATGATGCAGTCTAGTGCAGACGCACACTCCGGCTCTCCGGAGCTGTCCGAAGCCAAGCACCGGTCGCCGGCGTCTTTCGGCTGAAGCAGCGCTTCGGAGCGTACGGCTGTTGTGTGCGCGAAGCAGCCGCTTCTCCTGCTCCGGGAGCCGGACAGAGCGGTAGCTTGTACGAGGGCGAAGAACGAAGCCGCAGAGCACCGGACTTGTGTGCACAGCCTACGGGCTGCTAGAGGAAGGTGGCTGCACCTCCCTAACCTATCAATTCACAGCTGGCATGCTCTTTGGAGCTGTTCCAGGACAACTTTCATTGCTTATGGGTTCGTCCTGATACAGCCCCTCCTGGGAAACTCGTGCTCGTCCCCTGAGGCTCCGAGATGCAGAAACATCGATGGCAGCTGCAGAAATGAAGGGCTGCGTTGAGTTGTCGAGAAGCAAGAACATAGCCAGCGCCTAAGTGTCTGGGAGTCAGCAGCTGCTGCACTTTTGCGTTTGCCTTCACTGTGCACTGATTGCCGAGACATGTGCACGCTAAAAAAACAAGGTGGGCAAGAGGAGGAAGAGACTACGGGCATCAGAGAGCATCTGGCATCTTGTCCTGGAAACTGCAGTGTTTTTGGAGAGTACAGCAAATCCGTGTTTCTGGACAAGGGAGGCATAAGTGCGCTGCGCTCCTAAGCTATCTCCCTGCGAGACACACTGCCAAAGCTTTTCGTTATCCTGCAGTCTAGTGCAGACGCACACTCCGGCTCTCGGCTGCTGTCCGAAGCCAAGCGCCGGTCGCCGGCGTCTTTCGGCTGAAGCTGCGCTTCGGAGCGTACGGCTGCCGCTCCGCTGTTGTGTGCGCGAAGCAGCCGCTTCTCCTGCTCCGGGAGCCGGACAGAGCGGTAGCTTGTACGAGGGCGAAGAACGAAGCCGCAGAGCACCGGGCTTGTGTGCACAGCCTACGGGCTGCTAGAGGACCGTGGTGGACACTCGCCTGCGTCTTCAATTCCATTCTAGCATACTTATGGAAGGTGTTCCAGGACAATTTTCCTGAGTTTTGAATTCGTCCTGATGCAGCCCCTCCTGGGAAACTCCTGCTCGTCCTCTGAAACTATGACATGCAGAGACCTCGATGGCAACTGCAGAAATGAAGGGCTGCGTTGAGTTGTCGAGACGCAAGAACATAGCCAGCGCCTTGTGTTTGGGAGTCAGCAGCACCTGGACTTTTGCGATTGCTTTCACTGTGCACTGAATGCCAGGACGGCATGGGCACGTTAAAACAACGAGCTGAGCAAGAGTCCCCGAAAGATCACGGCCGTCAGAAAGCATCTTATATATTGCCCTGGAAAGAGCAGTGTTTTTGGAGTGTGCAGTAAAATCGTGTTTCTGGACAAGGGAGGCATAAGTGCGCTGCGCTCCTAAGCTATCTCCCTGCGAGACACACTGCCAAAGCTTTTCGCTATGATGCAGTCTAGTGCAGACGCACACTACGGCTCTCCGGAGCTGTCCGAAGCGAAGCGCCGGTGGCCGGCGTCTTTCGGCTGAAGCAGCGCTTCGGAGCGTACGGCTGCCGCCCCGCTGTTGTGTGCGCGAAGCAGCCGCTTCTCCTGCTCCGGGAGCCGGACAGAGCGGTAGCTTGTACGAGGGCGAAGAACGAAGCCGCAGAGCACCGGACTTGTGTGCACAGCCTACGGGCTGCTAGAGGAAGGTGGCTGCACCTCCCTAACCTATCAATTCACAGCTGGCATGCTCTATGGAGCTGTTCCAGGACAACTTTCATTGCTTATGGGTTCGTCCTGATACAGCCCCTCCTGGGAAACTCGTGCTCGTTCCCTGAGGCTCCGAGATGCAGAAACATCGATGGCAGCTGCAGAAATGCAGGGCTGCGTTGAGTTGTCGAGAAGCAAGAATATAGCCAGCGCCTAAGTGTCTGGGAGTCAGCAGCTGCTGCACTTTTGCGTTTGCCTTCACTGTGCACTGATTGCCGAGACATGTGCACGCTAAAAAAACAAGGTGGGCAAGAGGAGGAAGAGACTACGGGCATCAGAGAGCATCTGGCATCTTGTCCTGGAAACTGCAGTGTTTTTGGAGAGTACAGCAAATCCGTGTTTCTGGACAAGGGAGGCATAAGTGCGCTGCGCTCCTAAGCTATCTCCCTGCGAGACACACTGCCAAAGCTTTTCGTTATCCTGCAGTCTAGTGCAGACGCACACTCCGGCTCTCCGGAGCTGTCCGAAGCGAAGCGCCGGTGGCCGGCGTCTTTCGGCTGAAGCTGCGCTTCGGAGCGTACGGCTGCCGCTCCGCTCTTGTGTGCGCGAAGCAGCCGCTTCTCCTGCTCCGGGAGCCGGACAGAGCGGTAGCTTGTACGAGGGCGAAGAGCGAAGCCGAAGAGCACCGGGCTTCTGCGCGCACCCTAAGGACTGCTAGAGGACCATGGTAGCCGCTCGCCCGCCTCTTCAATTCCCTTCTAGCATCCTTATGGAAAGTGTTCCAGGACAATTTTCCTGAATTTTGAATTCGTCCTGATGCAGCCCCTCCTGGGAAACTCGTGCTCGTCCTCTGAGTCTCCGACATGCAGAGACCTCGATGGCAACTGCAGAAATGAAGGGCTACGTTGAGTTGTCGAGAAGCAAGAACCTAGCCAGCGCCTTGTGTTTGGGAGTCAGCAGCACCTGGACTTTTTCGATTGCCTTCACTGTGCACTGAATACCACGACGGCATGGGCACGTTAAAACAACGCGCTGAGCAAGAGTCCCGAAAGATCACGGCCGTCAGAAAGCAGCTTATATATTGCCCTGGAAAGAGCAGTGTTTTAGGAGTGTGCAGTAAAATCGTGTTTCTGGACAAGGGAGGCATAAGTGCGCTGCGCTCCTAAGCTATCTCCCTGCGAGACACACTGCCAAAGCTTTTCGTTATCCTGCAGTCTAGTGCAGACGCACACTACGGCTCTCGGCTGCTGTCCGAAGCCAAGCGCCGGTCGCCGGCGTCTTTCGGCTGAAGCAGCGCTTCGGAGCGTACGGCTGCCGCTCCGCTGCTGTGTGCGCGAAGCAGCCGCTTCTCCTGCTCCGGGAGCCGGACAGAGCGGTAGCTTGTACGAGGGCGAAGAACGAAGCCGCAGAGCACCGGGCTTCTGCGCGCACCCTAAGGACTGCTAGAGGACCGTGGTGGACACTCGCCTGCGTCTTCAATTCCATTCTAGCATCCTTATGGAAGGTGTTCCAGGACAATTCTCCTGAGTTTTGAATTCGTCCTGATGCAGCCCCTCCTGGGAAACTCGTGCTCGTCCTCTGAGGCTCCGAGTGCAGAGACCTCGATGGCAACTGCAGAAATGAAGCACTCCGTTGAGTTGTCGAGAAGCAAGAACATAGCCAGCGCCTTGTGTTTGGGAGTCAGCAGCTGCTGGACTTTTGCGATTGCCTTCACTGTGCACTGAATGCCACGACGGCATGGGCACGTTAAAACAACGAGCTGAGCAAGAGTCCCTGAAAGATCACGGCCGTCAGAAAGCATCTTATATATTGCCCTGGAAAGAGCAGTGTTTTAGGAGTGTGCAGTAAAATCGTGTTTCTGGACAAGGGAGGCATAAGTGCGCTGCGCTCCTAAGCTATCTCCCTGCGAGACACACTGCCAAAGCTTTTCGCTATGATGCAGTCTAGTGCAGACGCATACTCCGGCTCTCCGGAGCTGTCCGAAGCCAAGCGCCGGTCGCCGGCGTCTTTCGGCTGAAGCAGCGCTTCGGAGCGTACGGCTGTTGTGTGCGCGAAGCAGCCGCTTCTCCTGCTCCGGGAGCCGGACAGAGCGGTAGCTTGTACGAGGGCGAAGAACGAAGCCGCAGAGCACCGGACTTGTGTGCACAGCCTACGGGCTGCTAGAGGAAGGTGGCTGCACCTCCCTAACCTATCAATTCACAGCTGGCATGCTCTTTGGAGCTGTTCCAGGACAACTTTCATTGCTTATGGGTTCGTCCTGATACAGCCCCTCCTGGGAAACTCGTGCTCGTCCCCTGAGGCTCCGAGATGCAGAAACATCGATGGCAGCTGCAGAAATGAAGGGCTGCGTTGAGTTGTCGAGAAGCAAGAACATAGCCAGCGCCTAAGTGTCTGGGAGTCAGCAGCTGCTGCACTTTTGCGATTGCCTTCACTGTGCACTGATTGCCGAGACATGTGAACGCTAAAAAAACAAGGTGGGCAAGAGGAGGAAGAGAGTACGGGCATCAGAGAGCATCTGGCATCTTGTCCTGGAAACTGCAGTGTTTTTGGAGAGTACAGCAAATCCGTGTTTCTGGACAAGGGAGGCATAAGTGCGCTGCGCTCCTAAGCTATCTCCCTGCGAGACACACTGCCAAAGCTTTTCGTTATCCTGCAGTCTAGTGCAGACGCACACTCCGGCTCTCGGCTGCTGTCCGAAGCCAAGCGCCGGTCGCCGGCGTCTTTCGGCTGAAGCTGCGCTTCGGAGCGTACGGCTGCCGCTCCGCTGTTGTGTGCGCGAAGCAGCCGCTTCTCCTGCTCCGGGAGCCGGACAGAGCGGTAGCTTGTACGAGGGCGAAGAACGAAGCCGCAGAGCACCGGGCTTGTGTGCACAGCCTACGGGCTGCTAGAGGACCGTGGTGGACACTCGCCTGCGTCTTCAATTCCATTCTAGCATACTTATGGAAGGTGTTCCAGGACAATTTTCCTGAGTTTTGAATTCGTCCTGATGCAGCCCCTCCTGGGAAACTCCTGCTCGTCCTCTGAAACTATGACATGCAGAGACCTCGATGGCAACTGCAGAAATGAAGGGCTGCGTTGAGTTGTCGAGACGCAAGAACATAGCCAGCGCCTTGTGTTTGGGAGTCAGCAGCACCTGGACTTTTGCGATTGCTTTCACTGTGCACTGAATGCCAGGACGGCATGGGCACGTTAAAACAACGAGCTGAGCAAGAGTCCCCGAAAGATCACGGCCGTCAGAAAGCATCTTATATATTGCCCTGGAAAGAGCAGTGTTTTTGGAGTGTGCAGTAAAATCGTGTTTCTGGACAAGGGAGGCATAAGTGCGCTGCGCTCCTAAGCTATCTCCCTGCGAGACACACTGCCAAAGCTTTTCGCTATGATGCAGTCTAGTGCAGACGCACACTACGGCTCTCCGGAGCTGTCCGAAGCGAAGCGCCGGTGGCCGGCGTCTTTCGGCTGAAGCAGCGCTTCGGAGCGTACGGCTGCCGCCCCGCTGTTGTGTGCGCGAAGCAGCCGCTTCTCCTGCTCCGGGAGCCGGACAGAGCGGTAGCTTGTACGAGGGCGAAGAACGAAGCCGCAGAGCACCGGACTTGTGTGCACAGCCTACGGGCTGCTAGAGGAAGGTGGCTGCACCTCCCTAACCTATCAATTCACAGCTGGCATGCTCTATGGAGCTGTTCCAGGACAACTTTCATTGCTTATGGGTTCGTCCTGATACAGCCCCTCCTGGGAAACTCGTGCTCGTTCCCTGAGGCTCCGAGATGCAGAAACATCGATGGCAGCTGCAGAAATGCAGGGCTGTGTTGAGTTGTCGAGAAGCAAGAATATAGCCAGCGCCTAAGTGTCTGGGAGTCAGCAGCTGCTGCACTTTTGCGTTTGCCTTCACTGTGCACTGATTGCCGAGACATGTGCACGCTAAAAAAACAAGGTGGGCAAGAGGAGGAAGAGACTACGGGCATCAGAGAGCATCTGGCATCTTGTCCTGGAAACTGCAGTGTTTTTGGAGAGTACAGCAAATCCGTGTTTCTGGACAAGGGAGGCATAAGTGCGCTGCGCTCCTAAGCTATCTCCCTGCGAGACACACTGCCAAAGCTTTTCGTTATCCTGCAGTCTAGTGCAGACGCACACTCCGGCTCTCGGCTGCTGTCCGAAGCCAAGCGCCGGTCGCCGGCGTCTTTCGGCTGAAGCAGCGCTTCGGAGCGTACGGCTGCCGCTCCGCTCTTGTGTGCGCGAAGCAGCCGCTTCTCCTGCTCCGGGAGCCGGACAGAGCGGTAGCTTGTACGAGGGCGAAGAGCGAAGCCGAAGAGCACCGGGCTTCTGCGCGCACCCTAAGGACTGCTAGAGGACCGTGGTGGACACTCGCCTGCGTCTTCAATTCCATTCTAGCATCCTTATGGAAGGTGTTCCAGGACAATTCTCCTGAGTTTTGAATTCGTCCTGATGCAGCCCCTCCTGGGAAACTCGTGCTCGTCCTCTGAGGCTCCGAGTGCAGAGACCTCGATGGCAACTGCAGAAATGAAGCACTCCGTTGAGTTGTCGAGAAGCAAGAACATAGCCAGCGCCTTGTGTTTGGGAGTCAGCAGCTGCTGGACTTTTGCGATTGCCTTCACTGTGCACTGAATGCCACGACGGCATGGGCACGTTAAAACAACGAGCTGAGCAAGAGTCCCTGAAAGATCACGGCCGTCAGAAAGCATCTTATATATTGCCCTGGAAAGAGCAGTGTTTTAGGAGTGTGCAGTAAAATCGTGTTTCTGGACAAGGGAGGCATAAGTGCGCTGCGCTCCTAAGCTATCTCCCTGCGAGACACACTGCCAAAGCTTTTCGCTATGATGCAGTCTAGTGCAGACGCATACTCCGGCTCTCCGGAGCTGTCCGAAGCCAAGCGCCGGTCGCCGGCGTCTTTCGGCTGAAGCAGCGCTTCGGAGCGTACGGCTGTTGTGTGCGCGAAGCAGCCGCTTCTCCTGCTCCGGGAGCCGGACAGAGCGGTAGCTTGTACGAGGGCGAAGAACGAAGCCGCAGAGCACCGGACTTGTGTGCACAGCCTACGGGCTGCTAGAGGAAGGTGGCTGCACCTCCCTAACCTATCAATTCACAGCTGGCATGCTCTTTGGAGCTGTTCCAGGACAACTTTCATTGCTTATGGGTTCGTCCTGATACAGCCCCTCCTGGGAAACTCGTGCTCGTCCCCTGAGGCTCCGAGATGCAGAAACATCGATGGCAGCTGCAGAAATGAAGGGCTGCGTTGAGTTGTCGAGAAGCAAGAACATAGCCAGCGCCTAAGTGTCTGGGAGTCAGCAGCTGCTGCACTTTTGCGATTGCCTTCACTGTGCACTGATTGCCGAGACATGTGAACGCTAAAAAAACAAGGTGGGCAAGAGGAGGAAGAGAGTACGGGCATCAGAGAGCATCTGGCATCTTGTCCTGGAAACTGCAGTGTTTTTGGAGAGTACAGCAAATCCGTGTTTCTGGACAAGGGAGGCATAAGTGCGCTGCGCTCCTAAGCTATCTCCCTGCGAGACACACTGCCAAAGCTTTTCGTTATCCTGCAGTCTAGTGCAGACGCACACTCCGGCTCTCGGCTGCTGTCCGAAGCCAAGCGCCGGTCGCCGGCGTCTTTCGGCTGAAGCTGCGCTTCGGAGCGTACGGCTGCCGCTCCGCTGTTGTGTGCGCGAAGCAGCCGCTTCTCCTGCTCCGGGAGCCGGACAGAGCGGTAGCTTGTACGAGGGCGAAGAACGAAGCCGCAGAGCACCGGGCTTGTGTGCACAGCCTACGGGCTGCTAGAGGACCGTGGTGGACACTCGCCTGCGTCTTCAATTCCATTCTAGCATACTTATGGAAGGTGTTCCAGGACAATTTTCCTGAGTTTTGAATTCGTCCTGATGCAGCCCCTCCTGGGAAACTCCTGCTCGTCCTCTGAAACTATGACATGCAGAGACCTCGATGGCAACTGCAGAAATGAAGGGCTGCGTTGAGTTGTCGAGACGCAAGAACATAGCCAGCGCCTTGTGTTTGGGAGTCAGCAGCACCTGGACTTTTGCGATTGCTTTCACTGTGCACTGAATGCCAGGACGGCATGGGCACGTTAAAACAACGAGCTGAGCAAGAGTCCCCGAAAGATCACGGCCGTCAGAAAGCATCTTATATATTGCCCTGGAAAGAGCAGTGTTTTTGGAGTGTGCAGTAAAATCGTGTTTCTGGACAAGGGAGGCATAAGTGCGCTGCGCTCCTAAGCTATCTCCCTGCGAGACACACTGCCAAAGCTTTTCGCTATGATGCAGTCTAGTGCAGACGCACACTACGGCTCTCCGGAGCTGTCCGAAGCGAAGCGCCGGTGGCCGGCGTCTTTCGGCTGAAGCAGCGCTTCGGAGCGTACGGCTGCCGCCCCGCTGTTGTGTGCGCGAAGCAGCCGCTTCTCCTGCTCCGGGAGCCGGACAGAGCGGTAGCTTGTACGAGGGCGAAGAACGAAGCCGCAGAGCACCGGACTTGTGTGCACAGCCTACGGGCTGCTAGAGGAAGGTGGCTGCACCTCCCTAACCTATCAATTCACAGCTGGCATGCTCTATGGAGCTGTTCCAGGACAACTTTCATTGCTTATGGGTTCGTCCTGATACAGCCCCTCCTGGGAAACTCGTGCTCGTTCCCTGAGGCTCCGAGATGCAGAAACATCGATGGCAGCTGCAGAAATGCAGGGCTGTGTTGAGTTGTCGAGAAGCAAGAATATAGCCAGCGCCTAAGTGTCTGGGAGTCAGCAGCTGCTGCACTTTTGCGTTTGCCTTCACTGTGCACTGATTGCCGAGACATGTGCACGCTAAAAAAACAAGGTGGGCAAGAGGAGGAAGAGACTACGGGCATCAGAGAGCATCTGGCATCTTGTCCTGGAAACTGCAGTGTTTTTGGAGAGTACAGCAAATCCGTGTTTCTGGACAAGGGAGGCATAAGTGCGCTGCGCTCCTAAGCTATCTCCCTGCGAGACACACTGCCAAAGCTTTTCGTTATCCTGCAGTCTAGTGCAGACGCACACTACGGCTCTCGGCTGCTGTCCGAAGCCAAGCGCCGGTCGCCGGCGTCTTTCGGCTGAAGCAGCGCTTCGGAGCGTACGGCTGCCGCTCCGCTCTTGTGTGCGCGAAGCAGCCGCTTCTCCTGCTCCGGGAGCCGGACAGAGCGGTAGCTTGTACGAGGGCGAAGAACGAAGCCGCAGAGCACCGGGCTTCTGCGCGCACCCTAAGGACTGCTAGAGGACCGTGGTGGACACTCGCCTGCGTCTTCAATTCCATTCTAGCATCCTTATGGAAGGTGTTCCAGGACAATTCTCCTGAGTTTTGAATTCGTCCTGATGCAGCCCCTCCTGGGAAACTCGTGCTCGTCCTCTGAGGCTCCGAGTGCAGAGACCTCGATGGCAACTGCAGAAATGAAGCACTCCGTTGAGTTGTCGAGAAGCAAGAACATAGCCAGCGCCTTGTGTTTGGGAGTCAGCAGCTGCTGGACTTTTGCGATTGCCTTCACTGTGCACTGAATGCCACGACGGCATGGGCACGTTAAAACAACGAGCTGAGCAAGAGTCCCTGAAAGATCACGGCCGTCAGAAAGCATCTTATATATTGCCCTGGAAAGAGCAGTGTTTTAGGAGTGTGCAGTAAAATCGTGTTTCTGGACAAGGGAGGCATAAGTGCGCTGCGCTCCTAAGCTATCTCCCTGCGAGACACACTGCCAAAGCTTTTCGCTATGATGCAGTCTAGTGCAGACGCATACTCCGGCTCTCCGGAGCTGTCCGAAGCCAAGCGCCGGTCGCCGGCGTCTTTCGGCTGAAGCAGCGCTTCGGAGCGTACGGCTGTTGTGTGCGCGAAGCAGCCGCTTCTCCTGCTCCGGGAGCCGGACAGAGCGGTAGCTTGTACGAGGGCGAAGAACGAAGCCGCAGAGCACCGGACTTGTGTGCACAGCCTACGGGCTGCTAGAGGAAGGTGGCTGCACCTCCCTAACCTATCAATTCACAGCTGGCATGCTCTTTGGAGCTGTTCCAGGACAACTTTCATTGCTTATGGGTTCGTCCTGATACAGCCCCTCCTGGGAAACTCGTGCTCGTCCCCTGAGGCTCCGAGATGCAGAAACATCGATGGCAGCTGCAGAAATGAAGGGCTGCGTTGAGTTGTCGAGAAGCAAGAACATAGCCAGCGCCTAAGTGTCTGGGAGTCAGCAGCTGCTGCACTTTTGCGATTGCCTTCACTGTGCACTGATTGCCGAGACATGTGAACGCTAAAAAAACAAGGTGGGCAAGAGGAGGAAGAGAGTACGGGCATCAGAGAGCATCTGGCATCTTGTCCTGGAAACTGCAGTGTTTTTGGAGAGTACAGCAAATCCGTGTTTCTGGACAAGGGAGGCATAAGTGCGCTGCGCTCCTAAGCTATCTCCCTGCGAGACACACTGCCAAAGCTTTTCGTTATCCTGCAGTCTAGTGCAGACGCACACTCCGGCTCTCGGCTGCTGTCCGAAGCCAAGCGCCGGTCGCCGGCGTCTTTCGGCTGAAGCTGCGCTTCGGAGCGTACGGCTGCCGCTCCGCTGTTGTGTGCGCGAAGCAGCCGCTTCTCCTGCTCCGGGAGCCGGACAGAGCGGTAGCTTGTACGAGGGCGAAGAACGAAGCCGCAGAGCACCGGGCTTGTGTGCACAGCCTACGGGCTGCTAGAGGACCGTGGTGGACACTCGCCTGCGTCTTCAATTCCATTCTAGCATACTTATGGAAGGTGTTCCAGGACAATTTTCCTGAGTTTTGAATTCGTCCTGATGCAGCCCCTCCTGGGAAACTCCTGCTCGTCCTCTGAAACTATGACATGCAGAGACCTCGATGGCAACTGCAGAAATGAAGGGCTGCGTTGAGTTGTCGAGACGCAAGAACATAGCCAGCGCCTTGTGTTTGGGAGTCAGCAGCACCTGGACTTTTGCGATTGCTTTCACTGTGCACTGAATGCCAGGACGGCATGGGCACGTTAAAACAACGAGCTGAGCAAGAGTCCCCGAAAGATCACGGCCGTCAGAAAGCATCTTATATATTGCCCTGGAAAGAGCAGTGTTTTTGGAGTGTGCAGTAAAATCGTGTTTCTGGACAAGGGAGGCATAAGTGCGCTGCGCTCCTAAGCTATCTCCCTGCGAGACACACTGCCAAAGCTTTTCGCTATGATGCAGTCTAGTGCAGACGCACACTACGGCTCTCCGGAGCTGTCCGAAGCGAAGCGCCGGTGGCCGGCGTCTTTCGGCTGAAGCAGCGCTTCGGAGCGTACGGCTGCCGCCCCGCTGTTGTGTGCGCGAAGCAGCCGCTTCTCCTGCTCCGGGAGCCGGACAGAGCGGTAGCTTGTACGAGGGCGAAGAACGAAGCCGCAGAGCACCGGACTTGTGTGCACAGCCTACGGGCTGCTAGAGGAAGGTGGCTGCACCTCCCTAACCTATCAATTCACAGCTGGCATGCTCTATGGAGCTGTTCCAGGACAACTTTCATTGCTTATGGGTTCGTCCTGATACAGCCCCTCCTGGGAAACTCGTGCTCGTTCCCTGAGGCTCCGAGATGCAGAAACATCGATGGCAGCTGCAGAAATGCAGGGCTGTGTTGAGTTGTCGAGAAGCAAGAATATAGCCAGCGCCTAAGTGTCTGGGAGTCAGCAGCTGCTGCACTTTTGCGTTTGCCTTCACTGTGCACTGATTGCCGAGACATGTGCACGCTAAAAAAACAAGGTGGGCAAGAGGAGGAAGAGACTACGGGCATCAGAGAGCATCTGGCATCTTGTCCTGGAAACTGCAGTGTTTTTGGAGAGTACAGCAAATCCGTGTTTCTGGACAAGGGAGGCATAAGTGCGCTGCGCTCCTAAGCTATCTCCCTGCGAGACACACTGCCAAAGCTTTTCGTTATCCTGCAGTCTAGTGCAGACGCACACTCCGGCTCTCGGCTGCTGTCCGAAGCCAAGCGCCGGTCGCCGGCGTCTTTCGGCTGAAGCAGCGCTTCGGAGCGTACGGCTGCCGCTCCGCTCTTGTGTGCGCGAAGCAGCCGCTTCTCCTGCTCCGGGAGCCGGACAGAGCGGTAGCTTGTACGAGGGCGAAGAGCGAAGCCGAAGAGCACCGGGCTTCTGCGCGCACCCTAAGGACTGCTAGAGGACCATGGTGGCCGCTCGCCCGCCTCTTCAATTCCCTTCTAGCATCCTTATGGAAAGTGTTCCAGGACAATTTTCCTGAATTTTGAATTCGTCCTGATGCAGCCCCTCCTGGGAAACTCGTGCTCGTCCTCTGAGTCTCCGACATGCAGAGACCTCGATGGCAACTGCAGAAATGAAGGGCTACGTTGAGTTGTCGAGAAGCAAGAACCTAGCCAGCGCCTTGTGTTTGGGAGTCAGCAGCACCTGGACTTTTTCGATTGCCTTCACTGTGCACTGAATACCACGACGGCATGGGCACGTTAAAACAACGCGCTGAGCAAGAGTCCCGAAAGATCACGGCCGTCAGAAAGCAGCTTATATATTGCCCTGGAAAGAGCAGTGTTTTAGGAGTGTGCAGTAAAATCGTGTTTCTGGACAAGGGAGGCATAAGTGCGCTGCGCTCCTAAGCTATCTCCCTGCGAGACACACTGCCAAAGCTTTTCGTTATCCTGCAGTCTAGTGCAGACGCACACTACGGCTATCGGCTGCTGTCCGAAGCCAAGCGCCGGTCGCCGGCGTCTTTCGGCTGAAGCAGCGCTTCGGAGCGTACGGCTGCCGCTCCGCTGCTGTGTGCGCGAAGCAGCCGCTTCTCCTGCTCCGGGAGCCGGACAGAGCGGTAGCTTGTACGAGGGCGAAGAACGAAGCCGCAGAGCACCGGGCTTCTGCGCGCACCCTAAGGACTGCTAGAGGACCGTGGTGGACACTCGCCTGCGTCTTCAATTCCATTCTAGCATCCTTATGGAAGGTGTTCCAGGACAATTCTCCTGAGTTTTGAATTCGTCCTGATGCAGCCCCTCCTGGGAAACTCGTGCTCGTCCTCTGAGGCTCCGAGTGCAGAGACCTCGATGGCAACTGCAGAAATGAAGCACTCCGTTGAGTTGTCGAGAAGCAAGAACATAGCCAGCGCCTTGTGTTTGGGAGTCAGCAGCTGCTGGACTTTTGCGATTGCCTTCACTGTGCACTGAATGCCACGACGGCATGGGCACGTTAAAACAACGAGCTGAGCAAGAGTCCCCGAAAGATCACGGCCGTCAGAAAGCATCTTATATATTGCCCTGGAAAGAGCAGTGTTTTAGGAGTGTGCAGTAAAATCGTGTTTCTGGACAAGGGAGGCATAAGTGCGCTGCGCTCCTAAGCTATCTCCCTGCGAGACACACTGCCAAAGCTTTTCGCTATGATGCAGTCTAGTGCAGACGCATACTCCGGCTCTCCGGAGCTGTCCGAAGCCAAGCGCCGGTCGCCGGCGTCTTTCGGCTGAAGCAGCGCTTCGGAGCGTACGGCTGTTGTGTGCGCGAAGCAGCCGCTTCTCCTGCTCCGGGAGCCGGACAGAGCGGTAGCTTGTACGAGGGCGAAGAACGAAGCCGCAGAGCACCGGACTTGTGTGCACAGCCTACGGGCTGCTAGAGGAAGGTGGCTGCACCTCCCTAACCTATCAATTCACAGCTGGCATGCTCTTTGGAGCTGTTCCAGGACAACTTTCATTGCTTATGGGTTCGTCCTGATACAGCCCCTCCTGGGAAACTCGTGCTCGTCCCCTGAGGCTCCGAGATGCAGAAACATCGATGGCAGCTGCAGAAATGAAGGGCTGCGTTGAGTTGTCGAGAAGCAAGAACATAGCCAGCGCCTAAGTGTCTGGGAGTCAGCAGCTGCTGCACTTTTGCGATTGCCTTCACTGTGCACTGATTGCCGAGACATGTGAACGCTAAAAAAACAAGGTGGGCAAGAGGAGGAAGAGAGTACGGGCATCAGAGAGCATCTGGCATCTTGTCCTGGAAACTGCAGTGTTTTTGGAGAGTACAGCAAATCCGTGTTTCTGGACAAGGGAGGCATAAGTGCGCTGCGCTCCTAAGCTATCTCCCTGCGAGACACACTGCCAAAGCTTTTCGCTATCATGCAGTCTAGTGCAGACGCACACTCCGGCTCTCCGGAGCTGTCCGAAGCCAAGCGCCGGTGGCTGGCGTCTTTCGGCTGAAGCAGCGCTTCGGAGCGTACGGCTGCCGCTCCGCTCTTGTGTGCGCGAAGCAGCCGCTTCTCCTGCTCCGGGAGCCGGACAGAGCGGTAGCTTGTACGAGGGCGAAGAACGAAGCCGCAGAGCACCGGGCTTCTGCGCGCACCCTAAGGACTGCTAGAGGACCGTGGTGGACACTCGCCTGCGTCTTCAATTCCATTCTAGCATCCTTATGGAAGGTGTTCCAGGACAATTTTCCTGAGTTTTGAATTCGTCCTGATGCAGCCCCTCCTGGGAAACTCGTGCTCGTCCTCTGAGGCTCCGAGTGCAGAGACCTCGATGGCAACTGCAGAAATGAAGGGCTGCGTTGAGTTGTCGAGAAGCAAGAACATAGCCAGCGCCTTGTGTTTGGGAGTCAGCAGCACCTGGACTTTTTCGATTGCCTTCACTGTGCACTGAATACCACGACGGCATGGGCACGTTAAAACAACGCGCTGAGCAAGAGTCCCGAAAGATCACGGCCGTCAGAAAGCAGCTTATATATTGCCCTGGAAAGAGCAGTGTTTTAGGAGTGTGCAGTAAAATCGTGTTTCTGGACAAGGGAGGCATAAGTGCGCTGCGCTCCTAAGCTATCTCCCTGCGAGACACACTGCCAAAGCTTTTCGTTATCCTGCAGTCTAGTGCAGACGCACACTACGGCTCTCGGCTGCTGTCCGAAGCCAAACGCCGGTGGCCGGCGTCTTTCGGCTGAAGCAGCGCTTCGGAGCGTACGGCTGCCGCTCCGCTGCTGTGTGCGCGAAGCAGCCGCTTCTCCTGCTCCGGGAGCCGGACAGAGCGGTAGCTTGTACGAGGGCGAAGAACGAAGCCGCAGAGCACCGGGCTTCTGCGCGCACCCTAAGGATTGCTAGAGGACCGTGGTGGACACTCGCCTGCGTCTTCAATTCCATTCTAGCATCCTTATGGAAGGTGTTCCAGGACAATTCTCCTGAGTTTTGAATTCGTCCTGATGCAGCCCCTCCTGGGAAACTCGTGCTCGTCCTCTGAGGCTCCGAGTGCAGAGACCTCGATGGCAACTGCAGAAATGAAGCACTCCGTTGAGTTGTCGAGAAGCAAGAACATAGCCAGCGCCTTGTGTTTGGGAGTCAGCAGCTGCTGGACTTTTGCGATTGCCTTCACTGTGCACTGAATGCCACGACGGCATGGGCACGTTAAAACAACGAGCTGAGCAAGAGTCCCCGAAAGATCACGGCCGTCAGAAAGCATCTTATATATTGCCCTGGAAAGAGCAGTGTTTTTGGAGTGTGCAGTAAAATCGTGTTTCTGGACAAGGGAGGCATAAGTGCGCTGCGCTCCTAAGCTATCTCCCTGCTAAGACACACTGCCAAAGCTTTTCGCTATCATGCAGTCTAGGGCAGACGCATACTCCGGCTCTCCGGAGCTGTCCGAAGCCAAGCGCCGGTCGCCGGCGTCTTTCGGCTGAAGCAGCGCTTCGGAGCGTACGGCTGTTGTGTGCGCGAAGCAGCCGCTTCTCCTGCTCCGGGAGCCGGACAGAGCGGTAGCTTGTACGAGGGCGAAGAACGAAGCCGCAGAGCACCGGACTTGTGTGCACAGCCTACGGGCTGCTAGAGGAAGGTGGCTGCACCTCCCTAACCTATCAATTCACAGCTGGCATGCTCTATGGAGCTGTTCCAGGACAACTTTCATTGCTTATGGGTTCGTCCTGATACAGCCCCTCCTGGGAAACTCGTGCTCGTCCCCTGAGGCTCCGAGATGCAGAAACATCGATGGCAGCTGCAGAAATGAAGGGCTGCGTTGAGTTGTCGAGAAGCAAGAACATAGCCAGCGCCTAAGTGTCTGGGAGTCAGCAGCTGCTGCACTTTTGCGATTGCCTTCACTGTGCACTGATTGCCGAGACATGTGCACGCTAAAAAAACAAGGTGGGCAAGAGGAGGAAGAGAGTACGGGCATCAGAGAGCATCTGGCATCTTGTCCTGGAAACTGCAGTGTTTTTGGAGAGTACAGCAAATCCGTGTTTCTGGACAAGGGAGGCATAAGTGCGCTGCGCTCCTAAGCTATCTCCCTGCGAGACACACTGCCAAAGCTTTTCGCTATCATGCAGTCTAGTGCAGACGCACACTCCGGCTCTCCGGAGCTGTCCGAAGCCAAGCGCCGGTGGCCGGCGTCTTTCGGCTGAAGCTGCGCTTCGGAGCGTACGGCTGCCGCTCCGCTGTTGTGTGCGCGAAGCAGCCGCTTCTCCTGCTCCGGGAGCCGGACAGAGCGGTAGCTTGTACGAGGGCGAAGAACGAAGCCGCAGAGCACCGGGCTTCTGCGCGCACCCTAAGGACTGCTAGAGGACCGTGGTGGACACTCGCCTGCGTCTTCAATTCCATTCTAGCATCCTTATGGAAGGTGTTCCAGGACAATTTTCCTGAGTTTTGAATTCGTCCTGATGCAGCCCCTCCTGGGAAACTCGTGCTCGTCCTCTGAGGCTCCGAGTGCAGAGACCTCGATGGCAACTGCAGAAATGAAGCACTCCGTTGAGTTGTCGAGAAGCAAGAACATAGCCAGCGCCTTGTGTTTGGGAGTCAGCAGCTGCTGGACTTTTGCGATTGCCTTCACTGTGCACTGAATGCCACGACGGCATGGGCACGTTAAAACAACGCGCTGAGCAAGAGTCCCCGAAAGATCACGGCCGTCAGAAAGCATCTTATATATTGCCCTGGAAAGAGCAGTGTTTTTGGAGTGTGCAGTAAAATCGTGTTTCTGGACAAGGGAGGCATAAGTGCGCTGCGCTCCTAAGCTATCTCCCTGCTAAGACACACTGCCAAAGCTTTTCGCTATCATGCAGTCTAGTGCAGACGCATACTCCGGCTCTCCGGAGCTGTCCGAAGCCAAGCGCCGGTCGCCGGCGTCTTTCGGCTGAAGCAGCGCTTCGGAGCGTACGGCTGTTGTGTGCGCGAAGCAGCCGCTTCTCCTGCTCCGGGAGCCGGACAGAGCGGTAGCTTGTACGAGGGCGAAGAACGAAGCCGCAGAGCACCGGACTTGTGTGCACAGCCTACGGGCTGCTAGAGGAAGGTGGCTGCACCTCCCTAACCTATCAATTCACAGCTGGCATGCTCTATGGAGCTGTTCCAGGACAACTTTCATTGCTTATGGGTTCGTCCTGATACAGCCCCTCCTGGGAAACTCGTGCTCGTCCCCTGAGGCTCCGAGATGCAGAAACATCGATGGCAGCTGCAGAAATGAAGGGCTGCGTTGAGTTGTCGAGAAGCAAGAACATAGCCAGCGCCTAAGTGTCTGGGAGTCAGCAGCTGCTGCACTTTTGCGATTGCCTTCACTGTGCACTGATTGCCGAGACATGTGCACGCTAAAAAAACAAGGTGGGCAAGAGGAGGAAGAGACTACGGGCATCAGAGAGCATCTGGCATCTTGTCCTGGAAACTGCAGTGTTTTTGGAGAGTACAGCAAATCCGTGTTTCTGGACAAGGGAGGCATAAGTGCGCTGCGCTCCTAAGCTATCTCCCTGCGAGACACACTGCCAAAGCTTTTCGCTATCATGCAGTCTAGTGCAGACGCACACTCCGGCTCTCCGGAGCTGTCCGAAGCCAAGCGCCGGTGGCCGGCGTCTTTCGGCTGAAGCTGCGCTTCGGAGCGTACGGCTGCCGCTCCGCTGTTGTGTGCGCGAAGCAGCCGCTTCTCCTGCTCCGGGAGCCGGACAGAGCGGTAGCTTGTACGAGGGCGAAGAACGAAGTCGAAGAGCACCGGGCTTCTGCGCGCACCCTAAGGACTGCTAGAGGACCGTGGTGGACACTCGCCTGCGTCTTCAATTCCATTCTAGCATCCTTATGGAAGGTGTTCCAGGACAATTTTCCTGAGTTTTGAATTCCTCCTGATGCAGCCCCTCCTGGGAAACTCGTGCTCGTCCTCTGAGTCTCCGACATGCAGAGACCTCGATGGCAATAGCAGAAATGAAGGGCTGCGTTGAGTTGTCGAGACGCAAGAACATAGCCAGCGCCTTGTGTTTGGGAGTCAGCAGCACCTGGACTTTTGCGATTGCTTTCACTGTGCACTGAATGCCAGGACGGCATGGGCACGTTAAAACAACGAGCTGAGCAAGAGTCCCCGAAAGATCACGGCCGTCAGAAAGCAGCTTATATATTGCCCTGGAAAGAGCAGTGTTTTAGGAGTGTGCAGTAAAATCGTGTTTCTGGACAAGGGAGGCATAAGTGCGCTGCGCTCCTAAGCTATCTCCCTGCGAGACACACTGCCAAAGCTTTTCGTTATCCTGCAGTCTAGTGCAGACGCACACTACGGCTCTCGGCTGCTGTCCGAAGCCAAACGCCGGTCGCCGGCGTCTTTCGGCTGAAGCAGCGCTTCGGAGCGTACGGCTGCCGCTCCGCTGCTGTGTGCGCGAAGCAGCCGCTTCTCCTGCTCCGGGAGCCGGACAGAGCGGTAGCTTGTACGAGGGCGAAGAACGAAGCCGCAGAGCACCGGGCTTCTGCGCGCACCCTAAGGACTGCTAGAGGACCATGGTGGCCGCTCGCCCGCCTCTTCAATTCCCTTCTAGCATCCTTATGGAAAGTGTTCCAGGACAATTTTCCTGAATTTTGAATTCGTCCTGATGCAGCCCCTCCTGGGAAACTCGTGCTCGTCCTCTGAGTCTCCGACATGCAGAGACCTCGATGGCAACTGCAGAAATGAAGGGCTACGTTGAGTTGTCGAGAAGCAAGAACCTAGCCAGCGCCTTGTGTTTGGGAGTCAGCAGCACCTGGACTTTTTCGATTGCCTTCACTGTGCACTGAATACCACGACGGCATGGGCACGTTAAAACAACGCGCTGAGCAAGAGTCCCGAAAGATCACGGCCGTCAGAAAGCAGCTTATATATTGCCCTGGAAAGAGCAGTGTTTTAGGAGTGTGCAGTAAAATCGTGTTTCTGGACAAGGGAGGCATAAGTGCGCTGCGCTCCTAAGTTATCTCCCTGCGAGACACACTGCCAAAGCTTTTCGTTATCCTGCAGTCTAGTGCAGACGCACACTACGGCTCTCGGCTGCTGTCCGAAGCCAAACGCCGGTCGCCGGCGTCTTTCGGCTGAAGCAGCGCTTCGGAGCGTACGGCTGCCGCTCCGCTGCTGTGTGCGCGAAGCAGCCGCTTCTCCTGCTCCGGGAGCCGGACAGAGCGGTAGCTTGTACGAGGGCGAAGAACGAAGCCGCAGAGCACCGGGCTTCTGCGCGCACCCTAAGGACTGCTAGAGGACCATGGTGGCCGCTCGCCCGCCTCTTCAATTCCCTTCTAGCATCCTTATGGAAAGTGTTCCAGGACAATTTTCCTGAATTTTGAATTCGTCCTGATGCAGCCCCTCCTGGGAAACTCGTGCTCGTCCTCTGAGTCTCCGACATGCAGAGACCTCGATGGCAACTGCAGAAATGAAGGGCTACGTTGAGTTGTCGAGAAGCAAGAACATAGCCAGCGCCTTGTGTTTGGGAGTCAGCAGCACCTGGACTTTTTCGATTGCCTTCACTGTGCACTGAATACCACGACGGCATGGGCACGTTAAAACAACGCGCTGAGCAAGAGTCCCGAAAGATCACGGCCGTCAGAAAGCAGCTTATATATTGCCCTGGAAAGAGCAGTGTTTTAGGAGTGTGCAGTAAAATCGTGTTTCTGGACAAGGGAGGCATAAGTGCGCTGCGCTCCTAAGCTATCTCCCTGCGAGACACACTGCCAAAGCTTTTCGTTATCCTGCAGTCTAGTGCAGACGCACACTACGGCTCTCGGCTGCTGTCCGAAGCCAAACGCCGGTGGCCGGCGTCTTTCGGCTGAAGCAGCGCTTCGGAGCGTACGGCTGCCGCTCCGCTGCTGTGTGCGCGAAGCAGCCGCTTCTCCTGCTCCGGGAGCCGGACAGAGCGGTAGCTTGTACGAGGGCGAAGAACGAAGCCGCAGAGCACCGGCCTTCTGCGCGCACCCTAAGGACTGCTAGAGGACCGTGGTGGACACTCGCCTGCGTCTTCAATTCCATTCTAGCATCCTTATGGAAGGTGTTCCAGGACAATTCTCCTGAGTTTTGAATTCGTCCTGATGCAGCCCCTCCTGGGAAACTCCTGCTCGTCCTCTGAGGCTCCGAGTGCAGAGACCTCGATGGCAACTGCAGAAATGAAGCACTCCGTTGAGTTGTCGAGAAGCAAGAACATAGCCAGCGCCTTGTGTTTGGGAGTCAGCAGCTGCTGGACTTTTGCGATTGCCTTCACTGTGCACTGAATGCCACGACGGCATGGGCACGTTAAAACAACGAGCTGAGCAAGAGTCCCCGAAAGATCACGGCCGTCAGAAAGCATCTTATATATTGCCCTGGAAAGAGCAGTGTTTTTGGAGTGTGCAGTAAAATCGTGTTTCTGGACAAGGGAGGCATAAGTGCGCTGCGCTCCTAAGCTATCTCCCTGCGAGACACACTGCCAAAGCTTTTCGCTATGATGCAGTCTAGTGCAGACGCATACTCCGGCTCTCCGGAGCTGTCCGAAGCCAAGCGCCGGTCGCCGGCGTCTTTCGGCTGAAGCAGCGCTTCGGAGCGTACAGCTGTTGTGTGCGCGAAGCAGCCGCTTCTCCTGCTCCGGGAGCCGGACAGAGCGGTAGCTTGTACGAGGGCGAAGAACGAAGCCGCAGAGCACCGGACTTGTGTGCACAGCCTACGGGCTGCTAGAGGAAGGTGGCTGCACCTCCCTAACCTATCAATTCACAGCTGGCATGCTCTATGGAGCTGTTCCAGGACAACTTTCATTGCTTATGGGTTCGTCCTGATACAGCCCCTCCTGGGAAACTCGTGCTCGTCCCCTGAGGCTCCGAGATGCAGAAACATCGATGGCAGCTGCAGAAATGAAGGGCTGCGTTGAGTTGTCGAGAAGCAAGAACATAGCCAGCGCCTAAGTGTCTGGGAGTCAGCAGCTGCTGCACTTTTGCGATTGCCTTCACTGTGCACTGATTGCCGAGACATGTGCACGCTAAAAAAACAAGGTGGGCAAGAGGAGGAAGAGAGTACGGGCATCAGAGAGCATCTGGCATCTTGTCCTGGATACTGCAGTGTTTTTGGAGAGTACAGCAAATCCGTGTTTCTGGACAAGGGAGGCATAAGTGCGCTGCGCTCCTAAGCTATCTCCCTGCGAGACACACTGCCAAAGCTTTTCGCTATCATGCAGTCTAGTGCAGACGCACACTCCGGCTCTCCGGAGCTGTCCGAAGCCAAGCGCCGGTGGCCGGCGTCTTTCGGCTGAAGCTGCGCTTCGGAGCGTACGGCTGCTGCTCCGCTGCTGTGTGCGCGAAGCAGCCGCTTCTCCTGCTCCGGGAGCCGGACAGAGCGGTAGCTTGTACGAGGGCGAAGAACGAAGCCGCAGAGCACCGGGCTTCTGCGCGCACCCTAAGGACTGCTAGAGGACCGTGGTGGACACTCGCCTGCGTCTTCAATTCCATTCTAGCATCCTTATGGAAGGTGTTCCAGGACAATTTTCCTGAGTTTTGAATTCGTCCTGATGCAGCCCCTCCTGGGAAACTCGTGCTCGTCTTCTGAGGCTCCGAGTGCAGAGACCTCGATGGCAACTGCAGAAATGAAGGGCTGCGTTGAGTTGTCGAGACGCAAGAACATAGCCAGCGCCTTGTGTTTGGGAGTCAGCAGCACCTGGACTTTTGCGATTGCTTTCACTGTGCACTGAATGCCAGGACGGCATGGGCACGTTAAAACAACGCGCTGAGCAAGAGTCCCGAAAGATCACGGCCGTCAGAAAGCAGCTTATATATTGCCCTGGAAAGAGCAGTGTTTTAGGAGTGTGCAGTAAAATCGTGTTTCTGGACAAGGGAGGCATAAGTGCGCTGCGCTCCTAAGCTATCTCCCTGCGAGACACACTGCCAAAGCTTTTCGTTATCCTGCAGTCTAGTGCAGACGCACACTACGGCTCTCGGCTGCTGTCCGAAGCCAAACGCCGGTGGCCGGCGTCTTTCGGCTGAAACAGCGCTTCGGAGCGTACGGCTGCCGCTCCGCTGCTGTGTGCGCGAAGCAGCCGCTTCTCCTGCTCCGGGAGCCGGACAGAGCGGTAGCTTGTACGAGGGCGAAGAACGAAGCCGCAGAGCACCGGGCTTCTGCGCGCACCCTAAGGATTGCTAGAGGACCGTGGTGGACACTCGCCTGCGTCTTCAATTCCATTCTAGCATCCTTATGGAAGGTGTTCCAGGACAATTCTCCTGAGTTTTGAATTCGTCCTGATGCAGCCCCTCCTGGGAAACTCGTGCTCGTCCTCTGAGGCTCCGAGTGCAGAGACCTCGATGGCAACTGCAGAAATGAAGGGCTGCGTTGAGTTGTCGAGACGCAAGAACATAGCCAGCGCCTTGTGTTTGGGAGTCAGCAGCTGCTGGACTTTTTCGATTGCCTTCACTGTGCACTGAATGCCACGACGGCATGGGCACGTTAAAACAACGAGCTGAGCAAGAGTCCCCGAAAGATCACGGCCGTCAGAAAGCATCTTATATATTGCCCTGGAAAGAGCAGTGTTTTAGGAGTGTGCAGTAAAATCGTGTTTCTGGACAAGGGAGGCATAAGTGCGCTGCGCTCCTAAGCTATCTCCCTGCGAGACACACTGCCAAAGCTTTTCGCTATCATGCAGTCTAGTGCAGACGCACACTACGGCTCTCGGCTGCTGTCCGAAGCGAAGCGCCGGTCGCCGGCGTCTTTCGGCTGAAGCAGCGCTTCGGAGCGTACGGCTGTTGTGTGCGCGAAGCAGCCGCTTCTCCTGCTCCGGGAGCCGGACAGAGCGGTAGCTTGTACGAGGGCGAAGAACGAAGCCGCAGAGCACCGGACTTGTGTGCACAGCCTACGGGCTGCTAGAGGAAGGTGGCTGCACCTCCCTAACCTATCAATTCACAGCTGGCATGCTCTATGGAGCTGTTCCAGGACAACTTTCATTGCTTATGGGTTCGTCCTGATACAGCCCCTCCTGGGAAACTCGTGCTCGTCCCCTGAGGCTCCGAGATGCAGAAACATCGATGGCAGCTGCAGAAATGAAGGGCTGCGTTGAGTTGTCGAGAAGCAAGAACATAGCCAGCGCCTAAGTGTCTGGGAGTCAGCAGCTGCTGCACTTTTGCGATTGCCTTCACTGTGCACTGATTGCCGAGACATGTGCACGCTAAAAAAACAAGGTGGGCAAGAGGAGGAAGAGAGTACGGGCATCAGAGAGCATCTGGCATCTTGTCCTGGAAACTGCAGTATTTTTGGAGAGTACAGCAAATCCGTGTTTCTGGACAAGGGAGGCATAAGTGCGCTGCGCTCCTAAGCTATCTCCCTGCGAGACACACTGCCAAAGCTTTTCGCTATCATGCAGTCTAGTGCAGACGCACACTCCGGCTCTCCGGAGCTGTCCGAAGCCAAGCGCCGGTGGCCGGCGTCTTTCGGCTGAAGCTGCGCTTCGGAGCGTACGGCTGCCGCTCCGCTGTTGTGTGCGCGAAGCAGCCGCTTCTCCTGCTCCGGGAGCCGGACAGAGCGGTAGCTTGTACGAGGGCGAAGAACGAAGTCGAAGAGCACCGGGCTTCTGCGCGCACCCTAAGGACTGCTAGAGGACCGTGGTGGACACTCGCCTGCGTCTTCAATTCCATTCTAGCATCCTTATGGAAGGTGTTCCAGGACAATTTTCCTGAGTTTTGAATTCCTCCTGATGCAGCCCCTCCTGGGAAACTCGTGCTCGTCCTCTGAGTCTCCGACATGCAGAGACCTCGATGGCAACTGCAGAAATGAAGGGCTGCGTTGAGTTGTCGAGACGCAAGAACATAGCCAGCGCCTTGTGTTTGGGAGTCAGCAGCACCTGGACTTTTGCGATTGCTTTCACTGTGCACTGAATGCCAGGACGGCATGGGCACGTTAAAACAACGAGCTGAGCAAGAGTCCCCGAAAGATCACGGCCGTCAGAAAGCAGCTTATATATTGCCCTGGAAAGAGCAGTGTTTTTGGAGAGTACAGCAAATCCGTGTTTCTGGACAAGGGAGGCATAAGTGCGCTGCGCTCCTAAGCTATCTCCCTGCGAGACACACTGCCAAAGCTTTTCGTTATCCTGCAGTCTAGTGCAGACGCACACTACGGCTCTCGGCTGCTGTCCGAAGCCAAACGCCGGTCGCCGGCGTCTTTCGGCTGAAGCTGCGCTTCGGAGCGTACGGCTGCCGCTCCGCTGCTGTGTGCGCGAAGCAGCCGCTTCTCCTGCTCCGGGAGCCGGACAGAGCGGTAGCTTGTACGAGGGCGAAGAACGAAGCCGCAGAGCACCGGGCTTCTGCGCGCACCCTAAGGACTGCTAGAGGACCATGATGGCCGCTCGCCCGCCTCTTCAATTCCCTTCTAGCATCCTTATGGAAAGTGTTCCAGGACAATTTTCCTGAATTTTGAATTCGTCCTGATGCAGCCCCTCCTGGGAAACTCGTGCTCGTCCTCTGAGTCTCCGACATGCAGAGACCTCGATGGCAACTGCAGAAATGAAGGGCTACGTTGAGTTGTCGAGAAGCAAGAACCTAGCCAGCGCCTTGTGTTTGGGAGTCAGCAGCACCTGGACTTTTTCGATTGCCTTCACTGTGCACTGAATACCACGACGGCATGGGCACGTTAAAACAACGCGCTGAGCAAGAGTCCCGAAAGATCACGGCCGTCAGAAAGCAGCTTATATATTGCCCTGGAAAGAGCAGTGTTTTAGGAGTGTGCAGTAAAATCGTGTTTCTGGACAAGGGAGGCATAAGTGCGCTGCGCTCCTAAGCTATCTCCCTGCGAGACACACTGCCAAAGCTTTTCGTTATCCTGCAGTCTAGTGCAGACGCACACTACGGCTCTCGGCTGCTGTCCGAAGCCAAACGCCGGTGGCCGGCGTCTTTCGGCTGAAGCAGCGCTTCGGAGCGTACGGCTGCCGCTCCGCTGCTGTGTGCGCGAAGCAGCCGCTTCTCCTGCTCCGGGAGCCGGACAGAGCGGTAGCTTGTACGAGGGCGAAGAACGAAGCCGCAGAGCACCGGGCTTCTGCGCGCACCCTAAGGACTGCTAGAGGACCGTGGTGGACACTCGCCTGCGTCTTCAATTCCATTCTAGCATCCTTATGGAAGGTGTTCCAGGACAATTCTCCTGAGTTTTGAATTCGTCCTGATGCAGCCCCTCCTGGGAAACTCCTGCTCGTCCTCTGAGGCTCCGAGTGCAGAGACCTCGATGGCAACTGCAGAAATGAAGCACTCCGTTGAGTTGTCGAGAAGCAAGAACATAGCCAGCGCCTTGTGTTTGGGAGTCAGCAGCTGCTGGACTTTTGCGATTGCCTTCACTGTGCACTGAATGCCAGGACGGCATGGGCACGTTAAAACAACGAGCTGAGCAAGAGTCCCCGAAAGATCACGGCCGTCAGAAAGCATCTTATATATTGCCCTGGGAAGAGTACTGTTTTTGGAGTGTGCAGTAAAATCGTGTTTCTGGACAAGGGAGGCATAAGTGCGCTGCGCTCCTAAGCTATCTCCCTGCGAGACACACTGCCAAAGCTTTTCGCTATGATGCAGTCTAGTGCAGACGCATACTCCGGCTCTCCGGAGCTGTCCGAAGCGAAGCGCCGGTCGCCGGCGTCTTTCGGCTGAAGCAGCGCTTCGGAGCGTACGGCTGTTGTGTGCGCGAAGCAGCCGCTTCTCCTGCTCCGGGAGCCGGACAGAGCGGTAGCTTGTACGAGGGCGAAGAACGAAGCCGCAGAGCACCGGACTTGTGTGCACAGCCTACGGGCTGCTAGAGGAAGGTGGCTGCACCTCCCTAACCTATCAATTCACAGCTGGCATGCTCTATGGAGCTGTTCCAGGACAACTTTCATTGCTTATGGGTTCGTCCTGATACAGCCCCTCCTGGGAAACTCGTGCTCGTCCCCTGAGGCTCCGAGATGCAGAAACATCGATGGCAGCTGCAGAAATGAAGGGCTGCGTTGAGTTGTCGAGAAGCAAGAACATAGCCAGCGCCTAAGTGTCTGGGAGTCAGCAGCTGCTGCACTTTTGCGATTGCCTTCACTGTGCACTGATTGCCGAGACATGTGCACGCTAAAAAAACAAGGTGGGCAAGAGGAGGAAGAGAGTACGGGCATCAGAGAGCATCTGGCATCTTGTCCTGGAAACTGCAGTGTTTTTGGAGAGTACAGCAAATCCGTGTTTCTGGACAAGGGAGGCATAAGTGCGCTGCGCTCCTAAGCTATCTCCCTGCGAGACACACTGCCAAAGCTTTTCGCTATCATGCAGTCTAGTGCAGACGCACACTCCGGCTCTCCGGAGCTGTCCGAAGCCAAGCGCCGGTGGCCGGCGTCTTTCGGCTGAAGCTGCGCTTCGGAGCGTACGGCTGCCGCTCCGCTGTTGTGTGCGCGAAGCAGCCGCTTCTCCTGCTCCGGGAGCCGGACAGAGCGGTAGCTTGTACGAGGGCGAAGAACGAAGCCGCAGAGCACCGGCCTTCTGCGCGCACCCTAAGGACTGCTAGAGGACCGTGGTGGACACTCGCCTGCGTCTTCAATTCCATTCTAGCATCCTTATGGAAGGTGTTCCAGGACAATTTTCCTGAGTTTTGAATTCGTCCTGATGCAGCCCCTCCTGGGAAACTCCTGCTCGTCCTCTGAGGCTCCGAGTGCAGAGACCTCGATGGCAACTGCAGAAATGAAGGGCTGCGTTGAGTTGTCGAGACGCAAGAACATAGCCAGCGCCTTGTGTTTGGGAGTCAGCAGCACCTGGACTTTTGCGATTGCTTTCACTGTGCACTGAATGCCAGGACGGCATGGGCACGTTAAAACAACGCGCTGAGCAAGAGTCCCGAAAGATCACGGCCGTCAGAAAGCAGCTTATATATTGCCCTGGAAAGAGCAGTGTTTTAGGAGTGTGCAGTAAAATCGTGTTTCTGGACAAGGGAGGCATAAGTGCGCTGCGCTCCTAAGCTATCTCCCTGCGAGACACACTGCCAAAGCTTTTCGTTATCCTGCAGTCTAGTGCAGACGCACACTACGGCTCTCGGCTGCTGTCCGAAGCCAAACGCCGGTGGCCGGCGTCTTTCGGCTGAAGCAGCGCTTCGGAGCGTACGGCTGCCGCTCCGCTGCTGTGTGCGCGAAGCAGCCGCTTCTCCTGCTCCGGGAGCCGGACAGAGCGGTAGCTTGTACGAGGGCGAAGAACGAAGCCGCAGAGCACCGGCCTTCTGCGCGCACCCTAAGGATTGCTAGAGGACCGTGGTGGACACTCGCCTGCGTCTTCAATTCCATTCTAGCATCCTTATGGAAGGTGTTCCAGGACAATTCTCCTGAGTTTTGAATTCGTCCTGATGCAGCCCCTCCTGGGAAACTCCTGCTCGTCCTCTGAGGCTCCGAGTGCAGAGACCTCGATGGCAACTGCAGAAATGAAGGGCTGCGTTGAGTTGTCGAGACGCAAGAACATAGCCAGCGCCTTGTGTTTGGGAGTCAGCAGCACCTGGACTTTTGCGATTGCCTTCACTGTGCACTGAATGCCAGGACGGCATGGGCACGTTAAAACAACGAGCTGAGCAAGAGTCCCCGAAAGATCACGGCCGTCAGAAAGCATCTTATATATTGCCCTGGAAAGAGCAGTGTTTTAGGAGTGTGCAGTAAAATCGTGTTTCTGGACAAGGGAGGCATAAGTGCGCTGCGCTCCTAAGCTATCTCCCTGCGAGACACACTGCCAAAGCTTTTCGCTATCATGCAGTCTAGTGCAGACGCACACTACGGCTCTCCGGAGCTGTCCGAAGCCAAGCGCCGGTCGCCGGCGTCTTTCGGCTGAAGCAGCGCTTCGGAGCGTACGGCTGTTGTGTGCGCGAAGCAGCCGCTTCTCCTGCTCCGGGAGCCGGACAGAGCGGTAGCTTGTACGAGGGCGAAGAACGAAGCCGCAGAGCACCGGACTTGTGTGCACAGCCTACGGGCTGCTAGAGGAAGGTGGCTGCACCTCCCTAACCTATCAATTCACAGCTGGCATGCTCTATGGAGCTGTTCCAGGACAACTTTCATTGCTTATGGGTTCGTCCTGATACAGCCCCTCCTGGGAAACTCGTGCTCGTCCCCTGAGGCTCCGAGATGCAGAAACATCGATGGCAGCTGCAGAAATGAAGGGCTGCGTTGAGTTGTCGAGAAGCAAGAACATAGCCAGCGCCTACGTGTCTGGGAGTCAGCAGCTGCTGCACTTTTGCGATTGCCTTCACTGTGCACTGATTGCCGAGACATGTGCACGCTAAAAAAACAAGGTGGGCAAGAGGAGGAAGAGAGTACGGGCATCAGAGAGCATCTGGCATCTTGTCCTGGAAACTGCAGTGTTTTTGGAGAGTACAGCAAATCCGTGTTTCTGGACAAGGGAGGCATAAGTGCGCTGCGCTCCTAAGCTATCTCCCTGCGAGACACACTGCCAAAGCTTTTCGCTATCATGCAGTCTAGTGCAGACGCACACTCCGGCTCTCCGGAGCTGTCCGAAGCCAAGCGCCGGTGGCCGGCGTCTTTCGGCTGAAGCTGCGCTTCGGAGCGTACGGCTGCCGCTCCGCTGTTGTGTGCGCGAAGCAGCCGCTTCTCCTGCTCCGGGAGCCGGACAGAGCGGTAGCTTGTACGAGGGCGAAGAACGAAGCCGCAGAGCACCGGCCTTCTGCGCGCACCCTAAGGACTGCTAGAGGACCGTGGTGGACACTCGCCTGCGTCTTCAATTCCATTCTAGCATCCTTATGGAAGGTGTTCCAGGACAATTTTCTGGAGTTTTGAATTCCTCCTGATGCAGCCCCTCCTGGGAAACTCGTGCTCGTCCCCTGAGGCTCCGAGATGCAGAAACATCGATGGCAGCTGCAGAAATGAAGGGCTGCGTTGAGTTGTCGAGAAGCAAGAACATAGCCAGCGCCTAAGTGTCTGGGAGTCAGCAGCTGCTGCACTTTTGCGATTGCCTTCACTGTGCACTGATTGCCGAGACATGTGCACGCTAAAAAAACAAGGTGGGCAAGAGGAGGAAGAGAGTACGGGCATCAGAGAGCATCTGGCATCTTGTCCTGGAAACTGCAGTGTTTTTGGAGAGTACAGCAAATCCGTGTTTCTGGACAAGGGAGGCATAAGTGCGCTGCGCTCCTAAGCTATCTCCCTGCGAGACACACTGCCAAAGCTTTTCGTTATCCTGCAGTCTAGTGCAGACGCACACTACGGCTCTCGGCTGCTGTCCGAAGCCAAGCGCCGGTCGCCGGCGTCTTTCGGCTGAAGCAGCGCTTCGGAGCGTACGGCTGCCGCTCCGCTGTTGTGTGCGCGAAGCAGCCGCTTCTCCTGCTCCGGGAGCCGGACAGAGCGGTAGCTTGTACGAGGGCGAAGAACGAAGCCGCAGAGCACCGGGCTTGTGTGCACAGCCTACGGGCTGCTAGAGGACCGTGGTGGACACTCGCCTGCGTCTTCAATTCCATTCTAGCATCCCTATGGAAGGTGTTCCAGGACAATTTTCCTGAGTTTTGAATTCGTCCTGATGCAGCCCCTCCTGGGAAACTCCTGCTCGTCCTCTGAAACTATGACATGCAGAGACCTCGATGGCAACTGCAGAAATGAAGGGCTGCGTTCAGTTGTCGAGACGCAAGAACATAGCCAGCGCCTTGTGTTTGGGAGTCAGCAGCACCTGGACTTTTGCGATTGCTTTCACTGTGCACTGAATGCCAGGACGGCATGGGCACGTTAAAACAACGAGCTGAGCAAGAGTCCCCGAAAGATCACGGCCGTCAGAAAGCATCTTATATATTGCCCTGGAAAGAGCATTGTTTTTGGAGTGTGCAGTAAAATCGTGTTTCTGGACAAGGGAGGCATAAGTGCGCTGCGCTCCTAAGCTATCTCCCTGCGAGACACACTGCCAAAGCTTTTCGCTATGATGCAGTCTAGTGCAGACGCACACTACGGCTCTCCGGAGCTGTCCGAAGCGAAGCGCCGGTGGCCGGCGTCTTTCGGCTGAAGCATCGCTTCGGAGCGTACGGCTGCCGCTCCGCTGTTGTGTGCGCGAAGCAGCCGCTTCTCCTGCTCCGGGAGCCGGACAGAGCGGTAGCTTGTACGAGGGCGAAGAACGAAGCCGCAGAGCACCGGACTTGTGTGCGCAGCCTACGGGCTGCTAGAGGAAGGTGGCTGCACCTCCCTAACCTATCAATTCACAGCTGGCATGCTCTTTGGAGCTGTTCCAGGACAACTTTCATTGCTTATGGGTTCGTCCTGATACAGCCCCTCCTGGGAAACTCGTGCTCGTCCCCTGAGGCTCCGAGATGCAGAAACATCGATGGCAGCTGCAGAAATGAAGGGCTGCGTTGAGTTGTCGAGAAGCAAGAACATAGCCAGCGCCTAAGTGTCTGGGAGTCAGCAGCTGCTGCACTTTTGCGATTGCCTTCACTGTGCACTGATTGCCGAGACATGTGCACGCTAAAAAAACAAGGTGGGCAAGAGGAGGAAGAGAGTACGGGCATCAGAGAGCATCTGGCATCTTGTCCTGGAAACTGCAGTGTTTTTGGAGAGTACAGCAAATCCGTGTTTCTGGACAAGGGAGGCATAAGTGCGCTGCGCTCCTAAGCTATCTCCCTGCGAGACACACTGCCAAAGCTTTTCGTTATCCTGCAGTCTAGTGCAGACGCACACTACGGCTCTCGGCTGCTGTCCGAAGCCAAACGCCGGTCGCCGGCGTCTTTCGGCTGAAGCTGCGCTTCGGAGCGTACGGCTGCCGCTCCGCTGCTGTGTGCGCGAAGCAGCCGCTTCTCCTGCTCCGGGAGCCGGACAGAGCGGTAGCTTGTACGAGGGCGAAGAACGAAGCCGCAGAGCACCGGGCTTCTGCGCGCACCCTAAGGACTGCTAGAGGACCATGATGGCCGCTCGCCCGCCTCTTCAATTCCCTTCTAGCATCCTTATGGAAAGTGTTCCAGGACAATTTTCCTGAATTTTGAATTCGTCCTGATGCAGCCCCTCCTGGGAAACTCGTGCTCGTCCTCTGAGTCTCCGACATGCAGAGACCTCGATGGCAACTGCAGAAATGAAGGGCTACGTTGAGTTGTCGAGAAGCAAGAACCTAGCCAGCGCCTTGTGTTTGGGAGTCAGCAGCACCTGGACTTTTTCGATTGCCTTCACTGTGCACTGAATGCCAGGACGGCATGGGCACGTTAAAACAACGCGCTGAGCAAGAGTCCCGAAAGATCACGGCCGTCAGAAAGCAGCTTATATATTGCCCTGGAAAGAGCAGTGTTTTAGGAGTGTGCAGTAAAATCGTGTTTCTGGACAAGGGAGGCATAAGTGCGCTGCGCTCCTAAGCTATCTCCCTGCGAGACACACTGCCAAAGCTTTTCGTTATCCTGCAGTCTAGTGCAGACGCACACTACGGCTCTCGGCTGCTGTCCGAAGCCAAACGCCGGTCACCGGCGTCTTTCGGCTGAAGCAGCGCTTCGGAGCGTACGGCTGCCGCTCCGCTGCTGTGTGCGCGAAGCAGCCGCTTCTCCTGCTCCGGGAGCCGGACAGAGCGGTAGCTTGTACGAGGGCGAAGAACGAAGCCGCAGAGCACCGGCCTTCTGCGCGCACCCTAAGGATTGCTAGAGGACCGTGGTGGACACTCGCCTGCGTCTTCAATTCCATTCTAGCATCCTTATGGAAGGTGTTCCAGGACAATTTTCCTGAGTTTTGAATTCGTCCTGATGCAGCCCCTCCTGGGAAACTCCTGCTCGTCCTCTGAGGCTCCGAGTGCAGAGACCTCGATGGCAACTGCAGAAATGAAGGGCTGCGTTGAGTTGTCGAGACGCAAGAACATAGCCAGCGCCTTGTGTTTGGGAGTCAGCAGCACCTGGACTTTTGCGATTGCCTTCACTGTGCACTGAATGCCACGACGGCATGGGCACGTTAAAACAACGAGCTGAGCAAGAGTCCCCGAAAGATCACGGCCGTCAGAAAGCATCTTATATATTGCCCTGGAAAGAGCAGTGTTTTAGGAGTGTGCAGTAAAATCGTGTTTCTGGACAAGGGAGGCATAAGTGCGCTGCGCTCCTAAGCTATCTCCCTGCGAGACACACTGCCAAAGCTTTTCGCTATGATGCAGTCTAGTGCAGACGCACACTACGGCTCTCCGGAGCTGTCCGAAGCAAAGCGCCGGTCGCCGGCGTCTTTCGGCTGAAGCAGCGCTTCGGAGCGTACGGCTGTTGTGTGCGCGAAGCAGCCGCTTCTCCTGCTCCGGGAGCCGGACAGAGCGGTAGCTTGTACGAGGGCGAAGAACGAAGCCGCAGAGCACCGGACTTGTGTGCACAGCCTACGGGCTGCTAGAGGAAGGTGGCTGCACCTCCCTAACCTATCAATTCACAGCTGGCATGCTCTATGGAGCTGTTCCAGGAAAACTTTCATTGCTTATGGGTTCGTCCTGATACAGCCCCTCCTGGGAAACTCGTGCTCGTCCCCTGAGGCTCCGAGATGCAGAAACATCGATGGCAGCTGCAGAAATGAAGGGCTGCGTTGAGTTGTCGAGAAGCAAGAACATAGCCAGCGCCTACGTGTCTGGGAGTCAGCAGCTGCTGCACTTTTGCGATTGCCTTCACTGTGCACTGATTGCCGAGACATGTGCACGCTAAAAAAACAAGGTGGGCAAGAGGAGGAAGAGACTACGGGCATCAGAGAGCATCTGGCATCTTGTCCTGGAAACTGCAGTGTTTTTGGAGAGTACAGCAAATCCGTGTTTCTGGACAAGGGAGGCATAAGTGCGCTGCGCTCCTAAGCTATCTCCCTGCGAGACACACTGCCAAAGCTTTTCGCTATCATGCAGTCTAGTGCAGACGCACACTCCGGCTCTCCGGAGCTGTCCGAAGCCAAGCGCCGGTGGCCGGCGTCTTTCGGCTGAAGCTGCGCTTCGGAGCGTACGGCTGCCGCTCCGCTGTTGTGTGCGCGAAGCAGCCGCTTCTCCTGCTCCGGGAGCCGGACAGAGCGGTAGCTTGTACGAGGGCGAAGAACGAAGCCGCAGAGCACCGGCCTTCTGCGCGCACCCTAAGGACTGCTAGAGGACCGTGGTGGACACTCGCCTGCGTCTTCAATTCCATTCTAGCATCCTTATGGAAGGTGTTCCAGGACAATTTTCTGGAGTTTTGAATTCCTCCTGATGCAGCCCCTCCTGGGAAACTCGTGCTCGTCCCCTGAGGCTCCGAGATGCAGAAACATCGATGGCAGCTGCAGAAATGAAGGGCTGCGTTGAGTTGTCGAGAAGCAAGAACATAGCCAGCGCCTAAGTGTCTGGGAGTCAGCAGCTGCTGCACTTTTGCGATTGCCTTCACTGTGCACTGATTGCCGAGACATGTGCACGCTAAAAAAACAAGGTGGGCAAGAGGAGGAAGAGACTATGGGCATCAGAGAGCATCTGGCATCTTGTCCTGGAAACTGCAGTGTTTTTGGAGAGTACAGCAAATCCGTGTTTCTGGACAAGGGAGGCATAAGTGCGCTGCGCTCCTAAGCTATCTCCCTGCGAGACACACTGCCAAAGCTTTTCGTTATCCTGCAGTCTAGTGCAGACGCACACTACGGCTCTCGGCTGCTGTCCGAAGCCAAGCGCCGGTCGCCGGCGTCTTTCGGCTGAAGCAGCGCTTCGGAGCGTACGGCTGCCGCTCCGCTGTTGTGTGCGCGAAGCAGCCGCTTCTCCTGCTCCGGGAGCCGGACAGAGCGGTAGCTTGTACGAGGGCGAAGAACGAAGCCGCAGAGCACCGGGCTTGTGTGCACAGCCTACGGGCTGCTAGAGGACCGTGGTGGACACTCGCCTGCGTCTTCAATTCCATTCTAGCATCCTTATGGAAGGTGTTCCAGGACAATTTTCCTGAGTTTTGAATTCGTCCTGATGCAGCCCCTCCTGGGAAACTCCTGCTCGTCCTCTGAAACTATGACATGCAGAGACCTCGATGGCAACTGCAGAAATGAAGGGCTGCGTTCAGTTGTCGAGACGCAAGAACATAGCCAGCGCCTTGTGTTTGGGAGTCAGCAGCACCTGGACTTTTGCGATTGCTTTCACTGTGCACTGAATGCCAGGACGGCATGGGCACGTTAAAACAACGAGCTGAGCAAGAGTCCCCGAAAGATCACGGCCGTCAGAAAGCATCTTATATATTGCCCTGGAAAGAGCATTGTTTTAGGAGTGTGCAGTAAAACCGTGTTTCTGGACAAGGGAGGCATAAGTGCGCTGCGCTCCTAAGCTATCTCCCTGCGAGACACACTGCCAAAGCTTTTCGCTATGATGCAGTCTAGTGCAGACGCACACTACGGCTCTCCGGAGCTGTCCGAAGCGAAGCGCCGGTGGCCGGCGTCTTTCGGCTGAAGCAGCGCTTCGGAGCGTACGGCTGCCGCTCCGCTGTTGTGTGCGCGAAGCAGCCGCTTCTCCTGCTCCGGGAGCCGGACAGAGCGGTAGCTTGTACGAGGGCGAAGAACGAAGCCGCAGAGCACCGGACTTGTGTGCACAGCCTACGGGCTGCTAGAGGAAGGTGGCTGCACCTCCCTAACCTATCAATTCACAGCTGGCATGCTCTTTGGAGCTGTTCCAGGACAACTTTCATTGCTTATGGGTTCGTCCTGATACAGCCCCTCCTGGGAAACTCGTGCTCGTCCCCTGAGGCTCCGAGATGCAGAAACATCGATGGCAGCTGCAGAAATGAAGGGCTGCGTTGAGTTGTCGAGAAGCAAGAACATAGCCAGCGCCTAAGTGTCTGGGAGTCAGCAGCTGCTGCACTTTTGCGATTGCCTTCACTGTGCACTGATTGCCGAGACATGTGCACGCTAAAAAAACAAGGTGGGCAAGAGGAGGAAGAGACTACGGGCATCAGAGAGCATCTGGCATCTTGTCCTGGAAACTGCAGTGTTTTTGGAGAGTACAGCAAATCCGTGTTTCTGGACAAGGGAGGCATAAGTGCGCTGCGCTCCTAAGCTATCTCCCTGCGAGACACACTGCCAAAGCTTTTCGCTATCATGCAGTCTAGTGCAGACGCACACTCCGGCTCTCCGGAGCTGTCCGAAGCCAAGCGCCAGTGGCCGGCGTCTTTCGGCTGAAGCTGCGCTTCGGAGCGTACGGCTGCCGCTCCGCTGTTGTGTGCGCGAAGCAGCCGCTTCTCCTGCTCCGGGAGCCGGACAGAGCGGTAGCTTGTACGAGGGCGAAGAACGAAGTCGAAGAGCACCGGGCTTCTGCGCGCACCCTAAGGACTGCTAGAGGACCGTGGTGGACACTCGCCTGCGTCTTCAATTCCATTCTAGCATCCTTATGGAAGGTGTTCCAGGACAATTTTCCTGAGTTTTGAATTCCTCCTGATGCAGCCCCTCCTGGGAAACTCGTGCTCGTCCTCTGAGTCTCCGACATGCAGAGACCTCGATGGCAACTGCAGAAATGAAGGGCTGCGTTGAGTTGTCGAGACGCAAGAACATAGCCAGCGCCTTGTGTTTGGGAGTCAGCAGCACCTGGACTTTTGCGATTGCTTTCACTGTGCACTGAATGCCAGGACGGCATGGGCACGTTAAAACAACGAGCTGAGCAAGAGTCCCCGAAAGATCACGGCCGTCAGAAAGCAGCTTATATATTGCCCTGGAAAGAGCAGTGTTTTAGGAGTGTGCAGTAAAATCGTGTTTCTGGACAAGGGAGGCATAAGTGCGCTGCGCTCCTAAGCTATCTCCCTGCGAGACACACTGCCAAAGCTTTTCGTTATCCTGCAGTCTAGTGCAGACGCACACTACGGCTCTCGGCTGCTGTCCGAAGCCAAACGCCGGTCGCCGGCGTCTTTCGGCTGAAGCTGCGCTTCGGAGCGTACGGCTGCCGCTCCGCTGCTGTGTGCGCGAAGCAGCCGCTTCTCCTGCTCCGGGAGCCGGACAGAGCGGTAGCTTGTACGAGGGCGAAGAACGAAGCCGCAGAGCACCGGGCTTCTGCGCGCACCCTAAGGACTGCTAGAGGACCATGGTGGCCGCTCGCCCGCCTCTTCAATTCCCTTCTAGCATCCTTATGGAAAGTGTTCCAGGACAATTTTCCTGAATTTTGAATTCGTCCTGATGCAGCCCCTCCTGGGAAACTCGTGCTCGTCCTCTGAGTCTCCGACATGCAGAGACCTCGATGGCAACTGCAGAAATGAAGGGCTACGTTGAGTTGTCGAGAAGCAAGAACCTAGCCAGCGCCTTGTGTTTGGGAGTCAGCAGCACCTGGACTTTTTCGATTGCCTTCACTGTGCACTGAATACCACGACGGCATGGGCACGTTAAAACAACGCGCTGAGCAAGAGTCCCGAAAGATCACGGCCGTCAGAAAGCAGCTTATATATTGCCCTGGAAAGAGCAGTGTTTTAGGAGTGTGCAGTAAAATCGTGTTTCTGGACAAGGGAGGCATAAGTGCGCTGCGCTCCTAAGCTATCTCCCTGCGAGACACACTGCCAAAGCTTTTCGTTATCCTGCAGTCTAGTGCAGACGCACACTACGGCTCTCGGCTGCTGTCCGAAGCCAAACGCCGGTGGCCGGCGTCTTTCGGCTGAAGCAGCGCTTCGGAGCGTACGGCTGCCGCTCCGCTGCTGTGTGCGCGAAGCAGCCGCTTCTCCTGCTCCGGGAGCCGGACAGAGCGGTAGCTTGTACGAGGGCGAAGAACGAAGCCGCAGAGCACCGGGCTTCTGCGCGCACCCTAAGGACTGCTAGAGGACCGTGGTGGACACTCGCCTGCGTCTTCAATTCCATTCTAGCATCCTTATGGAAGGTGTTCCAGGACAATTCTCCTGAGTTTTGAATTCGTCCTGATGCAGCCCCTCCTGGGAAACTCCTGCTCGTCCTCTGAGGCTCCGAGTGCAGAGACCTCGATGGCAACTGCAGAAATGAAGCACTCCGTTGAGTTGTCGAGAAGCAAGAACATAGCCAGCGCCTTGTGTTTGGGAGTCAGCAGCTGCTGGACTTTTGCGATTGCCTTCACTGTGCACTGAATGCCAGGACGGCATGGGCACGTTAAAACAACGAGCTGAGCAAGAGTCCCCGAAAGATCACGGCCGTCAGAAAGCATCTTATATATTGCCCTGGGAAGAGTACTGTTTTTGGAGTGTGCAGTAAAATCGTGTTTCTGGACAAGGGAGGCATAAGTGCGCTGCGCTCCTAAGCTATCTCCCTGCGAGACACACTGCCAAAGCTTTTCGCTATGATGCAGTCTAGTGCAGACGCATACTCCGGCTCTCCGGAGCTGTCCGAAGCGAAGCGCCGGTCGCCGGCGTCTTTCGGCTGAAGCAGCGCTTCGGAGCGTACGGCTGTTGTGTGCGCGAAGCAGCCGCTTCTCCTGCTCCGGGAGCCGGACAGAGCGGTAGCTTGTACGAGGGCGAAGAACGAAGCCGCAGAGCACCGGACTTGTGTGCACAGCCTACGGGCTGCTAGAGGAAGGTGGCTGCACCTCCCTAACCTATCAATTCACAGCTGGCATGCTCTATGGAGCTGTTCCAGGACAACTTTCATTGCTTATGGGTTCGTCCTGATACAGCCCCTCCTGGGAAACTCGTGCTCGTCCCCTGAGGCTCCGAGATGCAGAAACATCGATGGCAGCTGCAGAAATGAAGGGCTGCGTTGAGTTGTCGAGAAGCAAGAACATAGCCAGCGCCTAAGTGTCTGGGAGTCAGCAGCTGCTGCACTTTTGCAATTGCCTTCACTGTGCACTGATTGCCGAGACATGTGCACGCTAAAAAAACAAGGTGGGCAAGAGGAGGAAGAGAGTACGGGCATCAGAGAGCATCTGGCATCTTGTCCTGGAAACTGCAGTGTTTTTGGAGAGTACAGCAAATCCGTGTTTCTGGACAAGGGAGGCATAAGTGCGCTGCGCTCCTAAGCTATCTCCCTGCGAGACACACTGCCAAAGCTTTTCGCTATCATGCAGTCTAGTGCAGACGCACACTCCGGCTCTCCGGAGCTGTCCGAAGCCAAGCGCCGGTGGCCGGCGTCTTTCGGCTGAAGCTGCGCTTCGGAGCGTACGGCTGCCGCTCCGCTGTTGTGTGCGCGAAGCAGCCGCTTCTCCTGCTCCGGGAGCCGGACAGAGCGGTAGCTTGTACGAGGGCGAAGAACGAAGCCGCAGAGCACCGGCCTTCTGCGCGCACCCTAAGGACTGCTAGAGGACCGTGGTGGACACTCGCCTGCGTCTTCAATTCCATTCTAGCATCCTTATGGAAGGTGTTCCAGGACAATTCTCCTGAGTTTTGAATTCGTCCTGATGCAGCCCCTCCTGGGAAACTCGTGCTCGTCCTCTGAGGCTCCGAGTGCAGAGACCTCGATGGCAACTGCAGAAATGAAGGGCTGCGTTGAGTTGTCGAGACGCAAGAACATAGCCAGCGCCTTGTGTTTGGGAGTCAGCAGCACCTGGACTTTTGCGATTGCTTTCACTGTGCACTGAATGCCAGGACGGCATGGGCACGTTAAAACAACGCGCTGAGCAAGAGTCCCGAAAGATCACGGCCGTCAGAAAGCAGCTTATATATTGCCCTGGAAAGAGCAGTGTTTTAGGAGTGTGCAGTAAAATCGTGTTTCTGGACAAGGGAGGCATAAGTGCGCTGCGCTCCTAAGCTATCTCCCTGCGAGACACACTGCCAAAGCTTTTCGTTATCCTGCAGTCTAGTGCAGACGCACACTACGGCTCTCGGCTGCTGTCCGAAGCCAAACGCCGGTGGCCGGCGTCTTTCGGCTGAAGCAGCGCTTCGGAGCGTACGGCTGCCGCTCCGCTGCTGTGTGCGCGAAGCAGCCGCTTCTCCTGCTCCGGGAGCCGGACAGAGCGGTAGCTTGTACGAGGGCGAAGAACGAAGCCGCAGAGCACCGGCCTTCTGCGCGCACCCTAAGGATTGCTAGAGGACCGTGGTGGACACTCGCCTGCGTCTTCAATTCCATTCTAGCATCCTTATGGAAGGTGTTCCAGGACAATTCTCCTGAGTTTTGAATTCGTCCTGATGCAGCCCCTCCTGGGAAACTCGTGCTCGTCCTCTGAGGCTCCGAGTGCAGAGACCTCGATGGCAACTGCAGAAATGAAGGGCTGCGTTGAGTTGTCGAGACGCAAGAACATAGCCAGCGCCTTGTGTTTGGGAGTCAGCAGCACCTGGACTTTTGCGATTGCCTTCACTGTGCACTGAATGCCAGGACGGCATGGGCACGTTAAAACAACGAGCTGAGCAAGAGTCCCCGAAAGATCACGGCCGTCAGAAAGCATCTTATATATTGCCCTGGAAAGAGCAGTGTTTTAGGAGTGTGCAGTAAAATCGTGTTTCTGGACAAGGGAGGCATAAGTGCGCTGCGCTCCTAAGCTATCTCCCTGCGAGACACACTGCCAAAGCTTTTCGCTATCATGCAGTCTAGTGCAGACGCACACTACGGCTCTCCGGAGCTGTCCGAAGCCAAGCGCCGGTCGCCGGCGTCTTTCGGCTGAAGCAGCGCTTCGGAGCGTACGGCTGTTGTGTGCGCGAAGCAGCCGCTTCTCCTGCTCCGGGAGCCGGACAGAGCGGTAGCTTGTACGAGGGCGAAGAACGAAGCCGCAGAGCACCGGACTTGTGTGCACAGCCTACGGGCTGCTAGAGGAAGGTGGCTGCACCTCCCTAACCTAT